>NC_140167.1:102626897-102990980 GCF_963971535.1 Notolepis coatsorum | reverse complement strand
AAACACAGCCCAGCCGTCCATGTGAACGTGAAGTGTGGGTATGTGTGTGCTCCCAAAACATTGACATTCCCCCCCCACCCACCCCTTGGAAGTCAAACAGGACTATCCCACCCTGAGGAAAAGACCCTGAAGAGTTGAACCGGGAAGTGAGTTTTATTCCCCTGGCTACGGAGAGGGTACACGCAAGGATAAAACTATATGGAACAGCACGGAATAGCGCCACCGCGGCACTGTGATATCGATGCAATATTACCATATGACATGCTTAGTGATGCACCGATGTGAAAATTGTGGCCGATACCGATAACCGATATTAATATTGCTGTTCTGGCCGATACCGATATTTACCGATGTCGATATCTCTGTATAGAAAACACTTTTTTATGATAATCAAATAAAGAGCTATTTTCCAAAACGCATAATTTTTTTTACTTTTGTAACTTATTTTCAGAAATGACTGATATTTTGAAACTATTTAAGGCCAAAACATGTAAAAAGAAGATTAATATCGGCCCTATCTTGATATCGAACCGATACCGATGTGTAAAAAAACGGCCATATCGGCCGATATTATATCGGCGGCCGATATATCGTGCATCACTAGACATGCTCCATCAAATCCAGAGTGCAATAAATTAGCAGTCTGCGAACGGTGGTAAACGAAGGCAAACAGAAATGCCGGATAGAGGCGGAGGGCGGTGGCGAGAGGCGGGGCGCTGGGGGATCTCTGACACTTTCAAGGGTTTCAGCAATGTTTTTTTTTTTTTTTATACTTTATTGTGTCAAACAAAAACATTATACATTTAGGTATAGTAAGTGTACCCACATACACATCTGCACCTGTCCATACTTACATACGTACATACCCACACAAATGTACATACGCATATTCCAAATCTTGACACTTTTTTTTTTTTTTTTTCTTTTTAACCCATCACCCATACAAAAAACAGGAGACGAAAACACAAACAAAGGGGCGAGCACCAGCATAGATCCCGGACCGGCACACATCCAACATCCATCCCTACCCGTCCCCACACACACACAAGAAAAACAACAAACAACAACAACAATAATAACAGCAAACAAATAAGAAATTAATAGAAAAAAGAAACCAACCAAAAAACTAAAAATTTAAATAAAATAATAATAATAAGTAAAAAGGCTTGCATTTTCATTGTAGGTATACAGTAGCTGTAGGCCTAAGGGGTGTTCCCCAACAATTGATCAGTAGATCATCACTGTTTCCTGTTACTTAAAATCTTCCTTAAAGACTGATCTGTCTGTCAACTAGTACCCCTCCATAGTTTAAAGATGTTTCAGCAATGTTGAAGATGGTTGGTTATGAAAACAGTATGGTGTGCTAGGACTTGCAGCCAGCGAAAAGGCCTTTTCAAACATTCAACTCCTGATGAATGACTGGGGGGAACGACTAGTGCCAAGAACCAGTGTTGGCCATGGCCCGTGGAAAGGAGAGAGAGGTTTTGCCACATTATAGTGAAAACAAAAAGGGGGGGTCTGCTCTTCTAAAAGCCTGCTAGAATAACCCTACCTGCTGGCCATAGAAACATGACCATCTCAAAGTTGTCAACAGTGGCCTCAAAGACATTCAAGGAAAAAAAAACGCCCTTAAATTTAAAAGAGAGACAGAGGAAGAAAAACATTCACAGTGACGTTTGAGTAATGTAGGGTGCGGATGATTAATCCTGCTTGGCCCGGGGGTGCTCACATCATCGCATGAGGTTTAATAATGATAGGCATTAGGAACCGCTTCACAAAACGGATCCCGTTGACTGGTTCTTCCTCAAGCAATTTCATATACCGATGATAACAATTTCAATAAGACGGAGAAACAATGTTTCATAAATATGCACAAGGTAAGATAAGGCGTATTAGCAGCTTGCCGTTTCTAACGACACGTCTTACATTACCGGCTCTGGTCCCAGATTTAATAGGAAGAACAGACCATAATACCTCTGCCGTGTCCCTAGCATTTACAGCTAATTAAAATGGATTTGAATTTCAAAGGAATGTGGAAATATTTAGATATCAAACAGAAAGAGTGATTACACGAGGCTGTGAATGTCGAGACGTTGATTGTGATTAATCTGTACAGCAAATGCGAGGCCATGTTACGTCGGCAGCACCGAACAGCAGCTCCGCACTTGATTTGCAACCTGATTGAACCAAATGCCCGGCATGCGACACCCCTATGAATCAACCAACAGTCCGCAGACGTTTCAAGGTGCACTTTTTGATGAAACGGCATGAGAAATGTAAACATTTAGACGAGGACAATTTTGCTCTCGAACCCCATCCGCCATATGCCAAAATGAACAAGCCCTGTGTGCCAGTACACGGTCAATACGGATGAGGTTTAGGTCCAATTTGTCATCGCCTTGAAAAATAACGGTACTTCCTGTGAGTTATTCGGTGGAGTTTTTATAACGGTGAAAGGAAAAAACACAGCGGGATGAAAAGCAAAACGAGGATGCGCTCTTGTGAGAAAGAGAAAAAGAGTAAACAGCTCATTGAAACAGCCTGTTTACGTCTTGTCCTAGATCCAACCCTCAGAGGAAGGCCCTATCCACACTGTAGTGGCGTAGTGGTAGCGCCCGGCTTGCTTCGCGTTCTCTGCGTGCCAGAGCGGTGAGCCTTTGACAGCTTCAGAGAGCAACATTCAATACTCAACACTTCGTAGAAGTAAAAAAATACCGGTGATTGCATTCTCAGAAACAATACTTTTTGTTTGTAAGCAAGAGTCTGAAGACGGCTGTCGACTTCCAATCACTTTCCGCGGTGACATTTTCACACGAGCGATCGTTGGCGCACATAGGAGTGGAGCCGCTATATAGGTAGTCGTGAGAGTATAGATGACAACGTTTTTCTCACAAACGTGTATATTCTGAGCGCAGCTGAAGGTGTTATCCTTCGGTTTCATCCGATGTCCCTCCTGCCTGCCGTCTGCTCAGCAACACAGCGAGAGCCGTGTCAACAGCTAAGAGAAACCCGTCGCCGGCACCGTCTTCCCAGAGGAGCTGTCAACGCTGCGCTGTGCATCAGCCCCTTCCATGGGACGGGGCACGAGAGACAAACAAGCCCTGCGGCAATGCCCCCCCCCACCCCCACACACACCCAATATGTCCGGTACTCCCACCAAAAATTCCCGAATTACGCTCGACGGGACAGTAAAACCATCTATTAATTTTTGTTTTCACATGTCCTCCTCTCCAACCGTTGGTGTGTTAGTGTGCTGGTTTTGACAATGATGCGACGCTATTGGTCGCGCCCAGCCGCGGGTTGACAGAGTCGAGAGTGCGTTGGCTGACCCGGGGAGGCTATAAGAGGGTGGAGCACCTGGGGTGGGAATGTGTAGACATGAGTCACTTATACTTAGAGCCATATGAAATCCGTTTTCTTTTTTTCCAAATTCCATTTAATTTTTTTCCAAATTCCGTTTTTTCCGTTTTAATATTTCAGAATTCTGTATTTTGCTTTGTACGCTCATTTTACCATCAGAAATAGTGTCTAATAAGTGGGAATGAATAAATGTCCACAATTTAATAAGATATAACAGTCCATTTAATAGGGCCGTCTTAAATACTTTGAAGCTTCTAAGCTTCGTTCGATGGGCATGGGATTCGAATATGAAAATAAAATTTGATTATTAAAAAAATAAATAAAACAAATATATATTTTTGCAAAATCAACTCTGCCTCTCTTTGTTAACTACAACAAGCAATGCTGTCTGTTATTTAAGATGAGGTCGGACTCGGCACTGACAGATTTGTGTTCATTGTGCTGCTTTTATAAAGCCTCAAATGACGGCTTACAATATTTCATGAAAGCAAAGTGTTTTGTTTGTCTAAGATTTTAAAAGGTTTAAACTTTACAGCACTGACAAAAGTTGAACAAAGTGCTGTACAAGTCCCACAACATAAAAAAAAAAGGTAAAAAAAAGAAAAAAAAATTATTTTATTTTTTATAGTGGATTCCATTTGTATTGCTCAATTCCGCGATTCCGTCCGCGATTCCGTGATCGCGGATTCCATATGGCTCTACTTATACTGCAACCTGTATGAGAACCGTTGTAATAAAGCAGTGAACTGAGAACCATCAACCTGCCTCGAGAGAGTCGTCAATAACGTGGTGCAAAACAAAGCAACGTTACAACATGATTAAAAAAGACAAATCAATGACACCGCTAGGCTATATTATTCTATGACCATTGTGATTGAAACCTTCTAACAGTATGCCACACTCTTGGGCAACAAACACACTCAATTACAAGGCACACCTTATAATTACCAGTGGCTTGGAGAAGTTACATAATTGAACAATAGAACCGAACAAGAGGGAGAGCGCGCTATAGAAAATAACATCAATGCCGTGATTTCACCCTGCAACTCAATCCCGGCTGTGGTGTGATTTACTAAACACTAGACACAGCAATTACCACTATTCCACATTCCCTCTCGTCTTCTATTGCAGTAGGTCTCAACCTTTTTTGACGTGTGACCCCCTAAAACGGAGGAATGCCTCTTTCATGACCCCCGACGTGGTTGCACGTAGACAGAACGGTGACCTTTGACACAAAATAATGATTGTCTCCCCTTTCAGACTATTTATTTCACTTGATTAACACTTTCAGTGCCACCAGGGGGGCGCACGACTTAGTGCTTGAATGCCACCATCGGCGCCAATGTTAACGTTAATATCGCCTAATCTATGTTTTAAATTATGGCTATGTGTCTAATAGGGGTGGGAATCATCAGTTTCATCACGATACGATACGATATCGATTCTTTGGACAACGATACGATATTTGCCGATATCACAAAGTCTGCCACGATACGATACGATACGATTCAATTCAGGTGCCTGCGATCGATATGAGGCGATATTATGTGCCCATTTAACACAATCAGTCACATTTAGATCAACAAAAAAAAGGCTACGGAAATATCAATTGATGTATTTATTTTTGAGCTCTTCCAGACATTTAAATGAAAAACAATCTATTGTTTTTAATACAAATAGACCTCCTGTTCACTTTTGTTTTTATATATTGAGCTTTAACACACACACAGACACACACAGACACACACACACACACACACACACACACACACACACACACACACAGTCCCCCACAGCCCCCACCCCTCCTCCTTCCAAGTCCCCTCTTCACTCTCCTGTTCTCTCTCACGGTTAGCTGCTTAGCTTTTAAGCAGCCAACGCGACGTTCATTTAGATATTTAACGCGACGTTGGCATAAAGGAATGGCGACCAGCGTTTCCGTTAGCCGGTAATTACCGGTATTTGACTGGCAAAATATGTTGAAGTCCGAATATTTAAATATCTCCGGTCATAATGTCCGGTGAAAATAATTCCTCTTAAGCACAATTTTATTATTTGAATTGTATTAAAATAGGCTAAAATTAAATAGCCTATGCGAATGCGATGAACGAAACAATCATTACATTTGTTTCATTGTGCTTCGCTCTAATAAAGCGCGGATGGCGCCGCTCGGATGTGAATCTTTTTTTTTCTTTTTTTGAGCCTGTCTGGCCACCATAATAACGACAAACAGCTATACGAGCGAGAGAGAGAGATGGCCAAACAAGCTAAACTTAACAAATATTTCATGAAACCAAGCACAAGCAGGTCTAATAATAATGACATTGACAACGAAGATGAGTCTTCTGAAGTCACAGAGACCGCCGATGCTCCCGCGGAAAATATACAAATGTCGAGCGTTCAGGCGGCGGCCCGAGTGGAAAGTTAAATTCTCCTGGCTGAGGTACGACATTATAGTCTAGTAGTATAGCGTCTATGATGTACGAGAGATAACATTGATTGAACGTACACAAAGTACACTTTATTGATTGAACCACAAAGAGCATCCCCAGTCTGCTGCTACCGTTGCGAGCCTCGCAGACGTCCACCTGTTCCAATGCAATGGGGATCTAGTCGCAGGTACAAAACGGATAGGCAGAACGAGACGGGGTGAGTAAGTGTTGACATTTTTTAATCATAATGCAACTGTTGGTTGACTGCCGTGTCACATAGTAATGCATATAATTGATTATAACTAAATGTAGGCTATAATGAAATCAACAAACGCATTACGAGCATGTGGCTCGTCCTCTCGCTCTCTGCATGCAAACGAGGCAATGTGATGATCAACTACAGTTTGCTGTGTGTGAAGTTGAACATTATGATATGCGTGACGTGTCTGATACAACGAGGTGAAGCGATGTCTACTCGAGATTCATTTGGGGGTGCGTGTGACAGCTGCTGCAGCGCAAGCCTGCAGGGCGGGAGCTTGATGCTGGTAGCGTATCGCACTAACTTGAGAGGCGAGAGATAGTAATTTGATTCTGCAAATCAATTTCTCATTCTTCGCTTGATGTAATTAATACAAATGTCCAATATAACGGAATTCGTTAGCTCATAAAAATGTGATTATAACAGACTGCTGTTTAAAACTCTGACCGGAATTTCAGGAATATGTCCGGGGATAGAAATCTTGCAGGACACTCAGACCGGCACGAATATGTTCTAACGGAAACGCTGATGGCGACGATGCAACGCCTGTTATATGCATTTGACCCGTTGCGGGGAAAAACTGCACAGACTTATATCTGCTCGCAAAATAGACGCTCTGTAGTGCTTTACAGCAGACGCAAACACTGCTGTAATGTGTACACGGAGTTTCACAATACTGGGCGCCGGCGGATATGACTCGCGGGGATTTTCAAAATAAGAGTATCGCAATATGAATCGATCTTTTTACGTTGCGTCGATCCTATTTGATTATTGATAATAGATCGATATATCGATCTGGATCGATGTATTGTCCCACCCCTAGTGTCTAATCTGCCCGTCGCTTATCAAAGAATCATTTTCCAGTCAGTGTTGTCGAGGCAGATTGGTTTTTTATCGCTTCATTTCCGTTTGAGAGCATTTTGAAAAGCACTCGTTTTCAGGTGAAAAACAGCCCATTCTGTAATAATCGCCTTTTACTGGAATATTCCAGAACGTTGATATTTGTCTGCCTATTTATGAATCGTTTTCAAATAAACGCTAGATGATCAATAGTATACGTGCACGCACGCACGTTCGAGCCGCGCGCTGATAATAGCTGATTTCATTTCCTCATGGATTTTACAGTGAAACAGATAGAGAACATATCACAAAAAAAGCTTATATCTCCTCGAAAACGAGTCTGATTATCCTAACACTGATAACATAGATTCCTTACCTGACATCAGATGGTATCCAAATGGTATATTCCAATTCCTGATCACCATTCGAAAAAATCGATAAGTGTATAGATCTAATGTGTATACAGTAGAACTCATGATCCGTGGGGCTCAGAGGATCCAGAATGAACTCTGGTAACCCCCGGCTGCATCAGTGGACTGGAAAATGTGGACTGGAATATTTTTTTCCCCCCATCCATTTTCATTGAGTCCATTCCAAAAGGGTGATTTACCATCTGGGAGACGATAGGGGGCGCTTTTTTCACATCTGATCGCCGGCGGCCCTTGGGTAGGCTAGGGTAGGCTCGCGTGATGCAATATGATTTCAGATCGCTAAAAAAAAAATTATAATAATTCAGAGAAATCTTGTGAGTGGCTTTCAACGTAACTATCGTAAACACGAGATTAGCCGTGAGTGGCTCTCAAAGTGTTAATAATTGGACAAGGGCTTTTGACTTAGAACCCCTCCTCCCAGATTGAGAACCACTGTTCTAATGCAGTGTACAAGGTGAGATAACATATTAAAGGGGAACTATTTTACTATTTCTTTCACTATTTGGGCACTTTTACACAATTCCTGTGAGTCTATGGAACACCTCTGTAATATATATATTTTTTTTATTCATTGTTTTGTATTTCTAATCAAGTCCTCAAAAACAGCATTTTTCTTCCTCAAGATTTCGAGCTGTTTTGCAGCCGCAGCTGCAGGTGCCACCTAAACCACTGTGCACCGTCGGCCCCGCCTGAACATTAACATGCAGCAGTGACTATATGACATCACATATAGGCACATTTTCAAACGACTCAGTTCAGTGAGGGTGAATATTGTGAGAGGAGAATTGGAAGAATGCGCCAATATGAGAATTTTGAGACATAGATCATATTAATATAAGTTCACATAGCTAGGAAACAATGCTAAACACTCAAAAAGGCCATTTATAAGATAGTTCCCCTTTAACACTGAGACCTGCTGGCCGCCTTGTGAACTCTTGAGTATGATCACAGAATGATTTCATTACATCTTGATATAAAGACAATGTCAAATCTTTGCCTGACATTTGATTTTCTTTCTATCTAAAGAGAGATGTCATGGCATGCTCGAGTTGACTTCACAGCCCAGCAGTGTGCTGCACGCCATCCAAGGACTACTGCTCGCTTTATAATGAGAAATATATGAAGCCTGGCCAGGGATCTGACCTTGTAGTCATATTGATCAAGCTCATGTCAAGATATGTTACGGTTATTTAGCTTGTTTCAAGACAATGTAGCCTACTTGTTTTTATCATACTGTAACTCGTTTTAGGAATTTACTCCACACAAGTAAGTTTCTTGTTTCAATGTTTTTCTTCATTGATTATTTATTGAAACAAGTCACAATCTACCTTATGGAAGGAATCTCTGTATGTCTGTGGCTCTCATATCTCAATAACTGTTCTTCCAATTGACTTCACACTTGGCAGGTGTATTATTGAGGACCAAAGCGAGTGCAGTCAAGTGTCTTGGCCAAATGGTGGCGCTATAAAAAACGAAATGTGTGCATAGCTTGAGAACCGCTCATTCGATCGACTTCACACTTGGCAGGTGTATTGCTGAGGAACCAAGGGAGTGCAGTCAGTGTCTTTAGTGCCATTTTGCCAGATGGTGGTGCTATAATAACGAAATGTACACATATCTCGAGAACCGTTCATCCGATCAACTTCACACTTGGCGGGTATATTGCTGAGGACAAAGGGGAGTGCAGTCAGTGTCTTTAGTGCCATATGCCCAGATGGTGGCGCTATAACAATGAACTTTACATTTTGGCATGTAACTTAAGGGAAAGGGTTGTTTTGCCTAGGGGGGAATGGGAACAGGGAACAAAGAGCTGTGTTGCTGCAAGCAGCACTTGTGGAGGCCAAGCACCAGGCACTGCATACAGTAATTATCATGAAACCAGTAGAAAACTCTTGTAACAGGCATAATTATCTGCCAGTACGAACATTTCTACTTAGCATATCTTGAAATATGTTTCATAAAGTCTTAATACAAGATCAAATCTCTTGGCAAGATTGTCTGTTTTCGTAGTGTGTTTTTGTTACTATAAAACAATGAAGAGAAGATAGACATTACCTTTGAGCACTGCTTATGGCTCTGGCACCATGCCAGGGATCCATTATTCTGTAAGAGAAGAGAGCAGGCCAAGAGTCAGCTGTGTTAAAAAAGATTATAATTAAAAAACATCGATTCAGCCAATGTATTCTTTGCACGCACTGCTGTAACTTACTTCGGATATATAACCCTGTGTTTAATTTGTTTTTTGTGTGTTTGTGGGTGCTTTTGTTGTTATTATTGTCAAAATTAAAGTCATGTGTTAAATAAGAGTTATTTGTACCGATTTAAACCACTTGCTGCTATAAAAGTCCCCGCCCCCCCCCCCCCCCCCCCTGCTTAAGATCTGAATTGGAATCTGAAATCTGAATGTCTTGCATCAGCATGAGTCTAATTTCCACTTTATGGCAATCGGAGCGGCAGAGGCCTCTTTGATAAGGAAAAGGAAAGGCATGCACAAACTTCCGAGGGTGACTTTGAGTCAGTTTTGTATGCTGAGTGTGTGTAACATAAGCAGGGAAGTGGGGGAAGGTGTTCATGGCATCAGGGGCAGGGCAGGCCTCTGGTCAGTTTCAGCAAGGGGGGGGGGGGGTCATGGTGACCTGAGCTCTCAGAAGGGCTTGTTTGATCTCTCAGTGCACACATCCCTCAGGTCAGCGAGGCAGGATCTGATGTCAGCACTTCGGCGCAGCCCGCAGATACCCTCCAATTCCACCTAATTGCTGTGGAAGTGCCACCTTCTGGATTCCAGCAAAAGCCAAACATTTGGTCCTCATTGTGCCGAGAGTTTCTGTAAGACCTCTCTATATGAGTCACTAGTGGCTGTCGCCGGGAGAGAGGAGGATGGGTGGTGGGGAGTGGGGGTGTGTGGAGGGGAGGGTGGGGGGGGGGACTCACGCAAGTGGCTATTTCCTGAACTCTAATAGAGTAAAGAATTACAACAAGGTCATTCTCTTTGGAAAAATGTGAAGTCACTTATGGAACCAGGGAGTGGGGTCAGGAGGACGACACAAAATCGGCCAAGAAATAGTTCAGAGGAAAGCAGCAGAAAAGGAAATCACTGGTAGAAATGAATCGTAGTGTTGTGTGTCTAGCGTCCGTGTGATGCGTGTATACTTTCGACAACAAATGTTTGTTTCCGCGTTCGAGTTTTGCGCTCTGATTGGCCAGGTCATGCGACATGTGCGCCAATCGTGGGACAGCAAGTTCTGCGCCTATTTCCGGGTCTAACAGCCTGCAAACTACCTGGCGTTCTATCGCCATGCTCTAAGACAAACTCTAACCTTAACCAACTTCAAAAGAGCGCCTAAGCTTAACCAGTGTAGAAACTTGCGGTCCCACGATTGGTGCACATGTCACATGACCAGAAACGCGTGTGGCCAATCAGAGACGCGGAAACAAACATTTGTTGTCGAAAGTATTCAGGCGTCCGGGACACAAGTTCCAATTGATCATATTCACACAGTGGCCATTTTGCTCTTATATGTCATGCTCGGTTGGGTTCCTTTTCCACCCTGTTCCCACCCCCTTAAATGCGTGACTAATAGTCATCAGACAAACAGACTGGCTGATCAATGTACCTGAAAGCTGATCAATGTACCTGAAGGCTGATCAATGTACCTGAAGGCTGATCAATGTACCTGAAGGTTGTCGGAACCACGGCAGACTGGGCTTCGTCTCCAGAGCAGGAAGCTTGGGGTGCTTGTTTCATGTCTTAATGACTTATCAACTCATTTCCCAGGATGATTTCTCTAGGTCTATGAATGAAACAAAACCCTTCCCCAACGCCACGTGTCAGAAATGGAATTGAATTAACAAATCTGTAGCTAGTCTGTGCAAACCATGTTCTTCTATAATAAGGCACTGAGGTGGGTCGGACAAACCTTAAGGGTCTGAGAGCAACAGGGGGAAAAAAGTCTGCTTAAGTTCAATGTCAAGTTCAAAGCCCTCCTCCAACTCCACATTTCCAATTTCCCATGAGACCTCGGGAGAGAACTTATCATTAAAGGGGTTTTAATTCGCCAACCAGTACCAGTAAGTGCTGTGCTTTTTGGTGTCAAGGATATAACGGTCAGACTGCTTCAAAGGCATTCATGATCGCACGGTCGGTCACGTCTAGAGCGGAGGCTTTCTTCCTCCCCCCAAAAAAGGTGCAGTCAACAAAATTCTAATAAGTGATATACATAAATTCAGTATTTCAAAGACGCCGATGAACTTCGATCTTGGCAAATCAGGAAAGAAGAAAAGGTTTGTTTATATTTTGTCACCACATACCCAGCCTAGTAGATATGGACTAGGCTGAGACCTGAGAGAGGCAGTTCAATTGAGTTCAGCATACACACATCAGTGGATTAACATGTCCTATATAGAATGGAGGGAAATGGCGTTCTCACCATTTGGCTGTATATTGATCAGAACATTAATTATATTCCTCTGTGGTACACAATCGACACATTCTTTATGGAAATATTGCACTGTATACAGCATGATTAAAATATGCGTTGAGTATATTAACACTTTGATCGCCATGGTTAAATTCATAATTTACCATCCCTAGCCAGCTCTATTTGTCTATGGAGAAGTTCCCCTTCTTTGCAGGGCTATAACTTTTTAAATTCTATTGCTAAATTGACATTATTATGGCCCATTCAATGTCCTATATCTATTGTTCAGGGTGTAGCAACGTTATACTTTTTCATTCACATATTCATACTAAAATACGGTCTAAAGTATAAGTATGTTTTTATCGTTTTCTGCAGCTTTCTCCAGAACTTGATTTATAGCCCCAAATGCATTATATTGATGATCAAATACAGTTTGGTAGCGATCGGTGCCAGATAAAAAATTTCAACTGGAGGTACTACGTATCATCTGATGTTGACCGGATGGGCGGGGGGTCGTTTATAATTCCGTGGGCAACGTTATATCATTCATCTAGTGTGGGTCATATGATCATCAGAGCAGTTTATATGGAACACGTTAGAAAATAACGCTGAAACTCACCGTGGCTTCCTCGCGCCGTTGGGGGATGAGCGTGGGACAGAATTTTTTCTATTATGGGATGGAGAAATACCGGATCCATTTCCAGGTTGTATAATAGTATATACGTCCAAATCATGTTGTTTATTGAGTTAGGGTGAGCGATCGATTATCCAGTGTGTCAAGATGGAGTCCCGGGAGCTATAGCGAGTGGTCGGACCGAATTTGGATGAGCACCAGTTTCCTGTTTGCTGTTTGGGCGATCTGCCGATCGGCCACCAGATGGCGCTCTTGAACCGTTCGAGGGTTGAGTGGAGCTCAGCAGTATATCTCAGGTCCCCGGAGGAGAAATATGATTTCGATCACAGATTTTTGAAATATTGATATCAAAGATGTGTTACGGCGTCTTCGGCAGAATGAGCATGGCGGGCAATGACGAGTTTCGGCGTTTCCGGCGATTAAAGTGTTAATGTATGAAAAAGCATCAGTCAAAGTCCAGAATCTCCGATCCATGACACACACTAAATAAAATCCTTGACATTTACACTGTGGAGCCAATCCCTCAAGATAATTTACACAGATTGTCACAACTCTAGACCACCTCCTAAATCACCCGTCCAGTTTTTGACACCTCTCCTCGGCCCAATCCGTCAGACGGGAGGCGTCGGGGCCGGATCCGTGGAGGGGCTAATTTTGCAGTGTGACAGCATCCCGCCTGTAGCAGAGACAGCTCAGTGGGGTTGTTGCCCCAGCTGTCCAGGACCTGACCCCTCCATGTCAGGGACCAATCGGGAATAATTATAGGTCAGGACTTCATCCCTTTGACTTCAGCGCGGTGGCATTCCGCACCACCAGGCGGAACATTATGCAGTCCCCGTCCCCGACAACTGTCAAGGACTCGCGATGGACCAATGCTTTCCAGATATCCTCTCTCTGCAAAACATAAGAGCTTCTCAAAATCAGGGCCAACAAGCAGTGCCGGTCCTTGGGGACGTGGCTGCTGAGTGCGCGGTGCCTTGGTCAGAAACAGGCTGTTTTTCTTTAGTTCTCACTGAAGTCCTGAAGGTGACGGTCACTCAAGGAGACAATATTAACTGCTCGCCGATGCCCAAGAGTAAGACAAATAAAATACAACTGTTTGCTGGTCCCCGACAGTGAAAAGACTGCTGCTTTAAGGTCCCAGGGTTGAGGTTAAATTGACAAAATTTGAGCCCACGGCCGTTCATGTATTGAATTCAAATGCCTAACCGTGGACAGCGATTACAAATGAGCTCTGGCGGGCGGTCAGGTGGCGTAACGGAGATTGCGTTCGTCACCAACCCCGGAGCGGCTGGATTCGCCTGTTCGAATCCAGCTCACAGCTCCGGGGTTGTCACCAGCTTGGCTGGCCGTTCACACTGATACAATTGGCAGTATTAGAGGGTGGGAGAAGCTGGCGGGGTGGGTCCGGGTCGTTGTAAACAGCGACTCCTACAATTCGGTCGGGGCGCCTGCTAAGCGCGGATAGGATCTAAGTGGGATAGTGTGATCCTTCCACACGCTACGCCCTCTCAGTGAGAAACCGCGCTGCCAGGTGAAAAGAAGCGGTTGATTGGCTGGACGTGTGTCGGAGGAAGCACGTGGTAGCCTCCACTCTCCCAGACCGACTGTGGGGGGTAAGTGCGCAGCGACCAGGAAGGGGATTGGAAATTGGCATAACGACTAACATTGGGATGGGAGAAAATCGGAGGAAAAAGGAGGGGGAAAAAGATTTAAAAAAAAAATAGCTCTGGCTAGAAAGCTTCATGCCAATGCATCTGTTTCAATGTTCTAACCTTTCCTTTTACAATGTCTACCGTCCCTGGTCCCTGACAAATAAAAAATACGTAAATAAAAAAAAACATACTTCTGACTTGGATTGCATTTGACGCAAGAGAGGGCTTAGGTGAGCTCGCAGTTTTATAAGTGTCTCTGTTTGAGCGGTGTAAACAGGGATCCAGTGATATATCATGGCTGGTGTCAGCTGAGAAGTCGTAGCAGGTGGTCAGGGGCACGTTGTATTGTCTAGACATCTGAGAGGAACATGGGACAAAAACCCTGCTTCGCCGCCGAGGACGGCATTCCTCCTTTTGAGAATGAGAATCTTGTCTTTCCCCACGGGTCCCTTCCATTTGACTTAAACCCATTTCCATTTCTGCTCATTTTTGGGGGCCATCTGTTGCCACATGCAGCGTGTAGTGCTGGTGATCATTTCCGATTATGTTCCGCTCTCAGAATTCTCATCACACACCTGAAAGGGGTTTAAAGAAACTGAAAATCCAAGACTATTTTGAGGGTGTCGGCAGACTCCTTGTATGTGACATTTCAGTCTTGAGACGGGTCAAAGACCAGCGTCCCCACTCCCTGCATGGCCTTCAACTACCCAGGGGTTCTCAGCTGACACAAAAATAACTAACCCCCGAGTGCACTCATCCAGGGCTGCAACACAGGGGTCTGGTCATTTAGGCCTTGCCTGAAATGGGCATGGGGTTCTCTGATCGTTCCTTTCATCAATTATTCACCAGGCATGAATTATTTGATAGGTGTTGTGATAGTGAGCTAATGTGTTCTTCTCTTTACATCCAAGGTGGTTCATATGCAAGTTTCTGACTGACTGAATGACTGTATGGTCACTGTTCAGCACTTGAATGCAAATGAATGCAATCATGCAAAATGGCCCTCCTTAAACGTAGCCTTTATGTAGTGCCAAAGCACACTGTAAATACTTCTGTGATGCACGAGATGTGTTTATTGTTTTCCAGTCATGACTACTACTGACTAATGAAAATGTTTTTTAAAAAGCATAAAAAATTACTAATCAACTGAAGAGGTCACTGATTAATCGATCGATCGATTGAGAGGGGTCCTGCCTCATGTAATTTCTATATTTGAAGATGATGTGCTACTACTGTGCTACTACCGTGCTGTCTATGCTGGCGTATAGCAATGACAATTTCCATGACCGTGGACAATTAATGAAAGCGTGATACCATTATATTATATCATATTAAGTGTACCGTATTATTTGCAGCAAACTGTTTTCCACAGGGTCTTAAGTTATTCGTGGTCAGGCAGGCACGGGTAGGCAAGCAGTGGAAAAGAAGAATGGCATGGGACACAATAAGCCCTTTTAATGTGTTATTTTATTAGTTTGGGGAATCTATTTGTGGCGGGCCTGTCTGACACTGTGGTGGGCTACCACAAATAAAGTCTGTGTATGGGAAATGCTGACAACGTGACGCATCATATCATATTGTACAGTTGGTGCTGTTTCTCCCGATTACCATTACTGGGGCTTTGAATCTTCAGTAGTAATTATTATATCGTCGAGTAATCGAAGCTTCGTTATTCCCCCCAAAAGGTTTCAATGTGGCGGGTGGATGAAAGCTGTGGTGGGTAGATTGGTTTTCTTACAATGTCCTTGACTGAGAAGTGATTTTCAAAATGTTGAACGTTGGATTGATATTTACTGTACAAACTATATCTTGTGCTGATGTAGGCACATTTTGGAGGAGAAAAAACACCAAAAAAAAGCATTTGAATAGTGATTTTTGACATGGATTACCATGGCAGCGGTTGAAGCTTGGAATCCTTGGGGTCACAGCCCTATTGTACAGTGTGCATGTTAACGATGGTCTGAGGTTGTCTCCGGTCAGATATGTTTGTCAGAGGAGGTAGGTAGCTGAAGGGTGCAGCGGCCACTGCTGCAGAGAGCTGAGATTTACAGACAGGACTGTCGTGCTTTAAAAGCATTTAAATAGAGGTGAGGCCAAGCAGCATAGACCCCTATTCATCCGCTGTCTTCACTAATGAAAACCTCTACACATGAGACTACCGGCTGCAGTTTGATTCCACTCCAAACTTATTTAATATCAAAGGGCAGCAACAAGAGGGACGTGGAAAAACGACCTTCCAGTAGTTTAGTACCCCCCCCCCCCCCCCCCTTCACTAAAAACACAACTCTCACAAGTGGCGATGAATGCTTAAACTTCACTACCGTCGCACACTGGAAATGAAAGACTGAATTATAAAAATGTTAAGATTTTTTACGAGCTTGAATGTAATAACAAGACCTCGTGGACACACCTTGTATTTGGCTTTACGGGTCCTCACATAAATAATTCAACACAAGGCTGATGCTTTCAGAATGTATTAGTAGCTCGGGGAGCCCCCGGTTCACCCTTCATATTTTAAAGTGTCTAAGGCTCATATTTACGACTGGGTGTTCCCCTCTCTCTGTCTATTGTACTAGGGTGACAAGTCCCCCATAAGAGGGCTAAAACGTCAATAAATACATTTAATAAATCTGAACTCGCTGTAAATCTGACACCCAAACGGCACAAGCATCCCTTGAGTTTTTCCCTCCCGACTCGGCGGTCTGTTTCCACTTCACACTCGGTCATAATTGGCGACAATTAAAGCCAAATCTCTTGATTTGCCACTCTTGACTCAGCCACATAGAAGGGGACAGAACAGAGCTTGCGTGGGAGGGGAGTTCACAGCAGCTGCGAGTGCTAAATTCCTGTCAGTTTCACTGCCCTGTATGCAGAACGTGTACAAATTGATTAGAAAAGCCGATATGGGGGCGGTTAGGTGGCCGAGCGGAGATTGCGTTCGTCACCAACCCCGGAGCTGTGAGCTGGATTCGCCTGTTCGAATCCAGCTCACAGCTCCGGGGTTGTCACCAGCTTGGCTGGCCGTTCACACTAATACAATTGGCTGTATTAGAGGGTGGGAGAAGCTGGCGGGGTGGGTCCGGGTCGTTGTAAACAGCGACTCTTACAGTTCGGTCGGGGCGCCTGCTAAGCGCGGATAGGACTCGAGGGGGATAGTGTGATCCTTCCACACGCTACGCCCTCTCAATGAGAATCCGCGCTGCCAGGTGAAAAGAAGCGGTGATTGGCTGGACGTGTGTCGGAGGAAGCACGTGGTAGCCTCCACTCTCCCAGATGATCTGACTGTGGGGGGTAAGTGCGCAGCGACCAGGAAGGGACTGGGAATTGGCATACGACTAACATTGGGATGGGAGAAAATCGGAGGAAAATGGAGGGGGAAAAAGATTAAAAAAAAAAAAAAAAAAAAAAAAACGATATGAAAAACAGATCGTAAGAATTCCGGCTGCTAAATGTGTTAAGGGAACACAAACTGGCTCTTGTCCCATAATCAAAATAAGGTAACACTCCTCATAGACTACTTCATCCCAAATGTTACTAATGAGAAATATGAAAAGAATATCACTAACAGTAGGCCAACTTCCAACCCCCCCCCCCCCTTCTCACACACTACTAAAAAGATAAATGTCCATGAAACAGGAAAGCGTTGTGTGTCTTGGTTTCATTATCGAGTATTAAATGACCCCAGAAGGATGAATGCTTTCCGAGTTGTATTAAGAGGTCTGCCGTCTCCATCATTTCCAGCGCGGAGCCGCAAGCTTGCCCCCCCCCCACCATAGCTGCCTCCTGTAATAAGATATGGCAGCGGGAGCAGAGAGATCCACCTGTAGGGTCATGCTGACTGAGCATGCTCCAGTGTTGTGGCAACAGTACATTAGAGCTTATCACATTTAGTCCAGGCGGAGGGAGCGGGGGGCCCCCTGCATTTAGCGGGAAGGTGACCCTGGTGGCGGGGGAGCATCGGTAGCCGTAGCGCCGCATGTTATCCACTCCGTAGAGTCGACGAGGTGCGATGCTGTGGCATTTGGTGGCAGGGACTGAGGGGGGGCCAGAGGGCAGCGGGGTGGGAGGGTGAAGAGGAGAGGAGGGGAGGGGACCGGGGGGGGGGGGTGAGAGCCATGTGTTTTTGCAGCTGACCAGACCCCCATTTCCACATGAAAGAGTCGCTGAGAACACAGCTCATAAGGACAGTCCTCCTCCTAGCTATCAACAACAATTGCCTTCTATTCTCGGACCCACACAAGCTTGCTCAAGCAGCCCCCCCCCCCCCCTCCTTATCACCAACCTAAAAGAAAATGCCCCCCCCCCCCCCTGTCTTTAAACAAATGTTTCCCTCTCATTTCCTCCCCCTATGCATACACCTGAGGTCATTCCTGCCACAGACACCCAGGCTCTGCAGTCAATTATCCAGGCTATTAGCTCCCCATTAGAGATGGGGCCTCATCAATTCTCAATCTCTCATGTGTCCCTCAATGGGGCCGGTGGCTGACTTCACGTCTAGTAGGCTTCACGTCTAAAGACAGCTAGAGCGGAGAGCAGCGTGTCTTGGTGACGCGGCACGATGGCATGCGAAACAGCCCTCCTCTGTATAGAAATGTGACAAATACAAAACTATCATTGAAAACAATAATAATATTGGTTTCTAAGAAGAGTTGTCATACATGGTCTAAATGTGTACATTTGTATAGCGGTATATCAAATGATTTTTTTTTAAATAATGTGTGAGCTCTGTTCAATAGTGTGGGGGGGATTCTAAAAGTCTTAAAATACCCTTAAAATACCCCCTTCAGCACAATACAGTTCTTTGAGCAACATTAGATTAATTAAGACGCTCTCAGACATTAAAGTTGATAGATGACTCAGGGGGGGGGGGTCAAAGGGGGGTCAATATACTCAGTTGATCCACACAGAGTGGTTAATTAATTTTTTTTTTTTTTTTTACATTGCTTCACACAATACCTCCCCACAATTAGTGATTCATTAATAGTGGTTATAGAGAATGAAAGGCTCCTTGCACATGCAAATGCTGTGAGTAAAAAAGAAAAGGTGTGGTGGTGGGGGGTGCAGCAGATAGATATAGCTGGTGAAAAGGGGATAGAGGGATCAGAGGCCAGTCTTTTCTCTGAGAGAGAGAGAGAGAGAGAGAGAGAGAGAGAGAGAGAGAGAGAGAGAGAACAGTGGGCTCAGTGGAGGGTGAACAACAACTAGTGACGACACATACCAAATCACCCTAAGGACAAAGCTAATTCCTTAGCAAATGACTTCAAAGGGTATAACACTTTACTTAAAGAGGACAACTAGAATATATAATAAGGACGTTAAATAACGAACTAGAATATAATTGTGATTATTGATAAGTGTGAAAGAACTCACAATGCCCCTCTATCAATACTATAGTCAGGTATATGTTACAGCCATGAGAGGTTGATGTCTGAGTTTATTCATGAAATATAGTTATAACTCCCTCTAATGGCTCATACACTTTTGTAACACATTCAAATGTGTTATTAAGCCGTTAAATCAACTGTTATTATCCTTCAAACATACACTGTCTGCACCACAATATGGTCCATGTGGGAATCTATACTGTTGAGACACTGCCGTGATGAATCAGAGAGGCAGATTCAGGCCCTACTCAGTTTGAAGCCAAACAAAGTTAGGCTACTCTAGGAAAAAGAAATCATTGGCAACAGAATTGTGAAACAGAATGTGGTGAACACCCTCTCCGGTCATTCATAACTGACCACAATAAAGAATAGAGTTAAGATGTTCCAAGAAAAGAATTTTAAATAATCAATAAAGAAAAAAAAAACTGATTAAACTGGGGTTGGCTCCACCAACTGCGTGTGTAAAATGCGCCCTGCTCCACCCTTGTGTCTGCATAATGCAATATGTTAATTAGCCCAGATATGCTTACAACAGCATCCCACCACCCAGGAGGATGCAGGCAACTGGTACAAATGTGTGGCAATAACCAACATATTACGGTCTGTGTTGGCATCGACTGGCAGTCAAATACTCTTGGTGACACTTTCCATTGGGATGTGCAGCTATATATCAATTACAACGTTGGCTTGTTCCCCCTCTGACGCCCGTATTACAGTGTGACTGACAGAGTGTAACGAGAACCCTACGAACCGCAAGCGACTATCAACGTAGGCTATAATAGTATCACTTTTCTGCCCGTCATAATAATATCATCACAGACAAGGAAGGAAAACTGTCTGGGAGAGAAGAAGTATTTCAGCACCACCAGTTGTGTGTGATGTGACCTCCCGGCTATTATTAAGAACAAAAAAAAACACAAGCAGGTCACCTAAACTAAAGAGAACACGTGGGTGAATGAATGAATGAAAACTTTATTTAACAGATTGCAGAATGGGTACAATACAGATACAGTACGGCTCAATACACACAATTGTTAATAAGGGGATGCAGACCAGAGAAAGACGTTTGTCTTGTTTACATCAGGGTCCCCCCCATTTTCAATTCATAGTTAGTGACATTCAATTCATAGTGATATTCAATTCATAGTGATTCATACTGGGCTTCTCAATTGATGAAATCACGCGATACCAGAATTAATGATATTGTATTGGGATACAAAATAAAGAATAATAATAACGGAAAGTCCAAAGTAAAGAATAATAATAAATAAAGCGACGCTCCTACCTGTGAGTGTTTGAAGAAGGCTGAGATGCGCGTGATGTGCAGGCTGAGGCATCTGGACGCGCACCTCGCGCGGTAGACGCTGCCCGTGAAGAACGAGTCATCCTGCTTCCTCGCGGAGACAACGAGTATAATCCACAGACACAGGGTCACAACACACGCGTTTAGCGTCCTGGAATACATGCTAGTCCCGACGATTGTGTATTTTTTTAATCCCTTCTTCCACAGACGCGGACTACACTGCGTGTGTGCGTGTACGTGTGTGTGTGTGCGCGCGTGTGTGTGTGTAGTAGTATGAGTGAGCAGCACCACTACTCCGCCGGAGAAACTAAAGAAACTTCAATTATACACCGGGGGAGGAGTCAAGGGGCTCACGAGCCCGGCGATTGGACGATCCAGTGGTTGATTGGCGTGTGCTCGGTGGGGGGTGTCTAGCAGGTAGACTGAAGTAGAGGCTACTTCCTGTCTACTCACACAATCCAAGACAGTCACTAACATGGTCTTCAATCAAAATATGTTGTGGTTGTTCAATATGTATTTCTGTAATAGTTAAGATAAGGAACCAGTCAAGCAATATTTTTTTCAGGTTCAGATTCCTTTGTTGTCACTTATTTCAGTACTTTACAGCAAGAAGAGTGAACATCTATTTATTGTGGTCCCTCGACTATTAATAGCTTCCAATAATAAAATGTGGTGTGATGTGCAATGAGCAATGTGCACATTTGAGCAGTGTGTAAATACAGTTTTTTTTATCAATGTATTGTATTGTATTGTAATAAATTGTATTGTAATGTATTGTAATAAATTATATATATATATGTGGGGAAAGGGTTATGTGGAAAAAGTCTAAATATGTGTTGTTATGTAGGACACAACAAGCATTACATACATGTATTAATACATTTGCCATTTCCAAATCTTAACGCCCATCGTATACACAGTGAGATCATCCCTAAACAGGACAATTACATCAGATTTGTTTGTGTTGTGAAATGCAATGAAAACATAAAAGGAGATGTGCAGTATTTATTTGTATTGCACATCAATTGCTTATTGTTATTGTAATTAAGAAAAAATATATAATAACATTACAGTGGATTTGGCCTCCCAGCATTATCATACAACAACACAACGGCATACAGCACCTTCAACATAACAGAAACACCCCATACCTGGAGCCTCAGTCAGCAGGCATTCAAGTATCTGCGGTATAGCATCAGAAGTACTGCCATCTGCTGACGGCCCAGCTCATCAGAGGTGCAGAGTAGTCAGGTTGTCTGTACCAAACCCCCACATATGGCCACACTGCAGCCTGCCAACATCCCAGGGAAGCCCTCAGCCGAGGCCTCCCGTTTTAACAGTAGCTTGGAAAAACTATTCTACGTGGAAAACAATTAAAACCATCCTAAAACCAAATTCCTCGAACATGGACTCCCAACTCCTGGCATTGTCTGCGTGGCCCGAGGCGTGGAGAGAATATGACATGTAGGAAAAGGGTTGAAATCCCTGCCATTTATTGGGGGGGAGAAAGGGTGAGCGTTTAATTAGAAAGTTCCCCTGAGGGTTTTACAAGACACTGTTTTGTTCTGTGTGTTTCTCAGCTCCTATAGTACTTTCCTGCGCACCATTTACAGCAACAGCGTAATGAGCTTTTATAGGTGTTGTAATCAGAACGGGACACAAACGGAGACTTACACTCCATCATTACATTTGGCTCTAGTAGCGTGTGCCTCTGGGCCCAGGGATGGTCTTGTGTGCCAAATAGCTAAGCCCTCCAATGAAATGTTAAAATGCCCAAACAAGTACATCCTGGAAAGCATACACTGCCCCCGTGCCAATTATGGGGATCACCTCCTCACAAACTTTACATTTCCATCAGGCTTGTGTTCCCTCAGAACCACGGCTCTCAACTGGTTCCGCTGTTGGAACCCGAATTGTTCCCTCAGTGAGGAAGTCATGGTCCAGTTTATTAAATACCACAATATTGTCTCATTACCAGCAGTTTAGTTTCACTTTATTGTCCACAATGTGGAAATTTGTCTTTGGTCTCACCATTGAACAAACAAATAAAACAACAACAATGACAATGACAGCAGGCATACATATACACATACATCTGTAATGGGAAAGTGCAGAGAACGTAGGAATACAACATTGTGATCAGAAAATATTATCATGTCGATAGTACTTGTAGTAACTTCCTAGCTTAATCTTCGTACTCTGCGCTGTGTTTAAACCTTAAAAAGCTCTTTGAAGTACTACTGAGCTACAAATGCAGATAACCATGTATATGATGGTTTTCTGCTCGTACACCTTCAGAGAACACGGCGCGGCGGTTGAAGAAATCGAGTTCTGAGCAGTTTGAAAAGGAACCCGTGTTTAATAAAAAGGATTTCAATCAATACAAATCAAAGATTTGAAAGAACAATTGCAATAAAACCTGATGGAAGACCTCACTATGCCGAGGTTCACCAGACTTTAGGCTAAATATTCAATATCTATGGGCATGTCTCGTCTCGGCTTCTTCAGATGGTAGGTTTTTGCGGCCGTCTCTCTGCTGCGTGGTTTCCTCAGTCTGTTGTGGAGAAAAAGGGTGTGTGTTTCCTGTTGCTTCCTGGGTCTCTGTTCGGGTCGGTTGTTGTGTCTCTACTAGCACGGAGTCTGCTAATATCAAATTTAAGCTCCGCCTCTAATGTTACGGCAAGCGGGCGTTTTCCAACCTCTCCTCGAGTGTTCCTATTGGAGGACACTTACTCTCAACTCTCATTGGCTAACTCCTTATCGTGACGTTTTACATCGAATTGCGTCACGATGTGGTTTCAAATGGTCTTTTCTTTTGATCTTACTGCTCTTTTGTTTTCAGCAGAGACAAACTGGCATCTCCCATGGCAGTTTCATTGTTGGACCAGATGGCCTAGGGCCCTGGGTTGTAAAATCACCCATGTTATTGACTTTCCCAGGAAGGATCAAACGAGACACTATCTCTTACTCAATAAGCGTCTGCCTGTTTCAACCCCCCTCCACAGAGATTTAGAGGAAGCCTGAACCAACAGCTGCATTACTAAGTCAGAGGTGTCTCGTTTCTTGTACTTTAGGAGCGGGAGAAGAAAAGTGTATGTATTTTACCTCTGTGTTTTCGCCATTCTGTGCTTCATGGTATATAGTACAATAAACACCAGTTTGGCTGGAATTCTACTACAGTTTCCCCGGTTTGGGGATTGATAATCCCCAAGATACATGTTAGTAATTCCTCAAACAAACTGTTTACAATTACCTTAACCTTACTGTTTAACCTAATTACCTCAAAGCCAAACCTTTCCAGAATCCTTCTGACTCATTTTCCATATTTGTTAGTATCATTTGCTTTCAACACCCACATTACTCCCTCCCCTACTGACCGACTATGGACCCATCTTTTATTTACACAGTTCTCTATTCACTCACACCGTTTAACAATTTCCACTCATTTTGCAGGTTATATACAATGTTATCAGTTATATCAATTTCACTTCCGTCTAGGTCCGTCCCTTTATACAAAAAGATGATCGTACCAATTACCAGGTTTTAGACTATACTTTATGTGTTTTTTATCCAAATGTGTCTGTTTTGTGCAATTCACTCTGAAAGAAAAGACCTTACATTGCATTTACTATCTAAACATTTCTAAAAAAGGAGAGAGCTTAGCTAATGAAAAATCAAAAATCAAAAATTAATATGTACACGCCCTCTCCAAGGCCTATCAGTTACACTATCCCTTCCTTTGCCTATGTATATCGTTTAGGCTTCTTGATGACTCGTTGTGGTCGAGTATCTTGTTCCGGGCTTGTGCTAAGCACTGGTTCCTCTGGCTCTTCTGGTACCTTCTCCATGTCCACAGAGGAGAAGTTATTATGTTCCAATTCATAATCCTCTCCTCTGTCTGGTTCCTGTAAAAAACCTTCATCTTCTACTGGTGGCCAATCGTGGCCCCCTCGGTCTGGCTCGCCATAATCATCCGGGTTTTCCCCATCGTTTGGGGTTAGCGCCGCCTTCACTTCGCCTTCGTGTGATGGTTGCGACGCCCCGGTTTTACCGTCAAGGTCTTGTGGTTCAGGTTCCCATTCTTGGTCCGTATTGGTTGCTTTTACACAATGAGTAACGTGAAACCACATAGGCGATCCTTCAACTTGTAAAGCCCTCTCGGTGGCTCGAACGACTTTGTATGGCCCTTCCCGTCTCGCGCCAAACCACTTGCGTCTAAATACTTTGACATAAACGTAGTCGCCTGGTATGATTTGAGGTGTAGTCTGCCTATTCACCTCATCCCCGGTTTCATGCTCCTGTCTACTGGAGACATGAACCAGAATACTTTTGTGTATCTCCGACATGTATTTTACGTACTCACGCATGTCGTTGTCCAGGATGTCCAAACTCGGACCTTTGCCTGTCGCGCGCAAACCTGGTACTACCATGCAGCGACCTAGCATCATTTCGTGCGGTGTCAAACGCAGACCGCGAAGTTCGCACGAACGACAAGCCAACCGTACTAGAGGGAGAGCGTTCAACCAAATCAGTCCTGTGTGTTGACAGATCATTACCAGCTTATTTTTAATTCGTTTTTAACCGTTCTCTTCTTGTTGTACCTTGTGCTAACCACAGCCTCCTCTTTGTTGTGTGCAGGTCTCGGTAACGATTTTCCCTCTGTCCTTATTTGCATTTTGGATTATTATTTACAAAACACATAATAGATTGGAAACATTTATTTTCGCAGATACATTCTCTACTGTTCCGCATTTTGACAATACATAATTCTCCAAATCATTTATCTATGTATTTTACAGCTGCTTACGTTAGCATCCAATCAAATCACCTTTGTCTCATTTCTTATTTGTGCTGTACTGTTTTACTAGATCAAATATCTCAAGCTCAACACAACTATCCACACCCTTAAAAGTGGAATATTCATTATTTCACTATCAATACCTTGTTTCCCGACAGCTCCTCGGTCCGGACAGCCAGCTCTAGACGAGGCCAATCACCAACAGAACCTATGTGCATGGTCAACAAACCACAGTCTCTTTAAACACTCATCACACACACTCCGCCAGCTTTCAACAAGCCGGTGCAGAGCCTCCCATAAGTCAATCATCAAATTCACATGTCTGCACCCTACATGAACACTATCTGGCCAATTTGCGACCAGAAACCTACAGAGCTTTCTATAGACAGAGAAATATGTTCCCCCAACCCTTAACATAACCCAACATGTGACACAACCCCCCAGATTCTACATCTGGACTCTTAATGAGCGGAAAACAAACCATGAACCAGCTCCCGTCCATTCTCAGTTTCCAGCTCATTATATCAGACTTCCTACCAGTCTCGCTGTGTCACCACCACCTGCTATCCCTGACCAGCGAGAGATCCCTCCCAGCCAGCCAGTTCCTAAAAAATATAGTCAAACAAAAACAAAAAAAATTGTGAGTGCCTAAATGCTACACACTCATCCAATAGAATTAACTATCATCTAGAGGCATAAATACCCCTGCAACAAAATTAAATAGTCCTTTGTTTCCAACTCTGTCTAACATTAAATGTTCCATTGTTCCTGTCTAAAACCATTAATTTTGTTAGTTTGATTAGCTCATGCAATATTCAGTTACGTCATCCCTCTATAGCCCCAACTTACCCTGGTTAGTCTTCCAAACCATTTTAGTAACTCGCACACCTAATCAAACCTTATCTATGTATCATCATCTCTATCCTTATTCTAATCAGTCTCATTCTCTTCCGACTGAGCTAGCCGGGCCATTGTTCGCACACTCCCGTGAGATATGACCAGTCACGCCACATGTCCAACACACCACCACCCGTGGCCGGAATCCTCCCGGATTCCGGGGTCTGCCTCCTCCTTTCGGCCGTGGTTGCCACTCTTTGTATCGCGGCCCAGTTCCCTGTCCGGGCAACGGAGCACAGGGCACTCTTTGATCACGGCGGCCTAGGTCAGACGCCTGAAGCATGATTTCAACAGCTGTCGCTTCTAGTAGCGCAGCCTTTCTTGCCAGTTCTCGTCCCAATCTCTGAATCTCGTGTGCGGCTTGACCAATCTCCAGCTGTATCTTCATCAGATCTCGATGAACTGCCTCGTGTTGTTCGAACGCTGTCACAAACGCTCTCTGTTGTCTATAGGATGCTGCCTCTTCCCCCATCTCAGCACAGGCGGTTTGCCTTCCCATCACAGGGCTGGGCCGATGTTGAGGTAGCTGTCGATGGACAGCACAGGGTTGGTTCTGTTCCGGACGGCTTTGGGGAACAGCCTGTGGCAGCAGCTCTGCAGAAAGGTCTCCAGCAGGAACTGGGCCGGGGCGGCGAGGAGGGTCTGCTCGCTGTCTGGAGCACACACGTACTGGAACGGCCTGATGGGGGAGGGGTTCTCCATCACCATGTGTTTGGGTTTGACCACAAAGTCGTTGTGTCCTCCGAATGGAATGTGTTTCTTCCCGCCTCTCATCTTGGCTTCGGTGCTGAGGGCAGGTTGGACATGGGGGCTGTAGAAGCTGTTCGTGTATTCCATACCTGCTGTCGGTCTCAGTTCCAGCCATCCGGCCAGAGTGGATTTCACGGGACCGCTGTAACAACGCCGCCCTCCTCAGTCTCTTTTTCTGTACCTTGGTTAAACTGCAGTCGCCTGCAATGGACACTCCAGCTTGAATCGGTTCTGGTTGGAGTACCACCGTCGTCACTGGTTCACTCCCCTGTATTGGAACCAAAGTCAACATTGCCAGTCCTTTTGTCGTACTGGTCACATGAGAGAAGTCCATATTGATCAGATCATCATCACTGGTAAAGTCTATCTGGGAAATGTCTGCAGAGGCTCTCGGCCTACTCCCCCCAATGGCCCGATCACTAAGCCCCTTTTCCATATTGTTGTTGTTGTTATTCTATTGTTAATAATATTGCATTTACCGCTCCAGTTGTTCCTATCAATGTTCCACTAAGGTGAACTTCCTATGTTTCTGTCATTCATTCCACTTCAAACGCTCCTGTAATACCGTTTGAAAAAACAAGTTTCTCTGTTTTCCACTATTTCTACTTACTTGAGTTAAAACACTCACACTGTCAACATTTTACTGTGCAGACAAGGATTGATAACTGGCTTATCATTCATACTTATACCAAGGCTCATTACAGCCGGCCCGTTTCCCCAGATGGTTATGGAAATCGTTCAGAGCTCCTGTCCAGTCGAGCACCTGTATGGAAAGAAAGCAAACACATCCAGACTTAATACAGTGGCATTTCCCTGTTATCTCCACTATTCGTTATGCATTGGAAATGTCGGGCAACACTATACTAAAATATTTAGCAAGACACAGTGTGATCTGTTTGAAAATAACGATATAACGATACAGCTTATCTCGTTCGATCTCTGTCAACACACTGGGTTCCTATTTTTTGTTGAATCTCCGCTCTCCTTTACTTCCGCTTGATCCTGCTCCAATTCTGATACTCCTCGGAAAACCAAAACATCTTGATTAATATAGTTACATTCATTTTTTACATTCTTTTCCATTATTTAGTACCACACCCCCCAGGGGACACCTGTCACCCAGACACGTGTCCCCCAGAGGTAATCTAAAGAATGCCACAGACGCCGCGCCACGCACGCCGTGAGGTGTCGACCCTGTTTTTCTGAAAAGACCTTGACAGCCTCTCCACAGCGGCCTAAACCCACCTCACCACAGGTACACAGCAGACAGCATCCCGGCAACCTCTCCTGTGCTCCAGGCCAGTATCCCCAGAGTCCAGTGCCCTGCCGGACGGCCACACATAGCCGACCAGACCCAACACCGAACCCCGGGCACACCGCCCCATATCACACAGCCCTCCAAACGTACCTACTATGGGGAGAAAAAAACACAATCGTACACACAATCCTATCCCGTCAATTGCAACGCACGGTCGTCCAGGAACGTCCCCCGCCTCGCACCCACACGCACGCCCCGGCCCTCCCACTCCCCAACCCTGAATGTCCACCACCCAGATCAGAGAATAGTCGCCAGCGCGGACGCCGGGCACCACGGCTTTATCGGAACGCCCACACCTACCCTGCCACCCTCCGCGCCACGCTTCATCACCATCATTGCATACGCAGGCGCAACCGAGCGGTGTGGGTCCCCAGACGCAGAACCAGCCGCGCCGAGAGTCTTGAACACGTACGCCACACACACCCTGATAACATTCACACAAACTATAACATTCACACAAACTACTATAACCGCAAACATCACCACAGCACACAGCAAATACTTATCAATTGTCCATCCTATGTAACCTAACCAACTTAATAAGTCCCAAACTCAACCTACCGCCTTTGAAACCTTACAGTAAACAGCAATAAACAATACACCTAGCACTACACCGCGTTTGAAACCCATAAAAAACTCCATATACAGGCCCTAACCTAGGAGAGAAAGAGAAGCGTTCCGGGGGGGGCCGAGGGGGGGGAAGTACATGGAAGAGAGGCGGTGTTGAAATGAGGGGAGCGAGCGAGAGGGGGGGGGTAAGAGAGAGAGAGAGGGAGAGGGAAAGAGGGGGGAAGGTGAGAGGGAGAGGGAGAGAGGGGGAGGCGAAAGGGAGAGGGAGGGTGAGAGAAGGAAAGAAAGAGAGGGGGGGTGAAAGAGGAAGAGAGAGAGATGGAGGGGAGGCGAGAGAGAGAGAGAGAGAGAGAGAAAGAGAAAGAGAAAGAGAGAGAGAGAGAGAGAGAGAAAGAGAAAGGGAGAGAGAGAGAGAGAGAGAAAGAGAGAGAGAATAAGAGAGAGAGAGAAAGAGAGAGAGAGAGAGAGAGGGGGAGAGAGAGGGGGAGAGAGGGGGAGAGAGGGGGAGAGAGAGGGGGAGAGAGAGAGAGAGAGAGAGAGAGAGAGAGAAAGAGAAAGAGAGAGGGAGGGAGGTGAGAGGGAGAGGGAGAGAGAGAGAGAAAGAGGAGAGAGAGAGAGAGAGAGAGAGAGAGAGAGAGAGAGAGAGAGAGAGAGAGAGAGAGAAAGAGAGAGAGAGAAAGAGAGAGGGAGGAAGGTGAGAGGGAGAGAGAGAGAGAGAAAGAGGAAGAGAGAGAGAGAGAAAGAGGAAGAGAGAAAGAGAAGAGAGAGAGGGGGAGAGAGAGAAGAAGAGAGGGGGAGAGAGAGTGTACAATGAAAACGTTCCGTGAGCAGAATCCAAACATATTCATCCTGTACACTTCTGCCCCCTACTGCATTCCCAATAAACTCCACCTTCCCCTTAACAATGGACGCTCGCCACCCCTACCAAGATGGACGCTCGGTACCCTCCCAAAATGGACGCTCGGCGCCCCTTCTAAGATGGACGCTCGGCGCCCTTTCTAAGATGGACGCCCCCTCGCGAGACATACCGAGAGTCCCGTCATGCCATGACGTCAGCACAGTTAGCTTAGCATGTTAGCTTAGCACGTTAGCTTAGCATATTAGCTTCGTTAGCTTCAACCTAGCGCGCGCTTACGACGTCACATCCGGCGACCGCTTTAGCCGTTAGCGCGGCTAAGTAGCATTAGCTTAGCTGCTCCCATGATCCCATAAAAACGTTCCCAACGACCCGTTCCGCCGCGCGGGCCGTCCCCTCGCAACGTCAATACAATACCACATACCCCACAACAGAATCCTATTTCCCTCAAAACGCCAGTGTAGTGATCTAATTAGAAATATAAAAACATAATATCAAAACACTAGTTTGACCCCTCCGTCGTCATTTCCGGCGAGCTTAGAACGACTTCCGGGTCGGGTCTAGATAATCCCGATCACCTTAAACATCACATAACTGGTTTTATCCGCCACGAATATGAAAACTTTTAAGTGCCCTACATATCCCCGTAATCTCAAGACACTATCGATCGACCTTATACATTTGAATTACGTCTACTTTTCCCCCCGTTCGCTCCGGTGCCTCAGAGGCTAACGAGCTATCGTTTGTAGCATGTTGCGCGCTACGACACGCACGAGTTCCAACGAGAACGCGCTCTGTCCACACAAGCATGCACGCGCCCCCCTCCACGAAGTTGGGTGGCGCATTTACCGTTGCGTGTGTGCACTTTGGACGTCGCGTGTGTACCCGATTCAATATTAAAAACCGTTCTCAGTCATATTATAAGTGCCACTTTACAGATTTAATCTATATACTTCACACATGTTAAACCTAACCATAACGCTTTTCACTCATACACAAACATCATACACTAGTAATTGTTTAACCATAGCTTGCAACATACGAGTCCACCTTAAGTACCATTCTAATGTTCACAGCCTATCGCTGCAACATACGAGTCCTATGTTACAGCATAGCTTGCAACATACGAGTCCTATGTTACAGCATAGCTTGCAACATACGAGCCTACCTCACGTACCATTCTAATGTTACAGCCTATCGTTGTTTAAATTTAACACGTCCGGCGGTGCCCAGGGTAAAACTAGACTCTATTCATGCTTCATTTCTACTGTAGAAAATACTACGCAAAATGTGCTTAAGCCAATACTATAAGGCGTACTATGCACACGTTCCCCTTGCTTAACCCTGAGCACAAACCTAGACATTGTTCCTAAATACTTCCATACCTATTCTTATGTTCCGACCACGGGCAGCGTCTCGTTCACTTATGCTAAAATTTCTACTGTAGAAAATACTACGCAAATTCGTGCTTAACTCCCTTACTGTAAGGAATACGACAGCACAGCGTGGTTAAAAATCCTGCTCACAGGACCCATAATCACACACAGCCTTGAGTCGCTACCCCTTGGTCAGAACATTTCATTTAATATCTAATTACAGTCATACTTTTAGCAACCCCCCCGTTGGTTCGAATTGAACACCCGTACACTCCATAACACTCACCTTTGGTAACTCTCCGAGCTACGCGAAGACGATTTGTTGTTGTTGTTGTTGTTGTGAAGAAAGAGGCAAAAAAAAATTCTCTTTTGTTCTCGTTCAAAACGGACGTTTCTATTCAAGGGCCACAGCACCAAAATTGTAGTAACTTCCTAGCTTAATCTTCGTACTCTGCGCTGTGTTTAAACCTTAAAAAGCTCTTTGAAGTACTACTGAGCTACAAATGCAGATAACCATGTATATGATGGTTTTCTGCTCGTACACCTTCAGAGAACACGGCGCGGCGGTTGAAGAAATCGAGTTCCGAGCAGTTTGAAAAGGAACCCGTGTTTAATAAAAAGGATTTCAATCAATACAAATCAAAGATTTGAAAGAACAATTGCAATAAAACCTGATGGAAGACCTCACTATGCCGAGGTTCACCAGACTTTAGGCTAAATATTCAATATCTATGGGCATGTCTCGTCTCGGCTTCTTCAGATGGTAGGTTTTTGCGGCCGTCTCTCTGCTGCGTGGTTTCCTCAGTCTGTTGTGGAGAAAAAGGGTGTGTGTTCTTTGTTGCTTCCTGGGTCTCTGTTCGGGTGGGTTGTTGTGTCTCTACTAGCACGGAGTCTGCTAATATCAAATTTAAGCTCCGCCTCTAATGTTACGGCAAGCGGGCATTTTCCAACCTCTCCTCGAGTGTTCCTATTGGAGGACACTTACTCTCAACTCTCATTGGCTAACTCCTTATCGTGACGTTTTACATCGAATTGCGTCACGATGTGGTTTCAAATGGTCTTTTCTTTTGATCTTACTGCTCTTTTGTTTTCAGCAGAGACAAACTGGCATCTCCCATGGCAGTTTCATTGTTGGACCAGATGGCCTAGGGCCCTGGGTTGTAAAATCACCCATGTTATTGACTTTCCCAGGAAGGATCAAACGAGACACTATCTCTTACTCAATAAGCGTCTGCCTGTTTCAACCCCCCTCCACAGAGATTTAGAGGAAGCCTGAACCAACAGCTGCATTACTAAGTCAGAGGTGTCTCGTTTCTTGTACTTTAGGAGCGGGAGAAGAAAAGTGTATGTATTTTACCTCTGTGTTTTCGCCATTCTGTGCTTCATGGTATATAGTACAATAAACACCAGTTTGGCTGGAATTCTACTACATACTATTATAAATACATATTCTCTGTACAGCCTTGACTAGTTAATATGTTTAACTAGTATACAGCTCAGACACTAGGGGGCGACAGTCTGTCAGTGTTTCTTAAAACAACAGCCAAAGGGCCAGGAGATATGAGACGTCCAAGGTTCTTTTCGACTCCAGTTCTTGTGTGAGACACAACAAAGCCCCTAGACCAGACCTGGGCATTGTACGGCCCGCACACGGGATGATTCTGACCGGCCCGCGAAAGATTACATGATCATTAAAAAAAAAAAAAAAACGTTCACACGCACAATATACGCTTAGGAGACATGCTCAGAAGATGTTGGTTCTCTTTGGATCCACCTACATATGTGAACAGACATTCTCAGTCATAACGTTTACCAAGTCCAGGTACAGATCCTCTCTCACTGATGAACATCTGGCAGCTGTGCTTCGCATCTCCACCTCAGACATGCAACCTGACTTTGATGGTGTTAGGGATTGTTAGCAGAGGGCCCAGGCGCAAACAGATACGAGGGAGAGGTAAAGGTAGATTGTCAAATATGAGCACTGCTCCTTTAATTCGAGTCACTTGGAGCCAGGGGTGAAGTGTAACAAAAACAGATTTACTTCAAAAAGGAGCAAATAGCAACAAACAAGGAATCTCCAAAGGACAAAAACAAACTCATCAAAGCTGGCAAGAAAATGATTGCAAAATCTAACTACAAAATAAACACTAACCAGAAACTCGAACTGTAAATGCAAAAAACAAGGAAGGTCACAAAACAAACACTAATACTTGGGAACACTTACTATGAGGCAAAAACAGGATCACGTGAGACAGAGAGCAGAGCAACAGCAAACAGGAATCTCAACATGGAACCGAAACAATGAACCGACAACAATAGTAGGGAACACACACCAGATATAGGGGAAACAATTAACACTAGAGACAGCAGGGCAATTAGCAAAACGAGACACACATGAGGGAAAGGCAGAACTAACAGGGCTACAGGAAAACACCAGACCAAACACAATGGGGAATATAAACAGGGAAGCACAACAGAACTAACTACACAAGAAGACTGAACACTAGACAGAGTAAACAAAACAACATACAAGGAACTAATAATTAATTACAAAGGGAACGAGACTAAAGACAGAACACAGTTAAAAAACACAGGAGACAATAAAAACGCCAAGAGTATAAGAATGTCCAAAGGTGGGGGCTGTTGAGGAGAGTAGGAGGCAGGGAAAAGTTCCTGCAAGGGTGGGGGCTGTTGAGGAGAGTAAACAGGGAAAAAGGGTCGAGGGAACAGGCGAATCCTCACAGATGGACTTGTTAAAGCTCAACAGAGACTGGATTTCTCACACTGAATGAAAAAAAAAGAACTGAAGAACACTAAAATGTGGAAATATAACAAGTGAAATGGGACACTTGATATTTTTTTTTCTTTTTTTTTCACAGTTCTGAAAACATTAAATGTTTAATATAGGAATGTAAAGTAAAAAAAGCTACAAAATTGGGACACTTTTCTTTACACAGTTCAGTGACATGTCTTGTTTATTTTTGCTATAAGATGATGTGATGTCTTTAGAAAGCTAAGAAAATCCTTGTTTCAATAGTATATGAAACTCAAAATGCCCTTTGTTATTAATGTTTCACATTTTGTTTATCATTTTGGAAATAAATTCTATTTGAATAAATGATATTTTTGAAAGCTAACCTCACCTTTTAATTGCCAAATAATAACATACACTCTTACCAGGGGTCAAAACAATGCCATTTACTGCTTTTTATATAGAAATAAAATGTATATTATGCATAATTGAGTTTGGAATTTTGGCCCCCGGCCCCCCAACATATTTTCAGTTGCTCATTCGGCCCCCTGGGAAAGATAATTGCCCACCCCTGCCCTAGACCCATCTTTTGTTTTGATTTTCTCACTAGGGCATTTTTGTTTACCTTTCTTGTCATATCTGCTCATCTTATGTACGTCATGTCAATTATGTATATATTGTAAGTCTGACCAGAGCTCTTTGTCACTTTCTGGTCAGACGCTTTGTGTGTCATACTCTTTCTTTGGCCATGGAAACAGATAATAAACTATGTTCTTTTTTTATACAAATTGACTCATTCTGAATGTCTACAGCTTCACTGTTTGGCTGATTTAAAAATTCCACAACAACATCAACAAAGACCGGGTCTAACGAGTGCAAGATTAGTTTAATGCCTGAATGGCATTAGGAATGAAGGAGTTTTTTTTTGCTCTAGGTACGACTACCAGAGGGCAACAGCTCAAACTCCCAATAGAGTAGGTGAAAGGGGTCATCATCAGATAATTTCCCCAATACTAAAATACCAATAACCATGTGTAACATCAAATCATTTGGTAAATGGTAAATGGTTAATTTATATAGCGCTTTTATCTAAAGTGCTTTACAATTTTGTTCCTCACATTCAGCCATTCACTCACACACCGACGGTGGAAGCGACCATGCAAGGTGCCAACCTGCTCATCAGGAGCAATTAGGGGTTAAGTGTCTTGCTCAAGGACACTTCAACAAACTGACCGGGAGGAGCAGGAATCTAACCGGAATCCTTCCGATTAGCAGACTGCTTTACCTCCTGAGCCACAGTCGCCTCTACTTTACTTCACTTTACTTCATTTGCTGCATTTTTGAGACATAGAAGCATATTAGTTCTCTAATGTAGATATATATTTGATCTCAATCATCTTTATCCAAAGACCCCAAATTGATGGTCTGAGTCGTTCGGTAAAAGCCATGGATCGGATCGGAATGATATCAGACGATACTTAAACTTTAGGATTATGAATCGGTATCGGTGCAAGTATTGAGCAAGATACTGTCACAGACTACCTATTGAAATTGATAATCAGTAACATAATCGATTGGATAACTACAACTCAATAACATAATCTGTAGGCTAATATTACTTTGCTTCTGAAGTATAGATTAGACATGATGATAACAAACTATTTATTCCAATTAACAGAGACGAACGGAAAAACAACAGAAACGTTTCAGGCGTATTCCTGAGTAATCCAAAAAAGAATTACCAGTTTTTTAAACTATCTGCATGTATTCCGATGACTATGTTCTTTTCCAGTAACTGTAACAGATTATAATGACCATTTCTTTTATGCGATTGGATTCCTATAATCCAGTTACATACAATGTGTTATACTCCCCAACCCTGCCTGCCGTGACCAGGTCTGGGTCCCGACCTGCCGGTTGAGGAAAAAACACCCACAATTTCCTGTGTGACCTCTCAACATTCCGCTTGGACAGAATTGGCGGAGCTCAGCCCTGCGTCGAATGAAAAGGTTCTGCGACGACTCGACTGAAAGCATGGCACCGCCCGCCGCCCATCGACGCACATCATCCCACGACGGAGGCATAGCAGTAACAAGGATGGGCTTTCCTTATTTCCCTGGTGGTCTCAGACAAACGCAGTGTGTAACTTGCGGTGAGAGAGATCCCCCTCACTACTCTTAAAAACATTTAAACGCGGATGTCTGTGTACCTTAAAAACGGTGTAATGGCTTAATTTGTTGGCTTATTACAGCCATGTGTGGTAGGAGGGGTTTTTATGGCGTGCGGTGGAGGAAACGTACTGCCTGTGTGCGGTCCTAATGTCTCCTGCAGCCTGTGGGACACACATCCCTTTGACGCCATGCTTTCATTGACTGGGAAAGGCCTCTGCCAATTGTGAACTCAGGCCGTTAAAGCAAGCATGGGAAGAGTTTACTCCCCTCAGCATTTTTATTTATTGAGACAGTAAGAAGACTGGGTTGGTTAGTTAGACCGTAGGCCGTAATGGGTAGACAAACAGACACAGGAAAGGAAAGAGGTTGTGGAGGGATTTGATCTTTGGCTGGAGGGGGTCGGGTTCATGTGGTTCCAGTGGAACAGATCCTTCTTCAGCGTCACTACACTGTCTCCACGGTGAGAGACATCTGTCCACTACACTGTCTCCACGGTGAGAGACATCTGTCCACTACACTGTCTCCACGGTGAGAGACATCTGTCCACTACACTGTCTCCACGGTGAGAAACATCTGTCCACTACACTGTCTCCACGGTGAGAAACATCTGTCCACTACACTGTCTCCACGGTGAGAGACATCTGTCCACTACACTGTCTCCACGGTGAGGGACATCTGTCCACTACACTGTCTCCACGGTGAGAGACATCTGTCCACTACACTGTCTCCACGGTGAGAGACATCTGTCCACTACACTGTCTCCACGGTGAGAGACATCTGTCCACTACACTGTCTCCACGGTGAGAGACATCTGTCCACTACACTGTCTCCACGGTGAGAGACATCTGTCCACTACACTGTCTCCACGGTGAGAAACATCTGTCCACTACACTGTCTCCACGGTGAGAGACATCTGTCCACTACACTGTCTCCACGGTGAGAGACATCTGTCCACTACACTGTCTCCACGGTGAGGGACATCTGTCCACTACACTGTCTCCACGGTGAGGGACATCTGTCCACTAGCTGTCTCCACGGTGAGGGACATCTGTCCACTACACTGTCTCCACGGTGAGGGACATCTGTCCACTAGCTGTCTCCACGGTGAGAAACATCTGTCCACTACACTGTCTCCACGGTGAGAGACATCTGTCCACTACACTGTCTCCACGGTGAGAAACATCTGTCCACTACACTGTCTCCACGGTGAGGGACATCTGTCCACTACACTGTCTCCACGGTGAGGGACATCTGTCCACTACACTGTCTCCACGGTGAGAAACATCTGTCCACTACACTGTCTCCACGGTGAGAAACATCTGTCCACTACACTGTCTCCACGGTGAGAGACATCTGTCCACTACACTGTCTCCACGGTGAGGGACATCTGTCCACTACACTGTCTCCACGGTGAGGGACATCTGTCCACTAGCTGTCTCCACAGGCATGTGAGAGACGTTTGTCCACACAAGAGGAGGGACTCCATCTCGCACCACTTGATTTTCAGAACCCACGTCAGTACTCTGCTAATTCACACCCATAATTACTTTCAGTGTGTATATTCGTTAAGTAGAAGAATGCACTCGGTAGAGTGTAGACCTCCAACATGGTAGAGTGTAGACCTCCAACAAGGTAGAGTGTAGACCTCCAACAAGGTAGAGTGTAGACCTCCAACAAGGTAGAGTGTAGACCTCCAACATGGTAGAGTGTAGACCTCCAACATGGTAGAGTGTAGACCTCCAACAAGGTAGAGTGTAGACCTCCAACAAGGTAGAGTGTAGACCTCCAACAAGGTAGAGTGTAGACCTCCAACATGGTAGAGTGTAGACCTCCAACAAGGTAGAGTGTAGACCTCCAACAATGCCTAATATCCCCACTTTCACAGGAAACACTTTTCTGGGTAGATGACAGAAATAAGTGTTAGTCGATATTGACAAATTCTCAACAGACCCAGGCTATAAATCTAAATGGTGGCGCTAAGGTCACAGTGTCACCATAATCAAGAGGGTTCTCCCTCTAGTCAAGAGGTTTCTCCCTCTAGGGGTCATGAATATGCACAGCAAATCTTGTGTCTGTATGACTAACAGGTCAGAAGATACACTCACGCATGAAAAAATTAAGTTTGGCCTAATGGTGGCGCAAGAGGAAAGATCATGGGGTCACTCAAATCAATAGATGTCTTCCTCTAGCATACAGGACTTACCTACTTAGATATAAATAGTTACAGTTGTGTATCTAGCCTTGTTTCTTCGTCGTCGTCTTCTTCTTCTTCTTCTTCTTCTTCTTCTTCTTCTTCTTCTTCTTCTTCTTCTTCTTCTTCTTCTTCTTCTTCTTCTTCTTCTTCTTCTTCTTCTTCTTAAGAGGAATGGGCTGTCCACTCCCATCAATATTCTTTTTTGAACAAGACAGTGAAAATACTGACACAGAGACACAGGAGAGAAGGGGGGACCTGAAGCCCGGGCCTGTATGGGGGGGCTATATGTGGGGGGGCTATATGTGGCATCAAAGGCGAGGAGTTTCTTAACCACTATGCTATCTTTGTAGTCAGGCTATTGTTATATTTTATAGGGTTCGCGAACTGGGCCTCAGTATCCCCTAAAACTTCCTTTAAAAAATCCCATAATCCCCCCAGCACCTCAGTGAGCCCTGACCCCAGAACGCCTCGCCAATACCCTTCCTCTGACCCCTCAGTCGCACCCCCCGACCTCGCCCCGACCTTACTCACAAAATGGCTATTTCCACTTCGGTGGAACTTGTTTTCTCTTCTTTTTCGCTTCTTCATGAACCCTGGAGTTCATAAACAGCCAAACCTCAATTATTGGCTTTTTGGAGCCCATATAGTCACCACCACCACTAGTCACTAATTGAAAACAGTTTGGAAATGAGGAATCGGTGCATTTGCAACCAGGAAGACTGTGGTCATAATAGACTGTTTAATTCTGTGCTGCAGGCTCCTGTCAAGAAGATATTCTGCTGGAGTGTAATAATCAATAGAGCGGGTGAGTGAAGGTGAGATTCTGCTGCTAATATGGAATCTCCTGGGAAGCTAATAGTCAGATTGCCTGCTCTCGAGCCTCTATGTAGGAGCGTGTGCTCAAAAATCTAAATGAAATATCTCTTTCAGATAAGTCGTTTGTAGAGGTGGTGGTGGTATTATATTATGACATGCCATGCAGCACACACTGATAGGATCGTTCCTAATGCAGTGGAAGGTTTGTGTATATGACCCCTTTGTTGCATCACATCCTCTAAGCTCTTTCTTTAGACGGCACATCCTGGGAGATGACTGGATACAACAGGGGACGCGCCGCAGTCCAGAGGTTAGAAAAATGGGGGCTTTTGTCACATGATACGACGTAGGACGTTGGAAAAGATAACAAACCAGTATTCATTTTCAGCCTGCGTGCAGTTTAGAAAGGAGGTACGTGGCGATCAAAATATCTTGTTGTGTTTTTTTGGTTGAGGCTGCGGGTAGAACCATCCTTGTGTTCCTCACACCTGTGATAATGGATCAGAGGAGATCTGCTTTCTTGCCAAACAAAATACAGGAAGAAGCCTCAATTCAAACGGTGGCCAACATCCAACCTGGCAGCCTCAGGTAGCTGTGACTTGGTATTGACTAATAACATAGGTGTTAGTGTTTCGCAGTCCTCTTAGGGAGTTGGGAAAATGGGTGGGTTTTTTGTGTCTCAGGGACCAGCGAGCATTGACATGGCAACCTTTAACCTTGTGTGGTGTTCAGGTTTGTGGGACCCCGTTTTCAATGTGTAAAAAGAGAAATTATACAATGAATATTCTTTTTACCTGAGACTCATTGGCCTTGGCTTGTTTTCTGAATTGCGCTTACCCTGCCAGGATGGGATTCCATTCCATCAAGGGCCTCGGCTTTGTTGAAAGTGGATGATTCATGGATGATTCGTGGATGATTCATGTATGGCCTATAAGGTGATTTGGATGAGAACAACCAAGTGGCTTATAGTAACATTGTCTCACAAATGAGATAATGAGTTTTCTTTTATTGTTCTGTTCTGTTCTGTTCATCTGTTGAAGTTGCCAACGCTGTTTGGGGACCACCACTGTGAAGTTCCATAGTATAATAATTATTTATAGGCATGTTAGACTTTCTTTTGGCAATGGGATCGGGTTTCTTGATTTAGCACTTATCCTTATCATTAGTACTACAACCATTAAATAAATGGTAAATCTAGAAATGTAACATGTAGGATGAACTTGCGCAAATGTGTAGAAAATGCATTTAAAGACGTTGCTTACTCGCACGCTTCATCTGAGCTCTAGCATGTTGTCTGTAATGTGTTCATACTGGAGACGCCATCTTCTTCTGCAAAGTCATCACATTCCATGAAAATATAGGACACCATATGCCCCTTATTGTCCTGCTATAGCTAGGATGGTATATTTGATGTCATCACAGTAGACCGTGTAATGTCTTCTGATGTGCTGTGAAACTGTGTGCTGTGAATTAGTGGTTTGCAACTTCTTTCGTGTCAAGGGCCCCAAATTGATATAAATCAGGCCACGGACCCCCCCGCAAATTCTGTCCCAGGGACCCCTCCATTTGACATGGTTTCTGTTAGATATGATTATGTCCAGAATTCCATAACTATAAATAATAATAATAATAATAATAATAATAATAATAATAATAATAATAATAATAATAATAATAATAATAATAATAATAATAATAATAATAATAATAATAATAATAATAATAATAATAATAATAATATAATAATATAATAATAATAATAATAATAATAATAATAATAATAATAATAATAATAATAATAATAATAATAATAATAATAATAATAATAATAATAATAATAATAATAATAATAATAATAATAATAATAATAATAATAATAATAATAAATAATAATAATAATAATAATAATAATAATAATAATAATAATAATAATAATAATAATAATAATAATAATAATAATAATAATAATAATAATAATAATAATAATACATTTACATTGAATCATTTATCTGATGCTTTTATCCAAAGGTTTCTGTTAGATATGATTATGTCCAGAATTCCATAACTATACATAATAATAATAATAATAATAATAATAATAATAATAATAATAATAATAATAATAATAATAATAATAATAATAATAATAATAATAATAATAATAATAATAATAATAATACATTTACATTGAATCATTTATCTGATGCTTTTATCCAAAGCGACTTACAAGTTATTGTACAACAAGCCAGCAGGAAGGGCACAACTCTGGCAGCTAAGGGTTAAGTGATATTGCTCACCAAACAGTGTCTTGAGTGCATAGTAGTATAGACATATTAGCATTGTAGGTAGTTTCAAGTTTCAAGTTTCAAGTTTCTTTAATAGTTGTCATACAGAAGTACAGAATACTTTCATACAAAATGCTTCTTACTGTTACGCTCCAGAGACTGTGCTAGACAAGATAGTATCAAATAACATAATATAGCATGTAATTTAGAAGAAGAAAATGAGGTCACAGTGTTCGGTATAGACATATGTACAATGTTCTGAGTTACCATATAATATACAATACTATGCAGTGTACTAATGTACAGTACTATCTAGTGCAAAGCAGAAATGGGATGAGGTACAATTTAGGTACAATTTACAGTAAGGTGTACGAGTTGTAGTGCAATCCTTCATCAATAAATATAAAGTGTGGGGAGTGGGTGCTACAGTGTGTTTGTTTAAAGTGGGTGTGTGCTATAAAGTGTGTGGAGTGTGTGCTACAGTGTGTTTGTTTAAAGTGAGTGTGTGCGTGTGGATGTGTGTGCTATGTGCGTTTGGTGGTTGTTGTTGTGGAGTGTTCATTCATTGTTCGTTTAGCAGCCTGATGGCCTGGGGATAGAAGCTTTTATATATAGTAATATAGGTACAGTAGATTACTTAGTAGCAAAGTGCATAATAGTAAAAGACAGTATGATCGTTAGTATTTTTTTCAGATATTGATTGAAGACGTGTGATTTTAGTCAATAGTGGAAAATTGGGCGGGTTTCGGCTGTCCTGACTGTGGTGGGAAGTTTTATCTGATCAGATTAGTTATTCTAGTGAATGAAATAGATTAAATTAAACAATTTCCCCATTTTTCTGGGTACCCCCTGGAACCCCCTCAAGGACTTACTGGGGGGGTCCTTGGACCACACGTTGAGAACTACTGGTGGAGATCAAAGCCAGGTCGTTCTACGGTAATTGCATTATTGAACCCAACCCAGGACTGGGTTCAGGGGAGCTTTTAAAAGTTAAATAGCCTGCTGTCGCACAGCTAATAAATTACTCCTTTATATGTGTGCATGGATGTGTGCGTGTCTGCATGTGTATACATGCACGCCGATATGGGTATGTATGTAATAAGTGTCAGCGGTCTATAAATCTCTTATGGTTCTTAGCATTGTAACCATAGCATAAACTGTTACAAAACAGAAAACACTGAAGAAAAAGGATTTATATATAATTTAAAAAAAAAAGAATAACGCAATCACCTCCCGTGTGGTAAAAGACATGAAAGCAAGTCATATTCATTCAATATTTACATATTTCCTGTTGGTGATGTTTCCTGGATGATACTGAGAAGACTGTTTGAAGAAACAATGACAACAAACATGATGCCAGTCTCTTAGAGAAAACACCTGTGGTGACATCATGGCGGCATGGTCATGCTGGACCTACAAAAGGCCTTCGACACTGTCAATCACTCCATTCTGATTGACAAGCTAAAAGGAATTGGTTTTGATAGTCTATCAGTGAGCTGGATACAATCCTACCTTGAGGGGAGGGAACAGATGGTGGAGGTAAACGGTACCCTATCCCCCCCGCTCCCAGTGAGCTGTGGTGTTCCACAAGGAAGCATACTAGGACCGCTACTGTTCCTAATTTATGCAAATGACATGTCGTCAGCTTGTGACTGCAACTTGTTCCTGTTTGCGGACGACTCAGCCCTGCTGGTCTCTGACAAGAACAAGTTACAGGTTGAAAAAACCCTCAGCTCGGAACTAGGCAAAATCTGCATATGGCTCGCTGATAACAAACTATCATTACACATGGGCAAACAGAGTCCATTCTCTTCGGTTCAAATAACAAACTCAGCAAGACCGACGGCTTCTCAGTTACAGTGGGTGACAATATTGTCACAAGGAAGATGAAATTACCTACCTGGGTTCCATCCTAGAGGCTAATCTTTCCTGTGACAAAATGGCATCCAATGTAATAAAAAAAAGTCAACCAACGAACTCGATTCTTGTACCGGATCTCCTCTCTGGTAAACAAAATACCCTGAAGACTCTGGCAGGAGCACTCATTCAAGGGTACTACGACTATGCTTGCATCTCATGGTACCAAAGCACCTCAAAGGCGCTAAAAACAAAATTACAAACATCTCAAAACAAACTGGTCAGACTACTGCTTGACCTTACTCCTAGAACCCACCTCACCCCTGCCCACTTTGACAACCTAGGATGGCTTAGAGTAGACGACAGAGTACAGCAACTTGCAATGGGCCTGGTCTACAAGATACACTACACGACCAAGGTACCCATGTACATGTCAAAATACTTCCCAAAGGTCAGTGAATACCACGATCACAAACACCAGAGGGAGCTCCACAAATCATGTTAAACCCAGATTCGGCTCAAACAAGGGACTAAACACGTTTCGCAATTATGCCACATCAATGTGGAACGCCCTACCCAAAGCTGTAAAGGAATGTGAATCACTACCCACTTTCAAAACCACTCTCAAAGAACACCTATGGGAGACTGCAATTCGAACTGGCCCCTGTAAATGTCCTAACCGAACCCCTCCAATGTACAGTAAATTACCTAGTATGGTTTTGTCAATATTCCAATGTACAGTTTGCTTGTACAGTTGTACAGTGTTTCTCCCCCCCCCCCCCACAACCCCTCCTACCTTGTTTTGGCATTTGATATGTCTTTACAGATGTAGGCCTATTACTCAAATAAAAGCAGATCCAAATTGTTGTAGGTTTGAGTGTGCTGTGTATCTTCGCCCTGCATATAATATATGGGGAGTGGTTATGGTTACCTGCTGCCTTGCTGGAAGAAAGTTTCTAAACATTGTGTGAAATTGGTCAAACTATACCTCAAATGATTTTAAATAGCAACATTACCTGAACAAATACCTTTGACATAGAAAGAAATATTACACAGAATAATATTGCTCTATAGTTTGTTTATACTTCAGAAGTATATTTAGACATGGTCCAGCGTTGCCACAGACGGCTATGTTTATTGTTCATGTTGACAACGACAAGCGACACCGTAAGGTGAGTTAATAAATTCACTCTGAAAATCTGCTCCTCTCTGATAAACTGACTCTTCGGTCAGAGCGCCCAGTCTGCACAACTTGAGTGCGCTCGCTCTGACACACTGAAAGCCAATTTACCTTAAACAAGTTTTGTTTAGCTAACGCCATTATGCATCGGAGCTGTGGTTTCGCTGTGATCAACATGACTAACAAGTAGGGATGTCCGATTGATTGATTGATTGATTGAAAACTGTATTAACAGATTGCAGAATGGGTACAATACAGTACAGCTCAATACACACAATTGTTAAGGGGATGCAGACCAGAGAAAGACTTTCGTCTTGTTTACATCAGGGTCCCCCATTTTCAATTCATCAGGACATATATGACATACATGACATACAGATAGTCAGTACTGCTACATCTATACATTTATGACATACCAGATTTGCAAATACAGTACTGTTTGTGATACAGAAGGAGTCAGGAAAAGGGAGTATATACATTTGACGTAGAAACTGTACATTGGAGGAGGTTGGGTGGGGGGGGTTGGGTACACTGGGATATTGACAACCATACTGGGTAATCTACATTGGAGGTGGTTGGGGGCACACTGTATAAACAAGCAAAACTGTACATTGAGGGGGGGGGGGGGGGGGGGGGGAGAGACACTGTACAAACAAACAAAATTGTACATTGGACTATTGACAAACATACTAGGTAAATGACTGTACATTGGAGGGTGTTGGGTTAGGATATTTACAGGGGCCAGTGTTGAATTGCAGTCTCCCGTAGGTGTCCCTTGAGAGAGGTTTTGAAAGTGGGTAGTGATCCACATTCCTTTACAGCTGTGGGTAGGGCGTTCCACATTGATGTGGCATAATTGCGAAACGTGTTTAGTCCCTTATTTGAGCCGAATCTGGGTTTAACATGATTTGTGGAGCTCCCTCTGGTGTTGTGATCGTGGTATTCACTGACCTTTGGGAAGTATTTTGACATGTACATGGGTACCTTGGTCGTGTAGTGTATCTTGTAGACCAGGCCCATTGCAAGTTGCTGTACTCTGTCGATATTGGCTTTTTTACCGATACCGATATTGTCCAACTCTTAATTTCCGATACCGATATCAATTTACCCAGGCAAGCGATTAAGAATAAATTCTTAACATTTATTTGAACATAATTGGACAATGCCATGGATTGTTGCCACTCAAACTTAAACTGGTGACTGAACCACGATTTGTTTAAACAGTCAACATAACAAATCAAAGTGCTTGACTTAAACATAACATATATCAAAGTGCTTGACTTAAACTTAAAAGTATCTTCTAACGTACAAAATAACTCTGTTCCTCAATATACATTTAACATATTACAACGTAGGCTATGTGTTACTTACAGCACTACTTTTGGTGTCCCCCCTTTGCTCTTGAGAACATTTTATGTAATTGTCCCCCCCAAAGTTGATATCAGATGTTCGCCCTGATGACAATAAGAAGTAAAAGGATACCAGCTATCAGACTGATTTACCTTTGAAACAAGGGGGTGAAGGATGGGGCACAGTATGCAAACGAGGAAAGGACATTTTGGAAAGTTTTACTGACAGATAATTTTTTATATATTTGAAGAGTCAATGAATGAATAATGAATTAGAGCCAACATTGCAACATGTATGGAGGCTTCGCAGTAAAGCTTCTCTTTGTTCTAACATGGCTGCCTGTAACCGCATTGGTAACCACCTTTAAAATAAAATGCCTAATTTCTGTGCAGTGGCAGAGTAGGGGTAACACATTGGAAAAGCATGATCGTCCTTTTTCACTGACTTGTTTACAAGATCCAGTCAAAAACAAACTAAACAAAAAGATTATAACATTTTTGTGTATATATTGCTCATAAATCAACACATAGCAACTGTTGTTTTGCACATGGCAACCATCGTCTCCCCAAACATGAAAGAAAAATGGGCATTCCAAACATTCTGCACAAAGCCTCCATAGTCTTCGGTGTCAGTATACAATTCTGCCCTCAGGAGTATTCGTCAACAACCAGAACACCATGAAGTAGATGCCAGAGGGGGACAGAAGAGTTATTTGACAGAACAGCATGACGCTTGGCTCAAACTCATACAGTCATAGAGGTGTAGGACAAGACAGACAACAAAGGCTTGCCCAAACATGACAAATATACTAGGCTTTGTAATAAGCAATGGGTGTACCGCTCATCTACCACTAGATGGCACTGTTGCCATACACACGTTTTCGGCTCTGGCTCCTTGGCTTGTAGTCTCTCTCTCTGGCTCATTTATAACTGTTTATACGCTGTAATCGTGGAAACGTTCATGTTAGATTAGATATTACAATCTATTTATTGCCATTGCACAAGTACAGAGTACAACAAAATTAAGTTGTCAACTAACCAGAGGGCCAAGCAGCAGTAAAGTGCATTGTAGCATACATGTATAACATGTGTATATATCAAGTATGTATGAAAAGGCTAAAATCAATGACAGAACTACCCTTGATCAGTGTCCTGACGGCGTGTACCTGTTCCGCAACAGTAAGTGACTTCCGGGGTAGGCCTGATTGGCCCCGACAGGCACGTGACGCGGCAAACTCAGGACGCGCAACGAGGCTGCTGAGAGCTGTCGCGCGGAAATAGGCTGTCTATTGCCATTCTCTAACACAAACTCTAACCTTAACCAGCTCCTTAACAGCGCCTAAACTTAACCGTTCTAACCTTAACCAACTCCGAAACAATGCCTAACCTTAACCTTAACCTTAACCATGCCTAACCTTAACCATAGAAAGAATATTGCCATTCTCTAAGACAAACTCTAACCTTAACCAGCTCCTTAACAGCGCCTAAACTTAACCGTTCTAACCTTAACCAACTCCGAAACAATGCCTAACCTTAACCTTAACCTTAACCATGCCTAACCTTAACCGGCGAAAGAATACACGTTAAAAAAAAATCATGTTAAAAAAAAAAGATTTGATGGGATTCGAACTCACCAACAACGGACCGCAGGATCGCAGGACCGCTGCTCAGCCAGGTGAGCTATAGCGCCGAATGAGAGTCATGGCGTATTTGGACGGTTACGTAATTCCGTAAGCTCTGCCGTTCGGCTCCGCGGAGCGTGCCGCGCGGCAGAGAAAGTTGCGCGTCACGTGCCTGTCGGGGCCAATCAGGCCTACCCCGGAAGTCACTTACTGTTGCGGAACAGTTACACGCGTCCCGACGTCTGCTCAGTCAAATTATGTCACTTCCTCTGAGTCATAACCTTAAAGGTGTATTGCACACTTTTTATGTTGTATTTTATGTAAACGTGACAGGACTGACCGAAAACATGGGGACAGTTGTAAAACACTATTTATTTGTAGATTTGATGTATAATTTCATGTTTTTAATCAATTGATGTAAATTATAAGAACTTACATTTGCTATTAACTCATTGACTGCCACGCTCTTTCCCCATCTGTACTCAATGGCGCCAGCATTATTTACCATTTTAGCGATGTTTGCGGAGCCATCGTGTGTTCTGTTCTGTATTATAGCTATGGAGACGATAGTATGGCTCATTTGACAGGCACTATTTATAGTACAATAGGGACGAAACAGTTCATTTCTACATCCCTTCGTTTGTGCGCCATACCACGGTAAACATCGCCCCGTTTCAAAATAATCCAGTATTTTTTAGATAAGACGCATTATATGCATTATGCCCAAATTGTTCTGGTTGATCGCCTGAAACCCCAAATACTTCAAAATAAAAGGTATATACCATATACATATGTGTCTTCACAAAATCATCAAGGGGGGGGGGGGGTCGTTTTAACTAGAAACTGCAATCGTGTTTGTCAAGCATGTTTTAGGTCGGGTAAAATACGACACTGTGATCGGTACAAAAGCATGTTTCAGGTTCAGTAAAATAGACATAGAATATACCTTACCTTAGCCAGAAGGTACTCCAAAAAGAATAATCCCCAGTGATCCCATCGCGATTACTTGTGTATATTTCTATACTCGTGTATACGGGAAATAGGCTTCAGGCGATAAAATCTCAGAGCGATCGCTCTGTTGCTCTGTCTCGGAGGAGGAGTCCTTAAAAAAAGAAAAAAAAAGAAAAGGTGTCTCCACACCAAGCTATTCCAGTGCAAAAGGTAGGTAGGCGATACTGCCACCTGGTGAGATTCGGTCGTCATTGCAATTCCAACGTAGGCAGATGAGCCAGGGAGACTAAAAGAGCTCCGGCTGAGTGTATAGAACGTGGATCAAAGGGAAAAGATCAAATTATCTAAAAACGAGATATAAAATTTTTGGCGCTCAACGGTTGGCGGCGAAACACGAGATATTACGTTTTTGGCGCCCAATGAGTTAATGGTGTTGTTGTTTTTTTGGGCCTCTTTTAGCATAACAAAACTGAAAGATACGTAGCTCCAATTTGGCTGAGGATAGGCCATTTTTCAGGATTTGTCATTTTCAAAAGTGTTTTTAATAAAGAAAAAAAACATCTGAGAACCTAATGAATGACATATTTATTTACAGAACAAGTCCCAGAAATCAACCATCTAGTCACTTTTATACATTTTTGGATTATACAAGTTTTATTCACTGTAACAATTCCAGGACAGATAATGTACGTTTCTGGTGGAATGACCCATACATGTATAACATGTGTAATAGTATATATGAAGTATGTATGAAAAGGCTACGGAGTAAGTACAGTACAGTATTATATATACAGTGGTACAAGTATGAATGCACTATGATAATAAACCAGTCTAGCCATAGGGTGGGGCAGAGTTCAGCCGAGTTCACACATCACTGTGGGATTTTGATGTCTTTATAACCTGATTTGGTAACCGGGTGATGTAAACTGATTTGATAACCGGGTGATGTAAAATGTGATAATTCCACTCCCAGTCAACTCGCCACACACATTAGCTTGACATCTTGCTATGTCACTTTATCACTTTCCCCTCACGTTTTCGGCTCTGGCTCCTTGGCTTGTAGTCTCTCTCTCTCTCTCTCTCTCTCTCTCTCTCTCTCTCTCTCTCTCTCTCTCTCTCTCTCTCTCTCTCTCTCTCTCTTACACAACCCCTCTTGTCTGCCACATGAAAATCGATCTTCCCTGTCTCCTCTCTCTTACACATCATAATCCAGAGCAAGCAAAAATCACGATAGGCAAGTATATCCACTATTAGCTTGATTCATGAAAGGATTCACCTTTCTGTCTGTTTGTCTGTAACCTTGCTGTATTGGCTTTTTAAAACAAAACCGGTGAGTGTGAAAGAGTTTACAGTAACAGCACTCCTATTTAGTTGATTAACTACATTGTTTAAGCCAATGCAGCAACTACAGGCGCTACAGCATACTTGGGAAAGTAAGATAAGACAACCTTTTACAGCAGGGGTGTTCAACCTTTTTGGGCATGAGATCCACTTTGCCCTTTTCACAGGCTGGACAGATCTACCATCACCAGCCAAGCAGACAGAGTGAACATCACCACCAATTTTAAGTCTCATCATAGCCTGGCAAATTATAATAATTCAAATGGGTCCATATTTTAATATGAATAATAATGTTTAAATTTGTACTATCTGGGGAGACAAGCATAAATGCACATTGATATAATGAAATGGGACCTGATGATGGTAGTGCTTGCTCCAGTTTCCTTATTAGACCCCTGCACTGTAAACAATTACCAGCATTTCACAACATTTAACACTATTATCTTACAGTGACATATTGTAATCAAGGCCCCCTGTAATATCCCAACAAATACCTCTAAAAGGACTGTATCCTTGGATTTCACAGCATTTAACTATTATTTCACAATAAAATACTGCAATCAAAATCCTCTGTAATATCACATCAGATTTTGTAATATTACAACAACATTGTAATATTTCACAGCATTTAACTATTATTTCACAATAAAATACTGCAATCAAAATCCTCTGTAATATCACATCAGATTTTGTAATATCACAACACATTGCAATGATTTCACAGCATTTAAGAGTATCATATTACAGCACCTGTGTATTCGGGTCACTATATAATGCGTGTCACTGTTACTATTTCGGCGCGATGAGTTAAAGGGGCTATGCACTGCTATTCCTAGCACTATTTGGGCAACTTTACACAATTCCTGTTAGTCTATTGAAGACATTTGTAAGGTTTTTTTTCAAAAAAATTCATTGTTTTATATTTCTAATCAAGTACTCAAAACCATCATTTTTCAGCCTCAAGAAATCAGGCTGTTATGGCCTGGCTCCGCCCATAAGCACTTTGAGTGACAGCCAGTCCACAGTCTGCACTGGTAGAGGGAGGGAGGGAGGGGGGGGAAGAGAGAGAGAGAGAGAGAGAGAGAGAGAGAGAGAGAGAGAGAGAGAGAGAGAGAGAGAAAGACAGGCAATGCCCCCTCTCTCCCTCTCTCTTCCTTTCTCTCCTTTCTCTCCCTCTCGGCTCTCTCTTTCTTTCTCTCCCTCCAAAGCGCACGGCCCCGCAGCTCCACTCGCTGATGAGACACGGCAGCTTGTGTTTTTTTTTTTCTTTCTTTCAATCTCCCGTGTGGCGCGCGGCCGGCAGGTACAAAAAAGGATACAGTCACTGTGTATTCTGCCTCATTTATTGATGACACACAATTTACCACAGAGCGGAGAGTTTACTCTCACAAAAATATCGCTGATTTGTTAAGCTTGTTGTTAGCTTAAGGTGCTTGCGTTTTAGCATGGCTAGCATACATAGCGTGATCAATATAACTTGCTATTGATTGTTTGTACTAGTAACGTTAATGCTAGTAGAATAGACACAACGTCAGGTAATCACCATCCATTTTAAACCGGTTATTACCTAATGCTAACGTTAGCAGATAGACACGAGAGGTAACGTTAACACTTGTTGTTAGCTTAGGTGCTGTGCTAACGTTAAAGCTTGTAGAATAGACACAATGAGAGGTAATGTTAACGTTAGCAGAATAGACACGAGAGGTAACGTTAGCAGAATAGACACAACAAGAGTCTGGTTAATGTTGTTATTGATTGATTGAAAACTGTGTTTACTCTGGCTTGCTCCAATCCCTCACGGATATAGCTATGCTGGAGCTCTCATGCTGTACGCCAGCGGCCCCGCCTCCCCACACGGAGACAAACGGAGTACTACCTGCAGTGGAAAAGGAACAAAGTACCAGGTACCTAAAGCGAGTAGAGTAGAGTAGGGTAGAGTCGAGTAGGTACTATGCAATGGAAAAGAGGCAATATGCCTCCCACTGGTCGGCTGTAGTGAGGATAGAAGCCTTGCATCACGTGTCCCCTCCGGTACACGAGGAGGCAGCCTGTCGCATCTTTTCACCTGAACAGCTCGAACTCTCAGTGGCGAGGAGTACTTCCTGTTTCTGCTGTACAGGCGTCACCCAACCGACCTGTAGGAGTCGCTGTCCACAACGTCCAATCCCCACCCACCGGCTTTCCCACCCTCTAACACTGCCAATTGTGTTAGTATGACGACCGGCCAAGCCGGTAGCAACGCAGAGAGCTGGGCTCGATACCAGTATCTCCTGCGTTAGTGGCGAGCGCCTTGCCCACTGCGCCACTCAGCCGCCCATACACACACAGATCTTCAGGACATGAGACTAATCTCACTCACACCAGTTTATCCTGACTGTCACCTGAACCAGTGTTTTGACCCTAGTCCTGAGCAAATATTCATTATGCCGTGATCCAGGAAGTCGGACTAGAGATTGGAGATTGAATCAGGACACAACACAATAACAGTGTAAAATAGAAAACAAACATGAAAACTGGACTCTACTGGGGATGACAAACGTGCAGGGCTCAAAAATAGAGTAAAAGGCAAGAAGAAGTGTTCTATCTATGACGACCTGAGGGCTCAGTAATGATGCAACGCAACACACCAACCCGGAGGTACTATAGTCTGATGAAACCGGGAGGTTAGAGTTGCTTTGTGGAAATTAGGTGTTTAAAACTGCTAGTTTTATTTGGAAAGCTTGGAAGAGGAGGCAAACTAGACTCTGTGAGATGTAGTTTGCGGCCATCTGGTAATCGGAAGGTTCCCAGTTAGATTCCAGCTCCTCCCGACAGCATGTCGAAGTGTCCTTGAGCAAGACATTTAACCCCTAACTGCTTCCGATGAGCAGGTTGGCACCTTGCGTGGTTACCTCTGCCGTCGGTGTGTGAATGTCTGAGTGAATGGGTGAATGTGAGGCATAAATTGTATCTATATAAATGCAGTCCATTTGGGTATTTTGTGATTTAGTAATCCAGGCAGGTGACTGTGAGGAGTGAGAACACAACATGAGGCAGCGATGTCATCAGCATAACAATAATTCCTGGTATAATGTGAAAAGGTGGCAAAAAGAAAAACAAACAGGGATTTTCTCCATTAGGAATGCATAGGGTTCTATGTATCCAAATAGTTTGAAACTCAGTGGGGGTGGAGAATTACATCCTTGTGATGTAATTCCAGTGATTGAGAGTGACAGATTACTGTTTGTAAATGTACTAGTCTGTTTCCTCTGGCTGAGTGGGAGCCCCATTACGCAGCAGTATGCTAATTATGACAAAGCATCATAGGTCACTGATCTGGAGCAGAGCAGTAACTAAAGCAGACATGCCCACCCCCCACCCCCCCCCCCCCCCCCCCCCCCCCCACCACACACACACACACACACACACACACACACACACACACACACACACACACACACACACACACACACACACACACACACACACACACACACACACACACACACACACGCACACACACACACACACACACACACACACACACTGTCAGACTACACAACTACAGCCTCCACTCAAATGTCCCCAGGGGTATAGGATAGAATCAGTCTGTGTTAACCCTTTCACTGCCACACTACCAAATGGTTAACCCTTTCACTGCGACAACACAGAAGGTTAACCCTTTCACTGCTGCACGACAAAGAGTTAACCCTTTCACCACCACACTACAGAAGGTTGACCCTTTACTATCACACTACAGAAACCGTAGTGTGATAGTAAAGGGTTAACCTTCTGTAGTGTGGTAGTGAAAGGGTTAAAATTATTTCTAGTTGAGAGCCGATTTGGGAAGTAATGGATTACATGTAATGGGACTACAGTAATCAGATTATATATTTTTTTATGGTAATTGCAGTCCATAGGTTACTGTATAAAACACAGTAATCTGATTATTATAACTGGTAACTGTAGTCCATGGGCTACTGTATAAAACACACAGTAATCTGATTATTATAACTGGTAACTGTAGTCCATGGGCTACTGTATAAAACACACAGTAATCCGATTATTATAACTGGTAACTGTAGTCCATAGGCTACTGTATAAAACACACAGTAATCAGATTATTATAACTGGTAACTATAGTCCATAGGCCACTGTATAAAACACACAGTAATCAGATTATTATAACTGGTAACTGCAGTCCATGGGCCACTGTATAAAACACACAGTAATCAGATAAAAAATGGGTAACTGTAGTCCATCGTCTACTGTATAAAACACAGTAATCAGATTATTAAAAACGGTTAACTAGTCCATAGGCTAATGTATAAAACACACAGTAATCATATTATTAAAAACTGGTTAACTGTAGTCTATATGCTACTGTATAAAAACACACAGTAAGCACAGTGGAAATTGCTTTGGAATTGGTAATTGTAGTCCATAGGTAGTACTATATAAAACACACAGTAATCAGATTATAAATCAGAATCAGATTATAATATATGGGTAACTGTAGTCCATAGGCTACTGTATAAAACACATTGCGAGAGAGAGAGATATAGAGGCATGTGAGCGATAATAGAAATTGAATGAACCCTATACTCGGAACCTGTAGCTGTATATAATACTAACTGAACCTATATAATAATAGAGAAGAGAACCATACTATGTTATATATTTTATTATATATATTGTGACAGATCTCCTCCTCCCTTCTTTGGATATGTGAAGGATGGGAGATATGTCCGTCACGGAAGGAGCAGAGTCAATTAGGTAGCCGATTAGTACTGATAGATCACACCTGCACATCATTAGTCCAGCCACACCTCACGTGCACACACCCTGTCCCACACACTACATTAACACTATAGGTTAGAGAGGGTTGAGTTGAGCGGAGTAAGGAGTTGGAGGTGTGGTAGAGAGAGAGAGATTGATATTCAGAGTTCCGACGGTGAGAGGTAGTGAAAGGTGAGGAGAGAGCAAGATAAGTGTTCTTTGTGTACTGGACCCTGGATTCTGCCCTAAATTCAATAAATACTTGTATTGCTCTTGTGTGGACATTCGCATTTGTTTGTATTTGAACCGTGGCAAGCCTGTACCCCATCAGGTTCGTCACAATATTTATATATGTTATATAAACCACTCAACCTCTACTGTTTACTGTATCAATGAACACAACACTCTAATTTACCATCTTTAGATAATAAAGTAATCAACATCTACTGTCTTTAACTATCAATGAACACAACACTCTAATGTGGGATGATTGGGGGCACTTACTTTGAGGAGCCATAAAATGTCATGAATGTTTTCTCACACCCAGACGAGATTGATATTCTAGTGTTGCAGAACAGGGCTGAACCAACATTTTAGTGTGAGAGTGCATGTAAACATCTTATTGGCCCACAAAGCCAGTGTCCCGTTCAACGTCTATTGAGGGAGCCCCAGATCTTACATCACACATTTGAGGAGCCTCTCTCTCTCTCTCTCTCTCTCTCTCTCTCTCTCTCTCTCTCTCTCTCTCTCTCTCTCTCTCTCTCCTCTCTCTCTCTCTCTCTCTCTCTCTCTCTCTCTCTCTCTCTCTCTCTCTCTCTCTCTCTCTCTCTCTCTCTCTCTCTCTCTCTCTCTCTCTCTCTCTCTCTCTGAACTTTTAGCTTTAAGACAGAGTAATGCATGTTCGCTATTGGCTGAACTGTCCTGGGGACACAAGAGTGACAGATGTAAATTCTTTACTCGTTAAAGGGGCAGTTCACCCAAAATAAAACAAGACAAATTCCTCTTACCCGGAGTGGTATTTATCCATCCTGATAGTTTCGGTGTGATTTGTCTGTAACTGAATGGCATTGAAAACACACAACAGCCATGTCTCTATCCAGAAATCATGACACGGTTATTCAAGATAATCCACAGACCAGTGGATTACAGTTTCTTTGGGAACTATTCTTTCTAACTTTCTGCTGAAGTACACTCGCCATAATAGCTGTTAATGAAACTGTTCACAGCGAAGAAGCTTCCTCTTTAAGGAATATCTGACAGTTTAAGAATGTGTCTATGATGTATAGTATGCACTTATTATGAACGTTCAATGTGTAGGAAGACTTGTTGTATGAAAACCTTGTGATTCCAGTTTTTATTTTATTATTATTATTATTATCTTTTATTATTCTTTTTATTTGAACTAAATGGTTTTATGGTCCTTTATATAGTCATAAACCTGAAGCCTGTAAAACCTAAGCGAAACCCATTGTATAACGTAAAGAAAAAATAATCTGAAAACAGATCTGTTTTTTTGTAATTCCTGAAAAGCTGGTTTTCTGGTTTTCATTTTAGGGCAGAGATTTCTTTAGGAGCCGACATTCCTTGCTCTGCTATAACCAAATTCCTTTGACAGACCAGGGAGGGGGGGGGGAGAGAGAGAGAGAGAGAGAGAGAGAGAGAGAGAGAGAGAGAGAGAGAGAGAGAGAGAGAGAGAGAGAGAGAGAGAGAGAGGAAAAGCGGGAAAAAGCAGACAGATGTCAGGGATTCAAGGGCCAAGGAGAGAGGTCAAAGGTTGATGGCCCGGGGATCTCACAACCCCTCCCCCATCCCTATTTCATACCGCCCTCAGTAATAAAAGCCACACAATGACTTAACAATATTTATTGAGTGACATGTTAGATATTTTAGCTGTTGGCTGTTTGAGAAATCTGCTGCTAATCTAACTGTACATTTTAATTCAGCAACATGCTGGCACAGTGAGACAAGGTATTTATAAATTTTTATAGATGTTCCCTGTACTTAAATAAATACAATTAGCCTATGTAATAGATACATTTTATTGTCAATTCTATTGTCAATTTTATTGTCAATTCTATTGTCAATTTTATTGTCAATTTTATTGTCAATTTTATTGTCAATGCATTGATTGACACAAAATAAATTATGCAATGTTTTCTCTGGCTCTAAAATGTGGTATTGGAACGAATGAACCCTGTTTGATTGTTCTGTGGCTGGGTCCTGATTGATAAATTAGTTGATACATTTAATTGATTATATTATTATTATTATTATTATTATTATTATTATTATTATTATTAAATTGATTATATTATTTTTATTTTTATTAAATTATAATGTCAAATATTGTAAGGAAGGGGCAGGGCTTGATAAGTTGTTTTACTTCTCCCTGTTCCTTCTCGAACACTTATTGTATGGAAATAGTCTTTGACTATTTACCTTTTTGTTTTTTAAACTTGTTTTATGTTTCTATGTTCGAGACAAATAAAAATCAAATCAAATCAAATCAAAACAAACAAACAAACAAACAAACAAACAAAAGCATCCTTTACAATTTCCCTCATTCTCAGCTGTGTTTTTATATATTAATTGGATTATTTCAAACAGTGTTCCAGGGACCCATCTTCCCTCTGGGGACAGTTTGTTTATTCAATTGTGAAAATATACCATAGAATTGTTTCACTTCTCTGACTTTCCCAAAACAACATATAGTGCACATTTAAAGGAACACTCCAACATTATGGGAAATGTGCTTACTGTCTTCTCCAGAATTAGACAAGAAGATAGGTACCATAGAAAGCTATCCGGCTGCAAGCTAGCCTAGCACAAATTAATGGAAGCGGATACAGATTAAAACTCAGGGAGAGGTGTTTTTGGCCCAACAGCTAGGCAAGCTGCATGGTTGGTTCATATGGGTGTGATATTTTACCACAGAAGCTGCTGGAAACCTTGTATAAAATATGTATGAGCAAAGTTGGTGAGGAGCCGTTGCAGTTTTGGGAAAAACTATAGGCACATATTGGATCATAAAGCATTATAGACTGTATTGTTCACTTGTGTATTACCATATCTGAATTACTGTGTGGATGTGGGGTAATACATACAAAAGCACCATACATTCATTACAAAAAAAAGACCAAAAGCCAAAAAGAGTGTTTTTAAAGATGCTTTGAAGTTCATGGATCTGATCAAATTTAAGACTGCACAAATAACGTACAAAGCAATAATTAATTGACCTCCTGGTAACATACAAAACATTTTCTCAGACAGAGGAGGGTTGTAGAAGGAAAGAGGAAATAGGAAAGTTTTATCTAAAAGGAAAAAAAACATTGTGTTTGTACTATACTCTGAAGAGTATGTATTTTCAATTTGTGGGGTGAATTTGTGGAAACGTTTTGATTGTGCTCACTGCATAGGCTCCTCTCTGGTTTCAGTCAAGTTGTTGTCCTGATGAATAATGATAAATAAATTAAATAAACTACCACCCCCTTTGACCACCTCAATGCCCCCCTTTCAGCACCCAGCAGCACTATCAGATCGCCCCCCCTGGGGAGGACGACCACCCCGTTGAGAAACCCTAGTCTAGATGTTGAACTCAAGCAAAGTATAAATATAAAGCAGTTCAAGAAGATGTACAAAAGAACATATGTTTGAGAGGTACAGGGATGAGGAACGAGGAAGGGGCCTAGTTTCTCTCAGAACTGAGACACTCATTGTTGATGATGTGTAAGGTAATTATTTTTAAGTTGTATTTGATCAAAACTAAGGTAAATATTTAAATTGTATATGATGAACTTGAAGGCAATTATTTACATGTATATATGATAAACATTAAGTTCATTATTTAAGTTATAAGAAAGGGGGTAGGACCAAGTGGTTTATGGAGAATTTGCTTTACATGTTTACTGTTACTTTTATTGTTTATTCTTTTTCATGTGTGTGTTTGTTTTCTTACTTATTATTTGTTACATGTTAAAAATAAAATCTATTCAAACGTCATAGGATAATTGGAACACATCCAGGAAGTATGATCTAAAGTGTTCAATTTAGATTACATTAATGGAAGGAAGGCTACAGCTGAAATGTCAGGGATGGATTTCCATGGCGATACTGGCTGGTCTTGAACTCACTAACGTTGAGATCCAAAAAACACAGAGAGCAGAGCTCTCTCAAAGACTGCAGGGTCTTCCTGTGTTACTGCAGGCTATTACTGTGTTTATTCATTCTGTGGTTTAGTAGGGATGAATTAATTTGTTAATAGCGAATGAATATTATTGTCAATATTGTAAATTCTTCATTATATATTTCAACATTCCCCCAATTTTCTACAGCGGGGAACACGGCCAACTCAGCATGTGTTTTATACAGAAATAATTCAAAAGTACCTATTCGTTTGACACCATACAGCTGATAATTGAAGAGTTTAATTCCTCAAAAATTTTAATAATATAGTTTATGACTTTGTATATTGCTGGCATTATACTTTGTGTGTTGTGTTCATTCATAGTTAAAGACAGTAGAGGTTGAGTACTTTATTATCTAAAGATGGTAAGTTAGAGTGTTGTGTTCATTGATAGTTAAAGACAGTAGATGTTGATTACTTTATTATCTAAAGAAGGTATTGTGACATCACAAATGGGCGTGTTTCCTCTCGCCTCTAAGAGTTTCTCTTAGAAGAGAGTGGTGGACGTTCACAAACATGACTGCACTGTCCTGTGACACAGGAAGAACACTATAGGTGCCTAACAGCAGGCCATACTAGAGAGACCATGTCGACTCGTTTGCAGTGGTGGAAAGTAAACAAATTATTTAGCATTTAAGAGTCAACGCTTGATTGATTGATTGAAAAGTTTATTAACAGATTGCAGAATGGGTACAGTACAGCTCAATACATACAATTGTTAAGGGGATGCAGACCAGAGAAATACTTTCGTCTTGTTTACATCAGGGTCCCCCATTTTCAATTCATCATAACATATATGACATACATGACATACAGATAGACAGTACTGCTACATCTAGTTCTTTAATAGTTGTCATACAGAAGTACAGAATACTTTCATACAAAATGCTTCTTACTGTTACGCTCCAGAGACTGTGCTAGACAAGATAGTATCAAATAACATAATAACATAATATAGCATGAATTTAGAAGAAGAAAATGAGGTCACAGTGTTCGGTATAGACATATGTACAATGTTCTGAGTTACCATATAATATACAATACACAATACTATGCAGTGTACTAATGTACAGTACTATCTAGTGCAAAGCAGAAATGGGATGAGGTACAATTTTAGGTACAATTTACAGTAAGGTGTACGAGTTGTAGTGCAATCCTTCATCCATAAATATAAGTGTGGGGAGTGGGTGCTACAGTGTGTTTGTTTAAAGTGGGTGTGTGCTATAAAGTGTGTGGAGTGGGTGCTACAGTGTGTTTGTTTAAAGTGAGTGTGTGCGTGTGGATGTGTGTGCTATGTGCGTTTGGTGGTTGTTGTTGTGTAGTGTTCATTCATTGTTCGTTTAGCAGCCTGATGACCTGGGGATAGAAGCTACTTCTGAGTCTTTCTGTGCTCGCCTTGAGACTCCGGTATCGCTTGCCTGACCGCAGCAGTTCAAAGAGGCAGTTGTTCGGGTGACTGGAGTCTTTAATGATTCTCTTAGCCTTGCCCTTGCAACGCTTGTAGTAAATGTTCTGGAGGGTGGGGAGCCCCCCTCCAATTGTGCGTTCGGCTGAACGTGTCACTCTTTGTAGTCTGCTTCGGTCTTTTGCAGTGCTATTCCCAAACCAGGAGGTGATGTTGCCGGTCAAGATGCTCTCTATTGTACATGAGTAGAAGTTCTTAAGGATCTTCTGGCTGACTTGGAACTTCCTTAGGCGCCTGAGGAAGTAGAGGCGTTGTCGTGCCTTCTTCACCACACTGTTAATGTGTGTGGTCCATGTCAAGTCCTCGGATATGTAGGCTCCGAGGTACTTGAAGCTGTTGACTCTCTCAACCGGTGCCCCGTCGATGCTGAGGGGGCTGTAGTCCTTGACCCCCGACCTCCTGAAGTCCACAATCATCTCCTTTGTTTTGCTGACGTTCAGGGAGAGGCTGTTTTCCTGGCACCATCCCGCCAGGACCTTGACCTCTTCCAGGTAGGCCCTCTCGTCGTTGGCAGAGATCAGGCCCACCACCACTGTGTCGTCAGCAAATTTGACGATTGTATTGCTACTCCGCTGAGCCACACAGTCGTGTGTGTACAGGGAGTAGAGGAGGGGACTCAGAACACAGCCCTGGGGGGCCCCTATGTTGAGGGTGATGGATGAGGAGGTGCAGTTGCCTGCTCTCACCACCTGGGGTCTGCCAGTCAGGAAGTCCAAGACCCACTGGCAGAGGTCATAGCCCAAGCCCAGGTCCCTGAGCTTGGCTATGAGTATGGAGGGGACTATGGTATTGAATGCCGAGCTGTAGTCGATGAATAGCATTCTCACATAGTTCCCTTGCCTCTTGTCCAGGTGTGATGCTGCTGTGTGCAGCACATGGGATATGGCGTCCTCCGTGGACCTGTTGGGGCGGTATGCAAATTGCAGGGGGTCCATGTTGATGGGGAGGGAGGAGCAGATGTAGCCCTTTACTAGCTTCTCAAAGCACTTCATGGCTATGGAGGTGAGAGCTACAGGGCGGTAGTCGTTGAGGCAAGCAGGCTTGGATTTTTTGGGTACAGGGATAATAGTGGACTTCTTCAGGCAGGTGGGGATGACAGCCTGTTCTAAGGACAGGTTAAATATGTCAGTGAATACCGGGGCCAGTTGGTCGGCACAGACTTTTAGGACGCGGCCGGGGATGCCGTCCGGACCTGCTGCCTTCCTGATATTCACTTTTTTAAAGGTCCGCCTCACCTCATGCTCTGTTACCCTGAACACTGCGCCTCCATCAGCAGCCGACCCCCCCCCCCCATTGCCGAGGCTTGTGAGCTGGTGTTGTTATTACCAGCATCAAACCTCGCATAGAAGGTATTGAGGTCGTTTGCTAAGGAGATGTCACTGTTCAGTTTGAGGGAGGCGCCTTTGTAGTCTGTCATCGTTTTGAGCCCCTGCCACATAGCTCTAGAGTCAGCTTGTTGCTTGTATGCTTTGGTGCGCTCTCTCAGAGCTTCACGGACGGATTTGTCTACCCAGGGTTTTTGATTTGGGTAAACTTTCATTTTGGTAGTGGGGATTGTTTCTTTCACCCTAGTACAAACATAGTCCAGCACTGTCTCCGTGTAGGCATTAATGTTATCTGTGTCGCGGAACACAATCCAGTCTGTGTGGTGAAACACTGACCGGATCGTCTCTTCTGACGTCAGATCCCATTTCTGCACCTCTCGCGAGACTACGGGAGTACTTTTAATTCTCTGTTTGTACTTTGGTGAAAGAAAAATTGACGCGTGATCTGATTTACCAAAGCCACTATCAGAATGAGCCTTGTAGCCACCTTTAAATTGCGTGTAACAGTGATCTAGGATGTTACCGCCTCTGGTGTTGCAAGTCACATGCTGATAGAAGTCAGGCAATACCTTTCTCAGATTGGCGCTATTGAAATCTCCCAGTACTAAAATGGCGGCGTTAACGTTAGCCACTTGTATTCTATTTACCTCGTCGTGTAGTCTGGAGAGCGCAACCTTGTTGCTGGCTTGCGGTGGAATATACACTCCGATCAGGACGATCGCCGTTAACTCCCTCGGGAGGAAGAAAGGACGACACTTGATGGTTATATATTCCAGTTCTGGGGAGCAGTGGTTGGCTAATTCCTTCACGTTCGTTGGATCACTCCAATTTTTGTTAAACATGAAGGCAATACCTCCTCCACGTTGTTTACCGGACTCTGATGATCGATCCTTGCGATGGATAAAGAAGTGATCCGCTGGTTGAATTGCGTGATCTGGAACCTCCGGTGTGAGCCATGTTTCGGTGAAGCAAAGGACATTGCAGTCCCTAACGTCTCTTTGATATTGAATCCTTGCTCGGATGTCATCCAGTTTATTGTCTATTGATTGTACATTGGCTAGCAATATACTGGGCAGTGGTGTGCGGTGGCGTCTGGATCTCAGCCTGTTACGGATCCCAGCCCTCTTTCCTCGTCGTCTTTTCCTGGGCTCTGGGAACAAAGGGTCTGGTCCTAATCTCCGGAGAATTTCTTCAGGCCATTGATGCGGTTCGGAAAGCTGATCCAGCGAGTAATCCAGTTGGTAAGTTTCCCGTAATCCAATGTCTATGAGTGACTGACGGTCATATACATTAAATGCACCAACAGTTGGTACGCACAAAACTCTAAAAACTATAAATATTAACAAAAGTAAACACAGTCTCGACGGAGCGAACAGAGAGGCAGCCGGTCGGAGCGGCGCCATCATCTATACATTTATGACATATCAGATTTGCAAATACAGTACTGTTTGTGATACAAAAGTGTCCAGAAAAGGAGTGTATATACATTTGGCGTAGAAACTGTACATTGGAGGAGGTTGGTTGGGTGGGGTGGGGTTGGGTGGGTTGGGTGAGGGCTGTACATTGGAGGTTGGGGGGGGGGGGGGGGTTGGGTAGGGGACACACACACATTTTACACTGTACATTGGAATATTGACAAAGCCTTACTTGTTTTTTGAGAGTGTTTTTGAAAGTGGGTAGTGATTCACATTCCTTTACAGCTGTGGGCTGTGTGACCTGACATGATCTTTTCACCCTGACATAGAAACGCCTGAATGTTTACAAACAAGTGAGCAGTGGTGGAAGAAGTACACAGTTCCTTAAGTATCTTAAGGAAGTATCAAAAGTAAATGTATGCATTCTACATGATGTTTGTGTATTCCAGTGCTTGGGAGCATACAATCCTCGAACCATTGACCATTGGCAAAGGCTATGTTAAAGTGAGTGGTATGGGGAATTGAAAATGGGGGACCCTGATGTAAACAAGACGAAAGTCTTTCTCTGGTCTGCATCCCCTTAACAATTGTGTGCATTGAGCCGTACTGTATTGTACCCATTCTGCAATCTGAAGGTCCCATGGTTTGCTATTCCTTTCACTATTTGGGCAATTGTACACAATTCCTGTGAGTATGGAACACATCTGTAAGTTTTTTCTTTTTTTAATTCATTGTTTTGCATTTCTAATCAAGTACTCTAAAGCAGCATTTTTCCACTTCAAGATTTCAAGCTGTTTTGGGCTGGGCTCCGCCTATACTCGCAAAGCGCTTTGAGTGACAGTCACCCACAGTCTGCACTGGCAGACAGAGAGAGACATAGAGAGATAGAGAGGGAGACTAATTCATTTCGCCGCGGGGGGCATAATCCCACGGGACAATGCATTGGTAACTTGTTTCAAATGACAATATATACCCCGTGAATATTATTGCACGGATCGGTATATGCGTGGGAGTGTGCGTGTGCATGTGCACTATGATATTTTGCAACAGGTTCTCTCTCTCTCCCTCTCTATCTCTCTCTCTCCCTCTCTCTCGCTCGCTCATTCTCTGCTCTCTCTTTGTCGGCACTCGCGTCACGTCAACCGGTTTGAGGAAGTGTCAGTATTTCCACTCGCTCTGTTGTTGAGCGAATTGTTGATTGTGGGCGGTGACTACAACCAGGGGCTGAGATATGCAGATCAGTGCCTTATTCACTTCAGCAAAACAGTCAAATCAGAATGGCTTAGTTCAGTGGGGGAGGATCTCGTGACATGTGAACTGGACTGATGCGCCAAAATGAGAATTTGAGACACAGACCCCATTGATACAACCCCACATTACTAGAAAACAATGCTAAACAATAGAAAAGGCGATTTATAGGGCGGCCAGGTGGTGTAGTGGGCAAGGCGCTCGCCACCAATGCAGGATATGCTGGGTTCGAGCCCAGCTCTCCGCATTGCTATCAGCTTGGCTGGTCGTTCATACTAACACAATTGGCAGTGCTAGGGGTGGGAAAGCTGATGGGTGGGGATCGGACGTTGTGGACAGCGACTCCTACAGGTCGGTTGGTGCGCCTGCGCAGCAGAATCAGGAAGCGACGGGAGCGGCATGTCCCTCCCACGCAGACCCCCGCCGCTGAGAGATCGCGCTGTGCAGGTGAAAAGATGCGACGGCTGCTTCCTCGAGTACCGGAGGGGACACGTGATGTAAGGCTTCGTCCACATTGCAGCCGGCTTGTGGGAGGCATGGCCTAACAGCGTTCGAGACAGGGGAGGGTAGAATTGGACGATACGAAATTGGGATGGGAGAAAAATAGAAAATGGGAGAAAAAAGTAGATAAAAAAAAAACGATTTATAAGACAGGGGACCTTTAAGAAATACATAATGTTCCTAAACATTCAGATGACGAATAGCCTACGTTACCTCACAGAGAACTGTGTCAGGATACAGTAAGATCACCTGGAATCATGTGTAGCCGACCTCAAAGTAGGTCATGTGCATAACTGAGGTTCAGTTTGGGGCCTAGCATGGAATGTTTGCCGCCTGTAACCGTGGTAACTACTTTAGAAAGAAAATGCCTATTTTCTGTGCGGAGGCAGAGCAAGTAAAGTGTTGGAAAAGGAGAAGCATGATATTACTGTTCCACTGTGACTTGTTTGCAGGATCCAGTATTAAAAGTACATTTATTGTTATATATTTATCATATCACTGATTCTTGAGATTCAGGACAAAAACATGTCCTACAGGGAAAGGTGTTCTTTAAGGCTGCGGTTACACTAATGGCCAGTTTTCGTTTTGTTGTCAGGGTCAGTTTCGCTTTTCAGAACGCAACGTAATGGCAGGCAAGTTAGACATTGTTTTTGCGTCGTGAGCACACTGATGTATATACATGTAGTCAAGTCAAGTCAAGAGTTTTATTTGTCACGGCATACAAGTATACAATGAAATGCGGGTGGTCTTGCCCGCAACGATGTGCAATACAGTAGTAACAACATATAATAGAATCCAATAAAACAACATTGTGCAATAAACAGTAACATAGTAGGGCATATCGGTATTTGTACATAAGTTATTTACAGAGCATGGAGGACATGCTAGGTCCTGTGGTAGTGCATACACTGTTAGCTACGGATGAGGCACTGGGTCTTTCTGTGTCAGGATGGAGGTAGGTGAGTTCCAATTGTTGTAGGCAATCACAGAGACGGAGAAGGTATACTCTTGAACAGGTTCGACTTTAATAGTAAAGAACACAAAGAGTAATACTAGGATACTATGCCAAAGGCAAAGGAACGAGAGAATAGATAATGGAGCTTAGTGGTGGTCCAGAACTGGAACCGGCCGCGTTATCTCCGAACGCCTATAGTGAAGACCTGACGAATGACAAGCAGAGGAAAGGAATGTTAAATAGCCACCAAATACCAACATTCCACACACACCCCCGTGACAGCCAATCAGAAGCCAACCCCTAAGTGACAGCACTAAATGACAGGGAAAAACAAGTGACAGCAGTCAGGGAGGTACCGGGTAGGAGATTAATGGGACAGTCGTATGATCTATGAGGCGGTAGTGCTTTAGCACGCGTCTTGCTAAAAACGTCCGCCAGGTCCCAATAGATCTCAGGAACCCCTATCATAACGGGATTAGAGGGTGGAACAGAATCTGCGACGCTCCCCACCATCCTGGAGAGAGAAGAAGGAGAAAAAAGAGAAGAGGGGAAGGGAGACAAGGGAGGGGACAAACTCTCGCCGACGACCGACTTCACGTCGACCTCCGTTGAGAGCTTGCCCGTGCTCCAATTAATATTACGTACACATGAAGACAACCAGGGATGACCCAATACCATTACAGAATAGGGGGAGACAATGACAAATAATTGAACCCACTTCCACCCCCCACCCGCCACCCGGATGTGTATAGGAACAGTGCGTTGAGTGACGCTCCCACTGCCCAGGGGCTGACCGTCCAGGGCGTAGACCGGAATAGGAACCCCCAACTCTTCTACCGGGATTCTCCATTCTGTCACCAACCCCAAGTGAATGAAATTGCCCGCCGTCCCTGAGTCAATGAGAGCCTTCGTTCCCCTAACGTTACCCCCACAGTTAACCGCCACCTCCAGAAATGTTCGCGTGTCTGATGGTAGTGCTGGGGTGAGCCCACCTGCTGGCGCCCTCTCGAGGCCCGGCGGAGCACCTCCCCTTCCCGACTGGCGCCGAGTTGAGCCAGCCTGTTCCCGACAGCTGCCGAAACGATGACCGGTGCAGCCGCTCCGGAAGCAGCGTCGCTCCTCGATAAAGCGCCGCCGCTCGTCGTCTGAGAGCGACAGCGCCCCCAAGCTGCATGGATTCATCACCCAGTGGCTCACTCGTGTAATGCGGGAAGATATCAACAATGGGAGGAGAAAGGACACGTACCTGGGTAGTATCTTCACGATCCCTCTCTCTCTCCCGATGTAGGTTGTCCATCCGTATGGCGGTGTTGATGAGCGTTTCCAACTGCTCAGGGATCTCATGCACGGAGAACTCGTCCCTCATCCGTGCGGAGAGTCCCTTGAGGAACAGGACCACACAAGGAATTTCCGGCCAAGCTGCCTCCCGAGCCACGATCCGAAATTCGATGGCGTGTTCTGAGACCGTGCGGAGGCCCTGCCGGCAGGCGAGAAGCCGCCCACCGGCCTCGAAGATCGAGAGTACTCGGGAAGTGTCGAATACCCTTCTCAACTCCCCGGTGAAGTCGTCCACACAGTCGCAGATAGACGAACCGCTCTCCAATTCGGCCGTAGCCCAGGAGGATGCTTGACCGGTGAGGAGGGTGATAATATATGCGACTTGTGCTCTGGAAGAGGGGAATGAGCGTGGCTGCAGCTGGAACACGAGTGAGCACTGGGTGATGAACTCCCTGCATCCCTCCAGTACTCCCGCGTAGCGGCCTGGTGTGGGTAGCCGTGGCTCCTGGGTCCGATCCTGGTGCCCAAGAGCTCCCCGACTCTCCTCGGTGTTGAACGTGGTGTTGAACGCCGCCTCTCCTGCCGCCGTCTCTCCCACCGTCGTCCTTACCCCCGCCACCTCGACTTGTGCCTGCTGGGCTGTGAGGAGCGCCGACTGCGCCGTCTCCTGCGACGAGCTGACGATCCCGCCCAGCCGAACCAACTCAGCGCTGACCAGATGTTGGTGTTCCTCCATGCGCTCCTGTGCACTCTTCTGTGCCCGGAGCATCTCCATGATTGCCTCCATGGAACTCTGATGGTCAGGTCTTCTGTCAGGATGGAGGTAGGTGAGTTCCAATTGTTGTAGGCAATCACAGAGACGGAGAAGGTATACTCTTGAACAGGTTCGACTTTAATAGTAAAGAACACAAAGAGTAATACTAGGATACTATGCCAAAGGCAAAGGAACGAGAGAATAGATAATGGAGCTTAGTGGTGGTCCAGAACTGGAACCGGACGCGTTATCCTCGAACGCCTATAGTGAAGACCTGACGAATGACAAGCAGAGGAAAGGAATGTTAAATAGCCACCAAATACCAACATTCCACACACACCCCCGTGACAGCCAATCAGAAGCCAACCCCTAAGTGACAGCACTAAATGACAGGGAAAAACAAGTGACAGCAGTCAGGTGACAGATGACAGAGAAGGTGGGTGGTTCCTGACCGTAGTCAGGAACCAGAATCGTAACATTTCTGTACATTGCTATTTTATACAATCTCAGGTTATACTATACTATTTTTAAAGTGACCTTTCCTTAGTGGCCATAAGTGTGGGCGTGTGCAGCATGAGTGTGTGCTTGCTCATGTTAAAGTGGCTGCTAGTGTGTGAGCGTGTACAGTGTGTGTGCTCATGTGTGCTTGTGTGTGGAGAGTTCAGTGTTCAAGGCTCTGATGGCCTGGGGGAAGAAGCTGAGCCGAAGCCTCTCTGTCCTAGTAGCTGGGGTTCGCAGGCGTCTGCCTGACCTCAGCAGCATGAACAGGCTGTTGTTGGGGTGGTGTGGGTCTTTCATTATTCTGCAGGCTCTGGATTTGCACCTCTTGTTGTATAGAACCTGCAGGGGTGGTAGTGCAATACCCGTGGTACGCTCGGCTGAGTACTCTCAGGACCACTCTCTGTAGGGCCTTCTTGTCCTGTGCCGTGCTGTTGCCATACCAGGCAGTGATGTTTCCAGTCAAGATGCTCTCTACAGCTCCGGAGTAGAAGGACTGGAGTATCTTCCGAGATACTCTGAACTTCCTTAACTGTCTCAGGTGGTAGAGGCGCTGCTTCGCTTTTTTTTTACGACTGAGTCTATGTGTGTTGTCCATGTCAGATCCTCTGAGATGTGGACCCCCAGGTACTTAAAGCTGCTCACCCTGTCCACGGTAGACCCGTTTATCCTCAGTGGTGTGTGTGTCTCCTGCTGTCCTCTCCTATAATGTCTCCTATAATAGTACAATATAATAGTACAATGCCAAAGCAGTAGGTGGCAGTAGGTGGCGAACATGAAGGCAATTTTCAACCAATCAGAAAAGTTGAATGTGCCAATACACTTCCTGCAAAAAATCAACAAGTCTACCATCTTTAAATGCCTCACGTGAGCCATTTAGCCAACGTAGCATTTATTTTTCAGCAAAGAAAGTGCAATAAAAGTGCAATAAACAAAACGGATACATTCACTGTGTGTTCTGCCTCATTTGTTGATGAAACAAAACGAACATCAACACAATTGACCACCAAGAGCAGAGTTTTAGTCTCAACGTTAGTAGGTAGCTAACGTTAGCTCCCGTTAGCCAGCCAGCACAAAACTGATGATATAAGGAGCTATCAGTAGCTAGATAACATTAGAGACAACGCCTCATGTATTAAACAAAGGTGAATAGATGACTGGGCCATTTTGTTTAATGCTTGTTATGTTGAAAGAGGAGCTCTGAGCTAACAGGGTCTGGTAGCTAGGTAGCTACGGTAGGTAGCTAACGTTAGCTCACGTTAGCCAGCTGCTCATGCAATCGTTAATGCTAGCAAAATGAATGGATGTAAACTTTATTTAACAGATTGCAGAATGGGTACAATACAATACGGCTCAATACAAACAATTGTTAAGGGAATGCAGACTGTTGTAGCTTGGACTGCATGGGCTCCTTATAACAATAACTTGACAACACATGGTAGCTGCAGCTATTTGGGATAGCTCTGCTGTAAACACTGGAAATAACCGTGCGGGTCTCTACTGCGCATGGGCATTGGGCAGAACGGCTCCGTATCCGGCTCGCACAGATTACATGGCACCATTGTTGGCGAGTTTTGGCGAGTATCCAAAACGGAAACACCTTTTCAGCGTTGCCCATCCTGCAAAAACTGCATTTAATACAGTTAATTATTTGTTTACTTTTTCATCACCTGTTACAAATGTTGTAGACCAGGGGTTCTCAACCTTTCTGCTGCCAAGGCACCCCTGTGTTCAATAAAATATTCCAGGGCACCCCTACATACGATAAAGACTTTCCCGGTCCTGTCTTTTTTGCTACAATGATGATACAATGACTCTTTATTTGCCGTGCTGTCGTTGAGATGTTTTGTTGTTTGTTTGTCTTTGTTGCTTGTTGGTGAATCTGCAAATATGAATTGCCCCACGCGGGATCAATAAAGTTGTCTGAATCTGATGAATACAGAAAAGGATCACTAAAGTGCTATCTGTTGCAGCTGCACTGTTCTCCATAAAAATAGCATATTTGGATAAGTTTGACAATTTCTCAAAAACAGAAAATCATGTATTTTTTTTAAATACAGAAAAGGATCACCAAGTTACCATTTCTCAAAAAATATAAATAAATACAGAAAATAAGCACTTGTTCACTCAGTGGACATTTCTAGCTCAATGCGAGGTCTGCTGCTGCTGGCTAATAATACGGTCAATACGTGGGGAGATCTTTGACAAGGCAACACGCATGTCATCATCAAGGCTCAACTTGGCCCTATATTTTGTTTTCAGAGCTGTCATGGATGAAAAGCCAGCTTCACACAGATATGTGGTGCTGAATGGTATCAACACCTTAACTGCTGCATCATGAGATACTTGGTACTCAGCACCACACTCTGAAACTAGCTCTCCAGGTGGTATCAGATGAGATTTCAATGAGTTCTTCCAAGAGTTTGGATGGAGATGTGTCAGGAAGCTTTGTCTCAATGTTGTCTGTAAAGTTTTTTTTATCCAGAATCTCATTTTGAAATCGCTACGCTGCCTATGGACAGTGGAAGCCAGCTTCGGAGGTGCATTGCACCATGGTGATCCACTCAACAGGTAGCGATTTCAAAATGAGATTCAATTAAAATGTATTGTCATTATACAGCACAATACATACATATACATACACACCATCCAACCAGAGTGGATAAATTAATTAAACGTAAAAAAAAAAAAAATTGAACCAAGAGTGATTTGAACTTGTGACCATAGGATCCACAGGCAGCAGACGAACGAGGTGAGCTACATCTGATGTTTGAACTGAGTGACTAATCCATGATTTACACTTGTGCCAATTGCGTTTGTCCCTAATCTTTAGTATTGGCATTAATAAATCAGATGTCATGCTAATATGTCATGTTCTACAGTAGGACTTACTACTGTGATACCCATTTCAAAGTGTACACGCATTATTTCTACGCTCATACCGCGGGGGGCAAAACTAGCGTAGGTCAGTGGCCAATCAGAGCACAAAACGCGAAAGCATGAACCGGTTGCCTTTCAAATAGACGCACCCTGGCCAGGTATTGACAGAGTATATAGAGGAAGTATCACGCGAGTGAGACTTGACTTCGACATGTGTTGCCGTCGGTTGAATGGAAGCACGATACATTAGCAGAGCCAAGTTATTCGTGCTGCCCCACGCTTTTAAGGTATGAGCAGGCTAAACACCTTTTTTGTTGGTAAATCTATTCCATCATTTCCGACCTACAACTCTTATATGTTGTGTAGATGTACTTGATGTGGTGGGCGCTAAAGTTACATTTGAATTATGTGTTTGTTCCTAATGTGTGCTCAGTATATTGCGGTATGTGATGATGACACAAGGGTAATAATTATTTGTATTTTCAGGCTGTATATAGGCGCTGATAGCCTGAAAATACAAATAATTATTACCGCCGTGTCATCATCCCGCAATATACTGAGCACACATTAGGAACAAACACATAATTCAAATGTAACGTTATGTATCTGAAAGCTGTCTACAACATTTGTAACAGGTGATGAAAAAGTAAACAAATAATTAACTGTATTTGTTAATGATTATTAATAGGCTTCACTTCAGATTATGGCACACAATAGCATCGGCAAATGATTTATAGATGTTTTATGAATGTCTTAACAAATAATTTGTTAAACATGATAAGATAAGTCTGGTAATTGCTTTGTGTGTATTCATAAAAGTCCACAAATAAACAAACTATTAGACATTTGTTAATGATGAATAGGCTTCACTTTAGATTAGGGCACACAATAGCATCTGCAAATGATTTATAGATGTGTTATGAATGTCTTAACAAATCATTTGTTGAACATGAACAAATAAATGGAGGTACAGTATAGTCGTTTTTTCATATCCATTTTTCAAAGCATCTACAAATGTGTTACTACACATTAAACAACATTATTTAATGATGAACAAATCAAGTATAAACAATGTTGATAATGAGTTATAAATAATGTAGAACTAATTTGTAAATGTTATACAAATATAGTTATAATGATTTAATAATAATTTACGAATGTATATAAATGATTTGTTCATGATTAATTCATTATCTACAAATAACTTATAAAGGTCTTATAACTGAGTGTTATTATAAAGTGTTACCCATTATTGTCCCAAAATATGTATTTGAATAATTTCTATTTAATTTATATATGTGCTCTGTACCTGGAAATCACTGTGTCCTCGGCAGGAAATCACTATTTAAAACTGCCCAATTAAAAAAAGAATTCTAACTATGAATAAAAAGGTAAGGATATGTATTATATTCAACAAGAAAACGCAGCCTCAATTTCTGTCACCACCATCAGATGTTTCTATAATCTAGAATAAATCAGGAAATTACATGACAGCTATATCCCCGAGGACCCCTTTTGTACTTCCTGCTCATGGTGATTGTAACAACACCCTAAATGGTCTGCACATTTTTATGTTTACTTTTCTTATATTTTTGATAAACAATACTGATATTACTGTGGTTACAGCTTTAATGTGTCACCACCATCACTCCATTATTAAGAATTGTGGAATAAATGTGTACCTTTTAGTTAGAGTTTACAGACACTGAGGAAAAGCTTAATGGCTGAGAAGAATAAACATGGCATTTTGTCACCACTGTCAGGTGTTTGACGGTGGGGACATACAAGTTGACAATTGATCTGATTATGCCTGTACAGTGTACACACACACACACACACACACACACACACACACACACACACACACACACACACACACCTTAAAGGGATAGTGTGTACTGTAATAGAAATATTATCATGTCATATAGATCTGTGTTACTTAAAATACATATTCTATCTCTGATAGCCTTGACTAGTTTACTATAGGTTAACTAGCTACAGCTCAGACATAGGCGACGGTCTTAACAGTGTCTCTTAAACTCAGCCAAAGGGCCAGGAGATATGAGAGGTCCAAGTTATTTTCCTCTCCAGTTCTAGTGTGAAGTCATAACAAAGCCATAGACCCATTCTTTGTTTTGATTCTTCTCATCTTTATTATCATAGATCTGGTATCTCATGTACATCATGTAAATTTTGTATTTAACTCATTGAGCGCCATGCTCTTTCCCCATCTGTACTGCCTGGCGCGAGCTTTTTTTTTACCACGATATTTCACGATCTTTGCGGAGCTATTGTATATTCTATATTATAGCTATGGAGACAATAGTATGGCTCATTTGACAAATACTATTTATAGTCCAACATGTTAAAAAGCGTTTGTTTCTACATACCCTTGTTCGTTCACAATCCCAAAATAAACATTGCCCGTTTCAAAATAATCCAGGCTGGTTTTCTAGATTGTGAGATAAAGTGTGTTTTGTGCAGTGTATGCGCAAATCTCGCTGCTGCTCGCTTGAAACCTATTATTATTATTATTGCCAGGTCAAAGGTAAACACATGACCTTGTTTCTTCACAAAGCCGGGGGGATGGGTTTCGATAAAGTACACGTAAAATAGACGTTGGTAACTCCATTTCTCACTTCAAGTCCAAAAGTGTCTTGAATCAGAACAAGATCAATGGGTCTCATTCTCGAACGAAGTTACGACAAAATATTTCGTCTTAGCCAGATTTCGGCCTATTTAAGACATATTAGGGCTGGGAGTGGGAGTCCTCAAATTTTCCTGAGATCTTATTTGAGAGCAGATCTAAGAGTGCTGAGGAGCACACTTAAATATGCTCTCAGCCCACGATCAAATCTCATGATTGATTGACTAATTTAAAATGTTATTATAACTTGACAGACTGTGTTCTCATAGTGATTCCTTCATGTTAACGCTACAGGCCTCCTTGGAATTAATTACTTGATCATAATTAAAATAAATATGACAATATTTGTACGATAAGAAATTACGCATTTGATGTCGGAAAAATAAATAATATGGATTCATCTGATCACAGGGCAGCTGGATTAACCATATCTGAACCAGCTATTTTGGACAAATGTATAATTACTTTAATTACTCAGATATTCAAACACAATTATGCAATTATTGTGAAATTATTGAAAATAATAATAATTTAATGCCTTCTGTGGAATTTGCATTTCTTATTTGTTACACATCTGTTTTAATGATTAATTATATACATTTGAAAGAATGCAGGTCAACATGCAATGTATCCCATTGATTGGTATACAATGGGACAGACCTTTGTTTGATTGATTGATTGAAAACTTTATTAACAGATTGCAGAATGGGTACAGTACAGTACAGCTCAATTACATAAGGGGATGCAGACCAGAGAAAGAATTTCGTCTTATTTACATCAGGGTCCCCCGTTTTCAATTCATCATAACATATATGACACACACGACACAGATAGACAGTACTGCTACATCTATACATTTATGACATACCAGATTTGCAAATACAGTACGTTAGAGAGTACATTTGACGTAGAAACTGTTGGAGGAGGTTGGGTAGGAGGGGTGGTAGACTTACACTGTACAAGCAAAACTGTACATTGGAATATTGACAAAACCATACTTGGTCATTTACTGTACATTGGAGGGGGTTGATATAGCTATAAACCTGCATTCCTTCGAATATATCATTAATCAATTAAACTTATATTGAAATACACTATATAGCCTATACACCAACACTGAAATGACAGTGGATAAATAAATAAGAACTAAAGCTAATCGGTGGAAATAGACTGCATTAATATTCCATAACAAGTCTTGTGTGCGCCATACGAATGAACAGTAGCCTATAGGCTTAATTATGGAATAATAAGCCATACTGCGTTCATTCATTACGCCCGCCGGCCCGTAGGCTATATATATTATATGTCATTCATTCATTCATATACAGTACTGCGCGCGCGTGTGTGTGCGCGCGCGCTGCGGCAGGTGTGTACCGCGAGCTGTATATGATGCCAATACATTAATCTAATCTAGTTTTGATGGGCGCAAGCGTGATTATGAAACCTAGCCGCATTTCTCGGAGACGCTCTCTGATTGGCACTGACTGACGCTAGGTTTCGTAATCACGCGGCTCTCAAAGCACTTCCGCCATTCCATTTCACACAGCTGCGTCACCAGTTGCTTTATAAGGACTGTCGGGGGCGTGGTTTGTATGCAAATGACCTGAACGGGAACGCGCTTTGGAGTTTACGACAGAATGCCATTCTCCAAGCAGATATCAGATCATATAATTTCTGCGACCGTTTCAGACATATCTCCAGCACGTTCAGGACTCAGAGTGTACTTGTCATAGATTATGTCTCAGTGGTTCCAAGATAAGTCTTCCAGAATATATCTTTGAAAAAATGTCGGGAATGAGACCCAATACCGTTAGGTAGCCCTCATCCGTCTTCTTCATCTGCTCGGGCCAGAGTATACACATAGCCGAATAGGTTTCCTCATCGGTCGGTTTGATTATAGTTATTTTTACGTTTTACCAGTAGTGCTGAGTCCAACATAGTCCAACATCATAGTCTGGTGGAAACGCACCTTATCATCCATAATCATTCATCATCCATATAATCCGTTTTGTCTTCTTCTTCATAATATCCAATAGTTGCTCGCCATTGCATTGCAGGTTACTATTGTGTGCTTGGGCCAGACTATACCACAGAACCGAATAGGTTTCCTCATCGGTCGGTTTGATTATCGTTTTCTTTTTACGTTTTACCAGTAGTGCTTATGTAACGGATATGTGCCGCAATAGTGTGACTACGGCACATGTGTAAAACTCACTCCCCAGAGGCATATAAACCGAGCGCTTAGGAGGGAATTCCCTTCTTGGCGCAACGGTTTGTTATGTCGGCCCCGGTGCAGACGCCCGGGGTTCGATTCCCACTCGAGGCACGGTCGAATTTCGTGGCAGGTGCTAGGTGGCACCTGCTACAGTGGTGCCGTTGACCCGGATGCCTTGGGTGGTGTGAGTTTAGGGGGGGTGAATGTAACGGATATGTGCCGCGATAGTGTGACTACGGCACATAGAAGTGTGTAAAACTCACTCCCCAGAGGCATATAAACCGAGCGCTTAGGAGGGAATTCCCTTCTTGGCGCAACGGTTTGTTATGTCGGCCCCGGTGCAGACGCCCGGGGTTCGATTCCCACTCGAGGCACGGTCGAATTTCGTGGCAGGTGCTAGGTGGCACCTGCTACACTTAGTCCAACATAGTCTGGTGGAAACGCACCTTATCATCCATAATCATCATCCATATAATCCATTTTGTCTTTTTCCGTAAACCATCCCTGAGCATCACAAGACAATCTCTCAGGTGGAACCCCCAAGGGAAAAGAAAGAGAGGCCGACCACGAAACACCTGGCGCCGAGACTTGGAAGATGATGCCAAGAAGATGGGACACACCTGGGGCCAGCTGGAGAGGTTGGCTCAGGACCGGGATACTTGGAGAACCCTTGTTGACGGCCTATGCCCCAAACGGGGTAAAAGGCGTAAGTAAGTAAGTCTTTTTCATAATATCCAATAGTTTGCGCGATCACGATTGTCGAACGTGTCCTGCTCACTGCTGCTCTCAACGAGTACCTAGTTGTTTGGGGGCTGTGGGGCTGGTACTAAGCTGGCCCATGGATGTTCATAAGGTAGGCGATAATGCCAGCTGGCGAGATTCGATCGTCATTGCAATTCCAACATAGGCAGATGTGCCAGGGAGCTCCGGCTGAGTGTTTAGAACGGGGATCAAAGGAAAAATATCAAAGGATCCAAAAACAAGTATACTCGTTTTTTGGCGCTCAAGCGTTGGTGGGGGCGAAACACGAGTCTTTTCCTGGATCTCAAGAATTTGTGATATATCAACACATAGCAACCGTTGTTTTGCACATAGCAACTCAAATAAGATAATCCATGTAGGGAAATTCAGGTGTCAAAACAGCAACAGCAGAGAAATGAAGCACATGGAGAGGTACAGGTGAGAATAAAAATAACAATAAAATAAAATAAAGAGAGTAAACACGGGGCTGCTTGCCCTTGAAATCTGCACTGGATCTCTGAGTGAGTGAACAAGTAAAACATACTCTTATCAATAATATAAATATGTGCGTATGTACAGCCCACCCTGGTATAAATATACACAGACATAGTACCCTGGTATACAGACTAAGGCTACGTTTAGACGAGCGTTTTGTGAACAGAAACCGCAAAAGTCATCTTGCGGTTTCACTTTTAATTTTACGTTTAGACGAGCGTTTTGGGGTGGAATTCTCCGTGCAGACGACGCTGTAACGACGGAGCCCCGCTGTCACACGATTGGCGCATATGTCACATGACGTGCTGTGAAGACCCGCCCTACTCTGCCTCTGATTCGCAGACTGTGGATGGGGAATGTGATTGGACCAAAGCAGAGTCACTCACAGACAGTGGGTCCACTCCCGCGGGACAGATTCTTGTGTATTTAACCCTTTCACTGCCACACGACAGCCGGTTGTGTGATAGTAAAGGGTTAACCTTCTGTCGTGTGGCAGTGAAAGGGTTAAAAGTACTGCCAATGTAGCCTTCAGGTGATCTCCGTTGATATCAGACATACTTGCTTTGTTTACGTCTCGGCTACTGGCGCATACCTGCTACCTGTGACGTAAGCAGTACGCGCGACCAGAGCCGTGAATGAATGAATGAATGAATGAAAACTTTATTTAACAGATTGCAGAATGGGTACAATACAGTACGGCTCAATACATACAATTGTTAAGGGGATGCAGACCTGAGAAAGACGTTTGTCTTGTTTCCATCAGGGTCCCCCATTTTCAATTCATATAGACATTTATGACATACACAACATACATGACATTTATGGCATAGGGACATATAGGTATTTAGTACTGATACATTTGTGACATAGGCGGTATTCAAATATACAGTACTGTTACCCCTAGATCCTGACAGAGTATATACATATGATGGGGAGGGGACTGTACATTAGGAGGGGGTGGGTGGGTGGGAGGGAAATATACATACGGCGGGGAGGGAATATATACATGCGGTGGGGAGGAGACTGTCTATTAGGAGGTGGTGGGCAACCCTTTCGTCATCGTTTTAACAGATTTATACGGTTTTACAGTTTAGACGAGAGCGCAAAGCTTTTGCGTTTCTAGGAATTCCACCCTGGAAGGTAGTCTCACTTTTTTGCGGTTTCACCCCGTAAAAACGCCGTTTCCGTATAAACGAAAGGCACATCCGAAAAAATATTTTTGCGGATTCACCTGCTAGCGTTTCCGTCTAAACGGGGCCTAAGTCTACCCTGGTATGAATATACACAACTCTATACTTCCTCTGCCCTGGTGTAATATACAATAACCCTGTCCAGAGTCTATCCTAAGTCTACAAATATAACTATATCCTAAATCTGCTTTGGTATAAATATACAGAACATAATTTTATTCTGAATCTGCCCCAGTGCAAATGTGTACTCTGACCTAAAAGTCTACCCCAGTACAAATATACCTCACTCTATCCTAGGTCTACCTCAGGGATAAATAAACAGAACACAACTACTATCATCTCTTCCAACATTGAGGAAAAGTGGGCATTCCAAACATTCCATGGAAGATATTTTATTCCCAGTCGTATGCGAGAAGTCAGTAAGTGAGTTTGTGAGCTGAAAATAGATAGATGATCTAGTGCCTTTAACTGCTCCATTCTGCATTTGGTTTGAAAGTCATGGATGTATAGCATAGCAGCGTACTGAAGGCAACCTCCCTAGGATCCCTTGTTATGTGTGTAATATCAGCATGCGTTGATGAAAATGTAATCCCCCCCTCCTTTTTTCGCTCCGCTTGGGTTTTTGAAATAGCAGCTACTTTAGGAAGTAGGTCACGTTAGCCTCTCGCCACTCTTCGCTGTGTTATGGGTGAAACATCAGGATATTACTGATGAAAATAGTTTTTTCCTTGTGTTCGGCATGACGTACGATTGTCTACCTTAATCTAGGCCATATAATGTAGCCTGTGCTACTTGATGTCCAAGTATACTTGCAATTCCGTGTTACGTGTAAAATGCCAGTGTTTTGTGGCTTAAAATAGATTTGATTATCCTTGCAATTGCTTGTCTTTGTCTGGAAAGTGGGTCTGCATGACATAACATAGAAACTGGCTTCTCCTGACTGTGTAGTCTGTGGTGGTGGGGGAAGGGTTGTACAGTGTAACTGAGTGCACAAAGCTCTCTCTCTGTCTATCTCACACTCTGTACACACACACACACACACACACACACACACAGATATCTTTCTCTCACTCTCGTAAAACACACACACACAGAGCTATCTGTTCCTCTCTCAAACACATAGTTACACCTCTCTCTCCCTCTCTCTCTATCACTCTTTATCTCTCTCAGCCAGACTGCCACAAAAACCCTGTGCTCATATTCTCTCTATGACTATGGTGTAAATAAACCAGTACTGGTGTCTCGGAGAGAGCAAATCCAATATGTCGATGCATGGATACCGCATCAACAACCAGCCGAAAAAGACACCCAGCTGGATATTCCCCTGCTGCAGGCCAGAGCTTTCCACCACGCTCCCCGTGGCCTATAACAACAGCACAACAAGAGTCGTGTGACTCAAGGCTCCCTTCCCCCACAGCTCCATATTACCAGCCCTCCTCAGCGCTGTCTAGAGAGGTCATGTGACCCTCAGCCGCCTCCCGGGTTGGGGGAGGGGAGACAGATTGAACCTGTTCTTTGTTACGAGGTCAGCCCGAGCTCCCTGGCAGGAAGAGCTCCTACCGTATATGCTGAAGTAGCGGGGCAGGAGGATCTCGACATGCATCTCTATGTGGAGCAGTGGTTCTCGACGTGGGGGTTGTGTGGGGCCACAAGTGGGGACGTCTCGCGAAAATGCGGCCCACTTGAAGAATTCTTAATCCGAACGACTCAATAAACAGCAGCTGCTGCACCTCAACATAACACATCTTATTTATCCTGGTTCGATTCTCGTTCCTCCTGGGCAGCATGTCGAAGTGTCCTTGAGCAAGACACTTAACCCCTAACTGCTCCCGATGAGCAGGTTGGCACCTTGCATGGTTGCCTCTTCTCTGCTGTCAGTGTGTGAATGTGTGAGTGAATGGGTAAAACGTGAGGAACAAATTGTAAAGCACTTTGGATAAAAGCGCTTATGAATTGAAAATGGGGGACCCTGATGTAAACAAGACAAACGTCTTTCTCTGGTATGCATCTCCTTAACAATTGTTGTATTGAGCCGTGTATTGTACCCATTCTGCAATCTGTTTAATACAGTTTTTCATTCATTCATCCATTTACCATTTTACACGCAGATGATACCAGCAGTAAACATGAGATGGGCCTGCCATGTCGAAAGAGATATGTCATTTTAGGAGCCACGTAGTCATGTACATGTAGGCTACCCATGTACCCATGTACATGTCAAAATACTTCCCAAAGGTCAGTGAATACCACGATCACAACACCAGAGGGAGCTCCACAAATCATGTTAAACCCAGATTCGGCTCAAACAAGGGACTAAACATGTTTTGCCATTATGCCACATCAATGTGGAACACCCTACCCAAAGCTGTAAAGGAATGTGAATCACTATCCACTTTCAAAACCACTCTCAAAGAACACCTACGGGAGACTGCAATTCGAAACTGGCCCCTGCAAATGTCCTAACCCAACCCCCTCCAATGTACAGTAAATGACCAAGTATGGTTTCGTCAATATTCCAATGTACAGTTTTGCTTGTACAGTTGTACACTGTACCCCACCCACCCCTCCTACCCAACCCCCCCACCCCACCCCACCCACCCAACCACCTCCAATGTACAGTCCCCCCCCCACCACCCCACCTACCCAACCTCCTCCAATGTACAGTTTCTACGTCAAATGTATATACTCTATTTTCATTAAAGATTTATTTTTTGGCGTTTTATCGCTTTATTGCTACTGGGCAGTCCAGTAGAGAGAGACAGAGGAGGAATGGGAGACAGAGTGGGGGGGAAGACATTCGGCAAATAACGACGGGTTTGGGAGTCGAACCTGGGTCGGCCGTGTTGCGGCTGAGCGCGCTATGTGGTTCGCCACTGGGGCGCCCCATACTCTATTTTCTAGACTCTTTTTGTATCACAAACAGTACTGTATTTGCAAATCTGGTATGTCATAAATGTATAGATGTAGCAGTACTGTCTATCTGTATGTCGTGTATGTCATATATGTTATGATTAATTGAAAATGGGGGACCCTGATGTAAACAAGATGAAAGTCTTTCTCTGGTCTGCATCCCCTTAACAATTGTATGTATTGAGCTGTACTGTACTGTACCCATTCTGCAATCTGTTAATACAGTTTTCAATCAATCAATCAATCAATCAAATGAGATATGATATATCCTGCAGACTCTTCTCTGCAGTGTAAACGTGATAATGTGAAAATGGGGGGATAAAGAACGCCTGTGGACATTTGGATCCTGGTCCATACACATGGAATACCCTGCAACAGACTCTAAAGCTCGGAGCAGTCCCGTCATTCATGGAGTTTAAAGGCATTGCACTTGACCTATGTACTGAATCATGTAATTGTTTTTAATCCATCATTGTAGTAATTGTAATTCATTGTAATTAATAACTGTTATGATATTTGTGTCCTTTGTTAACTCGTCATCACTGTAAATGAGGGAAACCTCAGTGCTTTCACGAGTATAAATAAAGGTTTGAAATGAAAATGAAATTCTTTCCCGGGTCTACTGCTCCTCTTCTGGATTACATTAGATTCAAATGTATTGTCATCGTGCAGCACGAGTACAGTACAACAACAATAAGTCTAACCAGAGTCCAAATGTAACAGTAAAGTGCATTAACAATATACAATGTACAAGTGATTAAATGTGATATATATAACAAACTACTAAGTAATATGCTAAACTGATGTACGTACAGTATAATTATGTACAGTGATAAAACAGATATACTATGGTAGTAAGCCATATAGGCCAGTGGTATAACTAGTAAGAGTAGGTATGGGATATACACAGATATACTGTAGATATAATATATATATACAGGTATGTAAACAGGTATTTGGATAACAGAAATAATACAATAACAATAATATGGACTATAGAATGAGGTAGGTAGTTACAGTGCAAGGCAGTTGTAGACAGTGAAGGCAGTAGATGAGTTGAGTATAGTCAACAGAGTTCAGAGTTCGTATCCAGGGCCGCCTGGGAGAAATGCGAGGCCCTGTGCGAGATTTAAACGCGAGAATGAATTCACACACAGCACATGTCGTATCTCCAAATGTTGTGAAGTAACATATGTTTTGCCTGGAAAAAAACATCGTTATTAACAAAACATTCGGGAGGGGAAGGAAGGAAGAGTGGGGTAATGTCATGACATTTTCATTAATCTTACCTGCACCAAGGAACGCAGGGCGAAAGGCCGCAACACAGGTCTCCACGTTGACGAAAGGCCTCTCGCTGTCGGGACAAAAATAAGCTATGGCCAGAGCCTTGTCATGGTGCAGGCCCGACTACATCTTCTGTCAAAGATGATGTCGTATAGTCAGAGTGCCAGAACCCCCTGCTATTCTCACGGCTAATGTCAATGGTCGTAGCACAAGCTAACAGCTAACTCAAGGCTAACTGATAGCATCAAACGAACGTTCCCAGCCGAGCGCAGCCGGCAGCTAACATCGTAGCTAAACAGCTAACTGGCTAACAGTTAGCTCAACCAGGCTATCGCTAACCATTAGCTAACGCAGAAGCAAGCTATGCGGCTACATACAGGTGCTGACACCAGGCCACACACCGTTAGCTACTAGTAGTACTACAACAGCTAGTCGGCCAGTTTAGCTCCAGAGAGAGAGAGAGAGAGAGAGAGAGATGTCCACGGCGGGAATAGAATAGAGTTAATAGAATAAGTTAAAAACTCACCAAACGTCCAAGAGGATGGAGACAACCGCGTGGAGTTGACGAAGTTCATCTGCCAAACGACCATCCTCTTCATCTTGGCTGCATGCGCTGTCTCTAGGTTAGCTAACGCTAGTTAGCCTTTAGCTAAGCTAGCTACTAGCCGACATCATCATGGCTATATCCCGACTGCATCATGACAAGGCTCCGGCCATTTGTCCCGCCAGCGAGAGGCCTTTCGTCAACGTTCCTTGGTGACCGACCGACTGATAATGACCGACCTCTTCATCTTGGCTGGCATAACTAAGCATAATAGTCAAAAGCTGCATGCGCGAAATAGTCAAACGCAGCTGACTCACGCCGGCGTACTACACATGATGTAAGTAACCACTCCCTTCGTTGAAACCAATAGTATGTCTGCTGCAGAGCCCCAGAGCTCCAATAGTGAGTATGTCACTGCAGACCCAGGAACAAGTCAGACACATTCTACAAACGTGTCTAATGTGAAATATATAAGCATATAAGCAAAACTAGATTTTAGGTCTGTGATGAAAAAGGGCCTCGCGGGAAGGAGGGCCTCGCAAAAAAAAAAAAAAAGATTTATTTATTTATTTTTTTTATTTTGCGAGGCCCCCCTTCCCGCGAGGCCCTGTGCGACCGCACTGCTCGCACACCCCCTGAGGCGGCCCTGCGTATGGGCAACAGAGCCTAGACTCTAGAGTATAGGCAGTTTTGGTGGCACAGTTGAGGATTACTAGACACACATGGTACAATGACAACAGGACCTCCCATACACTGCATATGGCATGGCAGGATAAAGAATAGACAGTATCACTCTAGTCTAGGCTCACGCTTTGCACACCAGTGTTAGCAGCATGATATCCAGTAGGGCTCGTGGACGTGACATGAATGTCCAGTCAGTGCATGAAGTACCAATGCTGAATAGAACAAGAAACGTTTGAGCGTTGACTGATGGATGATGGCTGAGTTAAAAGTGGCACAGTGTGTAGAAGCCTGAGGGTGCTTGGGGGTTGTACAGATAGCAAGAAAGTATTGCAAGAATGTGCAAACATGGCTTGGGTAATAATAATAATAATTATCAGCTTGCTGATACAGAGTCAGGTTGCAGGCAGTACAGTATACTAACGAGCAAAGGGGCGTAAGTTTGATTTGGAAAGTGGTTCGGGGAGCAAATTGTATTAATAAAAAAGTAATTATACGTAGCAATGGCATGAATTACCAGCAAAGCTTCAATCATTGTTCTGTATCCCTATGACTATGACTAGCCTATGTCCATGCCTATAGAGCCGTACTGTATTGTACCCATTCTGCAATCTGTTAAATAAAGTTTTCATTCATTCATTCAATCAATCAATCAATCAATCAATCAATCATTCATTCATTCATTCATTCATTCATTCATTCATTCATTCATTCATTCATTCATTCATTCATTCATTCATTCATTCATTGCATGAGGAAACAGAATATTGCGAGCATTCCCCGTAGAAACAGAATTCATAGTCAGAAAAACCGAACAATAAGCGAATAGGTAACATGCATATGGAAGCAAATGAGTGACAGAAGTATTTGAATTTGATCAGACACCGAATTTATAGCATTGAAAATAATTACTTTGAAAACATGTATCTGATTTTTTTCAGACAGAATTTATAGCATTGAAAAGAATTACTTTGAAAATCATGTATCTGAATTTTTTTGCTCCGAATTTACCTATGTGAAATAAAAATTCAGTGTTTAAAATTCAATGTAAAAAATTAGAATGCATAATAAAATTCAATGTAAAAAATTCGATGCATAATTGCGGTGTATAAAATTCAATGTAAAAAATTCGATGCATAATTGCGGTGTATAAAATTCAATATAAAAAATTCGATGCATAATTGCGGTGTATAAAATTCGATGTAAAAAAACATAATCCGGGCTGCATGAATCCTTTCAGCAACTGGCTTGTCCTTCCGCGTTCCCGTTTGGCGCTCTGATTGGCCAGGTCATGTGACATGAGCGCCAATCGTGGGACGGCAAGTTTTTGCATGGTTAAGCTTAGGCACTCTTTCGAAGTTGGTTAAGGTTAGAGTTTGTCTTAGAGCGTGACGGCAAGTTCTTTCGACGGTTAAGCTTAGGCACTCTTTCGAAGTTGGTTAAGGTTAGAGTTTGTCTTAGAGCATGGCGATAGAACGCCAGGTAGTTTGCAGGCTGTTCGACGCGGAAATGGGCAAACACGCTATTGGGCGCACATGACCTGGCCAATCAGAGCGCCAAACGGGAACACGGAAGGACAAGCCAGTTGCCGAAAGGATACAGGCATCCGGGCTGCGTGTATACCAAACCAAGCCGCATTTCTCGGAGACGCTCTCTGATTGGCACTGACTGACGCTCTCTGATTGGCCACTGACGCGTTTGCCCAATCCGTGACAAGCTGTGTCTTTGCCCATTTCCACGTCAAACAGCCTGCAAACTACCTGGCGTTCTATCGCCATGCTCTAAGACAAACTCTAACCTTAACCAACTTCGAAAGAGTGCCTAAGCTTAACCGTCGAAAGAACTTGCCGTCACGCACTAAGACAAACTCTAACCTTAACCAACTTCGAAGAGGTCCTAAGCTTAACCAGTGTAGAAACAGGCTTCGGCCAATCAGAGAGCGTCTCCGAGAAATGCGGCTTGGTTTGGTATTCACGCATCCGGGCTACCCAGACAGGATAAGCAATCGAGCCTGGATGCAATCGAACTGACTTCTGGCCTATCACTGCACGGCTTTGTCAGTCATGTGATCACACCAACCCGGGAGAAAGATGGCGGTATATATACATACGGTGGGGAGAGAAATATACATACGGTGGGGAGAGAATATATACATACGGTGGGGAGGAGACTGTACATTAGGAGGGGGTGGGAGAGAAATATACATACGGTGGGGAGAGAATATTATATATACATACGGTGGGGAGGAGACTACATTAGGAGGGGGTGGGTGGGAGAGAAATATACATATGGTGGGGAGAGAATATATACATACGGTGGGGAGGAGACTGTACATTAGGAGGGGGTGGGTGGGAGAGAAATATACATACGGTGGGGAGAGCATATATACATATGATGGGGAGAGAATAAGGTGGGGAGGAGACTGTACATTAGGAGGGGGTGGGTGGGAGAGAAATATACATATAATAGACAGTCTCCTCCCCACCGTATGTATATATTCTCTCCCCACCATATGTATATTTCTCTCCCACCCACCCCCTCCTAATGTACAGTCTCCTCCCCACCGTATGTATATATTCTCTCCCCACCATATGTATATATTCTCTCCCATCCATATGTATATTTCTCTCCCACCCCCTCCTAATGTACAGTCTCCTCCCCACCGTATGTATATTTCTCTCCCACCCCCTCCCAATGTACAGTCTCCTCCCCACCGTATGTATATATTCTCTCCCCACCATATGTATATTTCTCTCCCACCCCCTCCCAATGTACAGTCTCCTCCCCACCGTATGTATATATTCTCTCCCACCCCCTCCTAATGTACAGTCTCCTCCCCACCGTATGTATATATTCTCTCCCCGCCGTATGTATATATTTTCTCCCACCCCCTCCTAATGTACAGTCTCCTCCCCACCGTATGTATATATTCTCTCCCCACCGTATGTATATTTCTCTCCCACCCACCCCCTCCTAATGTACAGTCTCCTCCCCACCGTATGTATATATTCTCTCCCACCCCCTCCTAATGTACAGTCTCCTCCCCACCGTATGTATATATTCTCTCCCCACCGTATGTATATTTCTCTCCCACCCACCCCCTCCTAATGTACAGTCTCCTCCCCACCGTATGTATATATTCTCTCCCACCCCCTCCTAATGTACAGTCTCCTCCCCACCGTATGTATATATTCTCTCCCCACCGTATGTATATTTCTCTCCCACCCACCCCCTCCTAATGTACAGTCTCCTCTCCACCGTATGTATATTCTCTCCCCAACGTATGTATATATACCGCCATCTTTCTCCCGGGTTGGTGTGATCACATGACTGACAAAGCCGTGCAGTGATAGGCCAGAAGTCAATTCGATGCATCCAGGCTCGATTGCTTATCCTGTCTGGGTAGCCCGGATGATGGTTTTTTACATTGAATTTTATACACTGCAATTATGCATCAAATTTTTTACATTGAATTTTATACACCGCAATTATGCATAGAATTTTTTACATTGAATTTTATACACCGCAATTATGCATCGAATCTTTTACATTGAATTTTATTATGCATTCGAATTTTTTACATTGAATTTTTATTTCACAGGTAAATTCGGAGCAAAAAAATTCAGATACATGATTTTCAAAGTAATTATTTTCAATGCTATAAATTCGGTGTCTGAAAAAATTCAGATACATGTTTTCAAAGTAATTATTTTCAATGCTATAAATTCGGTGTCTGAAAAAATTCAGATACATGTTTTCAAAGTAATTATTTTCAATGCTATAAATTTGGTGTCTGATAAAATTCAAATACTTCAGTCACTCATTTGCTTCCATACATGCATCATTATTAGGGGTGTAACGATGCATCGATTCATCGAAATGCATCGATCCTAATGTGACGATTCAACTGCATCGATTTGAAAATGTTAGAATCGATTATAATCTAAATAATAATTGTTGTATTGTTTTTATTGACCTATAGTCCATTCATGCTGAGTGAATCAGTTCCCCCAGCCACATTTGTGTATTCAACATTTTTGGGGGAATTAACCTGTTAAGTGTTAAGTGGCCTATTTTCAGAAAAAAGCCTAAAGGTACATGCCTAAGTAAATGGAAGATTGCTCCACTTCTGCAAGGTCAATTTGCATGTTCTTTGTTCTGAAGGATCAGATTAAACCGAATATATATATTTATTTATATATATATATTTAATTGTATTTGTATATCCCCTGATATCCCTTGTATATTCCTTGTACAATATGCATTGAATATCCCTTCTAGTCTACTGAACATCCCATAATAGTCTCCATTCTACCATTGGACGAGACCTTGGTGCCAGGTCGCCATACCCCTCAGACCAGGTTCAATCGTACCGCTCAACATGTATGGACAAGTCCTAGTTCCGCGTAGGAATATGTCTACCGCACCACTAATGGTACTATTTGTTCATAGTGCGTATATATACTGCGCTATTAAACTAGAACTTCCTTTTAGTCCAGTTCCTTACCCTCCAACAGAGTGACAGACGCAAAAGCCTCCCCGCGAACCACGTGTGGGCAGTAAGGCCAATTCGGCCCAGTATCGGCATTGAGACATCGTGTATATTGATATTTGAATAGTCATATTTGGCACTATATCGTCGAGTTGGACGTATTCTATTAAGCTAAATAATAGTCTATTCATATGTAGTGCCTCGTGCGGTAAGAGTTCTATAGTAATCAGCACCCCCATCGTTTCGGGCATCAGCTGGACGCTTATCCAGGGTGGTTGACCCCACGTGAAGCTGCACCCGAGGAGCTCCAGGCCAAAGAGCGAGTGGACCTGTATATTGGATTATTCTACCGACGACGGCTAGCCTTCCCCGGCTTGGATTATGCTTTGAGTACTTTGATTATTCTATGGATAAAGGCCAACACTGCGGTGTGTTGGAAATACCCCCCCCCGGAGAGGACGACAGGTGAGAAGACGCTCTACACGACGAGGTCGCCTCACGTCTCTCCATCGTGGACCGGAGGACGCCGGCCACAGAGAGTCCAACTGCTTTCATCTGTGGATCGAGGATCGCTGGGCACCGGGTCGCACGACTGTGGGCTCTCCCAGGATACCCTCGGCCAGACGGGATACAGCCAGACTCTACCCCCCCCCCCTCCAGCTGTCCTACAAGCAGTCGGAACCTTCCCCTAGTGTATCCAGCTATATAATCATTCAAGTATCATTGCTATTGTTCCCTAAATATTCCAGGTTGTATATTTGCTTCCTGCGCAATCAGAGATTGGACATTCGATATTGATCTACCTACGAATACTAATTTGCCATAAAAGTGCATACTATTTCAAATCATAAATGTAATTAAGTGATCGTTGTACATACCTTTTGCTATGTATTATTATTAAACGCAGACTTTCGACTTGGTACATTTGTGTTGGATCCGTTTCATCAGGTGGGAGTGTTTATCATAATTATTTATACCTAGTACTGGGTGGCCAGAGTCTAAAGTACAAGAGGTAGTGGTAGTAAGTATCATATCTAACAATACAGTCAGGGAATTGTACCCCTCAGTTACAATTGGTCCTTCGAACCGGATGGTAATCAGTGTAATATTAATATAGTGTTATTAATATTAAAATGGCCTATGATGAACACTCCACGAAACGATCCTCCTAACCAACAACGCCCGCGGCGCAAACGACAGCTCCCTCAGTACCTAGAGGCTTACGCTGTCAGTCAACAACCTAGTCTTCTACCAACAGTAAACGCGGTAAAACTAGAAAGTAAAATTATGTCTAACCCTAACGACCAGGCTACCCCGACCATAGAGGCCCCTATGGGTTCTAATGTAACTGACCCAGCTCACGGTGGGGACCAGGGGGAACCAGACATGACTTTACACCCCGCCAATACCGAAGAAGTAGTCCCCGACGAGTCCCGGGAGGAAGACAACACTACCGAGAGAGAACTCGGCACGGAAGAAGATGAGGAGAGCACCGTGGAGATAGAGCTCCAAGACTCCGCACGGAGTACCCCAAGGGACGGCTCCCCTATACCACCGTCTTCTCCCAGCGAGGCAGAGAGGACACTACAGCAGGCATTCCTCGTCAGCCTGAAAGCCTCTACTGAACGCGATAGACTCCAGGGTGAACGCGATCGATTGCAGATACAGCAACGGAGCGAAGAAGAGCACATACGCCTGGAAATAAGACGCCTTCAGATGGAAGAGAATATGGCAAGAGACCGGGCCGACGCCCAGCGCGCCGCCACCGGTGCCCAGAGAGAATCGGATCTCACCAAGCGCGAAGCCGAGCGCGACAGAGCACAAGCGCAACTAATAGAACAGCTGATCAGAAGGACAACACCCCCTCCCTCCACCAGAGGCTCCAGGAACTCGTCTAGACATCACTCCAGGGCGGCATCCCCTAGCCGAGTAAGCGACCCTGAACTTGACCAACAGACGAGGTTTATACCCCCCGCAGACCCCCTTCCCCAACCGGTCCAAGCGAGACCCAGCCACCGGGAAGGAGCAGCATACACTGCGGAGAGGCTAAATCAGAGACTACAAGCCCTGGATGACCTAACGGAAGACGAAGAGGAAGAGGAGGAGAACCACGCCCGACGACAGCACAGTACTCTACCGGACCAGGAGGTCCAGTACAGCCCAGGCTATACCCCCGCGGAGCTGCGCTACAGACCCCCGACGCTATTCACGGGTGAGCACGACGCATGACCCGCACCGAGGAACAGCACCTGGACCAGCGGGCCATGGTACACAGCCGGTACCAGCCCACGCCAAGGAGCAGGAGGAGACTCGCCTAGGAGGCCTCTCCCCCAACGCTCGCCGATGTATCAACAATCCGCGTCATACATTGGCACACCTATGGTACCAGACTTCACCCAGGAGAACCGGGCCCAGTATACGGAGCTCCGCATGTGTCTGGAGACAATGTTGGTGGATGTCATTGATGAATGCCATAAATACACGATACTACTGAAGCATTTAAAGGTACCCCGCGAGCACAACATAGCGCTCGCCTACGCCACTTCCACGACCCCATACACCGCAGCGCTGGTAGCGTTGGACCAGAGATATGGACGTATATGGGATTACGTGATCCAGGAGATCAGGCACATCGACCGCCTACCCCCAGCAACAGACAATCGAGCACTGGACGACCTGTCCATCAGAGTGCAGTCCCTGGTAGGGATGCTGGGAGCGCAGAGGGAAAAGGGTAGGCATGAACTATACGCCAACTCAAATGTAGAGAGGATCTTGGAGAAGCTACCGCCCGCCCGACAGGAGCGCTTTAGGCGGCAGAGAGACCACCGAGACCCTAATGGCCCCGAACCGAACCTCCTCGATCTAGCCGACTTCCTGGCGAGAGAAGTCAGCAGCTTACGGCTAGATACATTCGGACGGAGCACCCCTGGCTCCAGAGAAGGAACCAGGAGACTAAATGATGGAAGAAGATCGGTGACTGTCATGCACCAATCGGAGTCAGTGCCAAGCAGTAGGAGCCACAGTACCCCCTCAAGAAAGGAGAAGTGGAAGATAGTGTGCCCCTACTGTGAGAAAGAACACTGGCTGTCACAATGTGACTCATTCCCCAAGATGAATGCGGAGGAAGCGAGTCAATGGATAAAGTCCAACAGACGCTGTTTTCGCTGTGCGCGATCACACATGGCAGCCGAATGCCGCTTAAAGAAAAAGTGCAGTCGGTGCGATGGAGCCCATCTGGACATACTCCACGACAGTAACAGACGGCGGCCTCCACCCGCACCATCAAGCAGCAAAGCAAGCGTCATGTACATCGACCCCGCCAGCAGCAGCGGAGCCAGAGTGCTCTTAAAGGTAGTCCGTGTGACATTGAGCTACCAGAATAAAGTCATGGACACTTACGCCGTCCTTGATGACGGGTCAGAGAAGACCCTTCTGCTCGCGTCCGCTGCGGCCCAGCTAGGGCTGCGGGGGAGCGAAAACCAAATGACAATTCGGACAATAAGAAGAGATTTGAAAACGATAAAGGGCGAGAATGTCTCATTCTCTATCGCAGCAAGCGGCCAGCCCGAGCGACGGTACAGGATTACAGACGCTTTCACCAGCCAAGAAATAGGACTCTCGCGGTACACATACCCCGTAGCCAAGCTGATGGAGAAATATGTACATCTATGCAAGCTACCGATCCCACTCATAGACGGTGCTACCCCGACACTGTTGATAGGCTCCGACCATGCAGACCTCATTGTCCCGATAGACCGGGTTTATACCGGACCCAGAGGCTGTCCTGCAGCAGTCGAGACCCGCCTAGGATGGACTCTCCAAGGCCCACTCGCCAAATCTCTCAACCGAACCACAGCCACTAGCTGTCTCCACTCCCGAGTCACAGAGGGAGACACCGCACTCCTGCAGCATGTAGAGAGGCTATGGACCTTAGAACAAATGCCCTTTAAGAACGAAAAGAAAGACATTCGCTCTAAAGACGACATCTACGCCATTAACCTCCTCGAGACGGGAACAAAGAGAGTCCCAGTCAGCGGCGTGTTGAGATACGCCACGCCACTCCTGCGGCGGGAAGGGATGCCTACCTTTCACGCAAAGAAAGATGCAACAGAGCGGTACCTACTAAACACAGAGCGGCGCTTAGCCAAGGACCCCGCCCAAGAAAGTGTATACCGCGCTGAGATGGAGAAGCTCATCACAGCGGGACACGTCACAAAGATTGACATTAAAGAGGCCGACCAGACGACTGAATCGTGGTACGTGCCCCACCACAAGGTTCATCACAACGGCAAAGACCGCATCGTGTTTAACTGCAGCTACCAGATCGGATCCCAAAATCTGAATAAAGAGCTATTGCCCGGTCCTACACTCGGCCCCTCCCTACTAGGCGTACTACTCCGCTTCCGCCAGGACAAGGTGGCTATCAGCGGGGATATCAAAGGGATGTTCCTGCAGGTGAGATTAGTAGAGGAGGACAAGCCCCTGTTGCGGTTCCTATGGAGAGAGAGGCCAGGAGATGAGCACCCAGCCATCTACCAATGGGAAGTCCCCCCTTTCGGAACTACATGCAGCCCATGCTGTGCTACATTTGCACTACAGAGACATGTCGCAGAGGACCCAGCAGCGGACGAAGAGGTCCGACACAGTGTGAAGAACAGCTTCTACGTAGATAACTGTCTACAAAGCGTTTCGACCCAGGAAGAAGCCGAGGCTCTCCTACTTAAACTCCGCGCCTCTCTGATCAAAGGCGGCTTTGATCTCAGGCAGTGGGCCAGCAGCGATCCGCACGTACTGCGCAGCCTCTCCTCCGAGGACAAGGCAGCGAGCAGCGAGACCTGGATGGCCACAATCCCAGGAGAAGCCCAAGAGATGACACTAGGACTAGTGTGGCGCTTCAAAACAGATTCGCTCCACTATAGACACAAACCCCTGACCACGGAGCAGGGAAGGTCGACGGCAATACCGACCACCAGACGGAGTGTGTACAGAACACTCGCCCGACAATATGACCCGTTAGGATGTATACTACCGTACACCACCAGGGCAAAGATGATTGTACGAGCATTGTGGGACAAGGACCAGGGCTCGGACGACCCCATTCCCGCACACCTTGCATCCACCTGGAGAGAGTGGGAGATGGAACTCCACTCACTCCCAGGCGTTAATATACGCCGAAGCTACTTCCCACCCACGGTGAGGCCAGAGACATGTAAAATGGATCTACACGTCTTCAGTGACGCCTCCGAGGTCGCCTACGGATCAGTAGCCTACTTGCGGGCCCAAGAAGAGGGGGGAGAGATCTACACAGCATTCATCCTCACCCGCTCGAGAATAGCCCCACGCAAGCAACAGTCTATCCCACGTCTAGAGCTCTGCGCAGCCCTCGCAGGAGCGCATCTAGCCACGCTCATCCAACGTGAGCTCACCATTCCGGTGCATAGAACAATCCTGTGGTCAGATTCCACGACAGTACTCGCCTGGATCAAATCGGATTCATGCAAATACAAAGTCTTCGTGGGAGTCAGAGTCACTGAGATTCAAGAGTTAACCGGAGAGTTAACCGGAGAAGCAAACTGGCGCTATGTTGATACAAAACACAACCCAGCTGACGTCATCACCCGGGGAATGTCCCTAGATGACTTAACCCGTCATAACATCTACAGTGACGGACCAGCATTCCTCAAGCTCCCGGAAGGAGATTGGCCCACGCCCACCCCGAGGGAAGCAAGTGACGAGGAGGCTGAGAATAAGAAACCCATGTTCTGTGGATTGAGCACTGTTGTCTCCGCAGACCCCAACATAGACGATTGCATTACCATAGAGAGTGCGCAGCAACGGACATTCCTGCGGCACCACCCAGAGATTAAGTCCCCCGCTGATATGTCAGCAGCTGACTACGAGGAAGCAGAACTGCTTCTACTGCAACGAGCCCAGAGAGACTCGTTCCCCGATGAACTAGACTGTCTACAGGGAGGAAAGCCCGTCCCATCAGACAGCAGATTGATTCATCTGGCCCCCGAGAGTGACACACATACCCTCATCAGAGTGGGTGGTCGCCTGCGGAGAGCCCCCAATTTACCGGATGACATTAAGTACCCGATCGTATTGAACAGCCGACACAAGGTCACAGAGCTGATTATAAAGAAATACGACGAGGATGTACACCACGCAGGAGCAGAGAGAGTCTTCGCGGAAATCAGACGTCGTTACTGGATACTTCAAGGAAGAGAGGCGGTGCGACGCTTCCAGCGAACCTGTCTAGACTGCCGAAAGTGGCGCGCGCAGCCCAGCATACCACGGATGGCTGACCTACCTCCATGTCGCCTCCGACTCGGCGACAAGCCATTCCACTCAACAGGCATGGACTGTTTTGGCCCGCTGCACATAAAGAAAGGAAGAGGCACCGAGAAGCGGTGGGGTATTGTATTCAAATGCATGACCACCAGAGCGATACATATCGAGCTCCTTCCGACCATGAGCGCAGACTCATTCCTTATGGCCTTCCGAAGATTCACATCACGGAAAGGAAAACAGTCTACATTATTGTCCGATCACGGGACAAACTTCAAAGGCGGAGAAAGAGAGCTGAGGGAGAGCTTCCAAGCTATGGGCCCAGAACTTAAGACCCACCTCGCTCCAGCCCAGATTGACTTCCAATTCAACCCCCCAAACGCACCCCACTTCGGTGGAACTTGGGAACGAGAAGTACGTTCTATAAAGACAGCCCTGTACGCAGCACTTGGGGCCCAGACTGTGGCGGAAGAAGTCCTAATGACAGTCCTCACGGAGATTGAGGGAGTATTGAACTCAAAGCCCCTCGGTTACGTCTCCAGTGATGTAGCAGATGTCGACCCAGTCACCCCCAACACCCTCCTGATGGGGCGGCTAGATCCCGCGTTACCCCAGACAATGTACCGGCCTGAAGAAGCGAACGGCCGACGAATGTGGAGGTACAGCCAAGTATTAGCCGACAAGTTTTGGAGCAGTTTCCTACTGCACTACCTACCGTCTCTACAGACCCGCCAGAAGTGGGTAAAAGAGAGAGACAATTTGACGGAAGGAACAGTCGTCATGATTATTGACCAGTCACTACCCAGAGCTATGTGGCCGGCTGGCCGCGTAAGCAAAGTGATCACCGGTGCCGATGGCAAGGTCCGAGCAGCTGAAGTACTCGTCCAGGGGCGCATTTACACCTGTCCGGTGGCGAGGCTCATAGAACTGCCCCGACTCCCAGACACAATCGATGATGACCATGACCCTATGACTTTGTGAGTTGACTGACCCTTACAGCGAACCCTTGAGTGGTAGACAGTGCGGTTAATCTGTCTCTGTTTAACTAATTGGGTTGGGACCAATTAGGGGGCGGCTGTTCTGAAGGATCAGATTAAACCGAATATATATATTTATTTATATATATATATTTAATTGTATTTGTATATCCCCTGATATCCCTTGTATATTCCTTGTACAATATGCATTGAATATCCCTTCTAGTCTACTGAACATCCCATAATAGTCTCCATTCTACCATTGGACGAGACCTTGGTGCCAGGTCGCCATACCCCTCAGACCAGGTTCAATCGTACCGCTCAACATGTATGGACAAGTCCTAGTTCCGCGTAGGAATATGTCTAACGCACCACTAATGGTACTATTTGTTCATAGTGCGTATATATACTGCGCTATTAAAGTAGAACTTCCTTTTAGTCCAGTTCCTTACCCTCCAACAGAGTGACAGACGCAAAAGCCTCTCCGCGAACCACGTGTGGGCAGTAAGGCCAATTCGGCCCAGTATCGGCATTGAGACATCGTGTATATTGATATTTGAATAGTCATATTTGGCACTATATCGTCGAGTTGGACGTATTCTATTAAGCTAAATAATAGTCTATTCATATGTAGTGCCTCGTGCGGTAAGAGTTCTATAGTAATCAGCACCCCCATCGTTTCGGGCATCAGCTGGACGCTTATCCAGGGTGGTTGACCCCACGTGAAGCTGCACCCGAGGAGCTCCAGGCCAAAGAGCGAGTAGACCTGTATATTGGATTATTCTACCGACGACGGCTAGCCTTCCCCGGCTTGGATTATGCTTTGAGTACTTTGATTATTCTATGGATAAAGGCCAACACTGCGGTGTGTTGGAAATACCCCCCCCGGAGAGGACGACAGGTGAGAAGACGCTCTACACGACGAGGTCGCCTCACGTCTCTCCATCGTGGACCGGAGGACGCCGGCCACAGAGAGTCCAACTGCTTTCATCTGTGGATCGAGGATCGCTGGGCACCGGGTCGCACGACTGTGGGCTCTCCCAGGATACCCTCGGCCAGACGGGATACAGCCAGACTCTACCCCCCCCCCTCCAGCTGTCCTACAAGCAGTCGGAACCTTCCCCTAGTGTATCCAGCTATATAATCATTCAAGTATCATTGCTATTGTTCCCTAAATATTCCAGGTTGTATATTTGCTTCCTGCGCAATCAGAGATTGGACATTCGATATTGATCTACCTACGAATACTCATTTGCCATAAAAGTGCATACTATTTCAAATCATAAATGTAATTAAGTGATCGTTGTACATACCTTTTGCTATGTATTATTATTAAACGCAGACTTTCGACTTGGTACATTTGTGTTGGATCCGTTTCATCAGGTGGGAGTGTTTATCATAATTATTTATACCTAGTACTGGGTGGCCAGAGTCTAAAGTACAAGAGGTAGTGGTAGTAAGTATCATATCTAACAATACAGTCAGGGAATTGTACCCCTCAGTTACATTCTTGGTATCTAGGAACATCTAGGGACCTGGGGGTATGTATTTCCAGTTTCAGAAATATTGTGTCTGTTACTAGGCTTGAGTAAATTGTAATGAAGAAAAGGAGAATACAAATGATGATTTATTTTTGCATCTTTGACAGTGAATAATACCATGTTACCTGTCACTGGGCTTCCCTGTCACTTATCTCCCTGTCACTTGTCACTTATTGTTTGGGTCTCCTGATTGGTTGTCACGTTGGAACGCTTAGTATGTCAGGAATGTGGTCGTCCTTAAACCCCTGTCTTTCTACTTCCAGTTGTCGGATCTTCTCATTCTCCTGCAGAGTACACGGCGGTACCGCAGACTGCTGTCATTATTGTTATCATTATTATCTTCTCTCCTAGATGCCCTGCGTCAGTGTACTATCTGTTGCTATTACTCTAGGTGTAGGAGACCGGGGCACAGTGGATCAGAAATCTTATATTTCAGCATTTTTCCTGGCTTGATGACAGCATTGTTCTGGTCTATTGTGGAATTGATAGCAGAATATGTTCTCTATAAAACATGTCTATCATATCCTGCCAACTGCCAAATATGAGATGCTGAGATGGGGTTGAATGTAAAAATATATTTGATCCACTGTGCCCCAGTAACGGGGTACAGTGGATCGCTACCTGGGGCACTGTGAATCAGTCCAGATATTATACATTATTTTTTCACAAACAGCATCTTTATTGTGTGAACGAAGCAAAATGTTCATGTACAAATAAGACATGTCAACAATAGACATATCAACCAGACCAACAGTTGAAAATACTGAAACAATATGAAATGTTTTGCTATACTAGTAGCCTATGTAAAACCCAGCGTAGTGCTGGGAACTTTCGCACACGCATCTGACACATCCTGTACATTTGGGAAAATTAATGTGAATGATACATCATGGTCTCTGACTTCACAAGTCTGTCCAGGTTTACTGATGTACAAAGGACCCCTCCTGGCTACATTCCTATCTGTGAACAAGATAATCACGGCAACACCTAACATTGTATTATTTTCATGGTTATAATGAATAAAATGCATCGCAAACTAAACACACAATATTGCTTCAACATATTATTCAATATTGAAAGATGTTGCAGATGCTGAATTGTTTTACAATACTTAGTGCAGCATATTTGAATACAAGGAGAAATTGACTGGAAATATCATATGGCGCGCAACACGTGCTGTGCCACCATGTTGAATGGTGTTGGGCAGCTTTGCTACAACATCTTCAAAATTCAGTTGCCAGGGTTCTAACCCACACCAAACCCTGGCAGCACATCACCCCCACCCTCATCCACCTCCACTGGCTCCCCATCAAATCCCGCATCACCTACAAAACCCTCCTGCTCACCTACAAATCCCTTCACCTCCTGCTCACCTACAAATCCCTTCACGCTCTGGCACCTCAGTACCTCACTGACCTCCTCCACCCCTACACTCAGTCACGGTCCCTACGATCCACGGACACTGGTCAGCTCTCCATCCTCCAAACCAGACTGCGGACCTTCGGGGACAGAGCTTTCAGTGTGGCAGCTCCCACCCTCTGGAACTCCCTCCCTGCAGAACTCTGCACCACCCCAACTTTGGACTCATTCAAACAACTGCTCAAAACCCACCTCTTCAACTTGGCCTTTAACCCCTAATCTCTCACTTTATATGTATATGTTGTGTCTGTCCACTGTCTGTTACTTTGTTACCCCCCCCCCCTATGTAAAGCGACCTTGGGTCCCTTGAAAGGCGCTATATAAAATGAAGTTATTATTTATTATTAAACAAAACTTCTGATATGTCTTCGATATTTGGGAAAATGAACGTGAATGACTTTGGTTTCTCACGTCGCATAAACTTCACTTCAAATGTGGTTTCATCAGCATCCACAATGCGGCTTTGGACCTGCCCTACATACATTGCATTGGTTTTCTTTGTTGCAAACTTTGTCAACACAAAATCTGTTGCATTCAGAGCATTGCAATCCGGCAATTCTAAGTCCTCTAGTTGGCCATCATCAAGGTCATCATTATCTGATGCATCATCACAAAGTCTTCTCGCATCAGCATCTGCATCAGAGTTTGACGTGTCTCCCTCCATATCATCATCGAATTGCGGCTTCCGCTCCTTCTTTTTAGCTACTTTTGGCTTTTTAGACTGTTGACTGCCTTGTTTATTCTTCTTCCTTTTGCTCTGCTCATTGGCTGCCCTGATTTGTTCTTTGATTGGAGTGTCTGTCAGAACAAGGGTTTTCCCCTTCTTTTTTACTCCTTTGTTTTTGCGTGGTGGTGCCTTTGGAAAAGGGCTGAGCTGATTTCTTCTGGTGTGATGATAGGCCTACTCAATTCTGTTGAAGTTGAACCAACTGCTTTGAGTGCCTTTGAAGATGTTGGGGTGTCATCTGGGGCTTCATGTGAAATTTCTGGTGCAGGTCGATGAAGTTCTTTGGCTGGTTGTGGAGGTTCTGGATCTGGGCCTGAAAGCTCTGGTGCTCTCTGTGGAGGCTGTTCAGCTGGATGAGGTGGTTCTGGGACTTCAGCGATTGGCTCTGCAGATTCTACTGCAACAGGTCGATCTGTTACATATGAACTGAGGAAATCATCATCGCTGAAGATATTGGGGTTGAATGGATAGATGCCTATACTCGAAAACCGGATGTGATATTCTTTGGAGTGAAGGCTAACGGGTAAGCATTGCCCACTATCTGAGCGATATCATGGATTGTGATAGGTTGACCGGGGTGGTTGAGCATGAAAGCATTTGCTGCCTGGTTGAAGAATGCCTTGAAGGGTCCGTACACAGATCGATCCAATGGTTGCATTTTGTGGCTGCAGTGTGGTGGCAGAGTTAGCATAACCACACCGTTGTCCTTGGCAAGATCAATGGTTTCAATCGATAGATGGGTGTCATGGTTATCCAGTATTAGCGACCTCCTTTTACCGGGGCACAGTGAATCACTTGAAAAATTGATCCACTGTGCCCCGATTCACTGTGCCCCGCATGTGCAATCATGTGACATTTTTTCATTCATGGCCATTAGCAGCAGAGAGGACACATGCTCATAAAACTTCATTAAATATCCCTCAAATTACCAACATGTGCTTGGTTTCTTATTCCTGGATGATCTATACTAAATCACAAAAAACAAAAGAAACCCGAAATTTTACATTTGATGGTACCAAACAGGGATTACCTTTCAATTCTTCACAAAAGTGTGTTGCCTGGAAATTAAGCACATTTTCAGATATGGATTAACCAGAGGCACACACTGACACATCATCAAGGCATTCCTGTGTACAAGTTTTTATAAATAGCCACTGATTCACTGTGCCCCTTGATCCACTGTGCCCCGGTCTCCCCCCGTTCTACAAATAAAGAGAACCACCGTTAACGAGTAAACAACCCTCTCTGCCTCTACTTATTACTCCACAACTGGAACCTACCTGTCTCCGTCGTAACAGAAGATCCGACCATCAAAGGTTCCATGGAGTCGTACGCAGAGATGCATTGGAAACTGGAGATCGTGCTGGGGCAAGTATCCGAGCGACAACAACAGGTCAGCGCCGAGCTGGTTCGACTGGGAGGACTCGCCATTTCCTCCCAGGAGACGGCGAGTTCGGCGTTGGCCGTGGCCCAGAGAGCCAGTACCGAGGTGGCTGAGGCGAGGACGGCGGCAGCTGAGGCGTCACCGGAGGGAGCGGCAGTCGGTGGCAGGAGAGATTGTGCAGCTCACGGGATCCAGGAAGAAATCCGGGAGCCACGGCTCTCACCGCCGGGCCTCTACTCAGGAGCACCAGAGGGATGCAGAGAATTCATCACCCAGTGTTCACTCGTGTTCCAATTGCAGCCACACTCATTCCCCTCTGCTATTTCCCAGGTCGCATACATCATCACCCTCCTCTCTGGCCGAGCGCTTTCCTGGGCTACAGCTGAATGGGAGAATGGGTCAGTAATCTGCAGTGATGCCACAGATTACTTGTAAAAGTAATCTGATTACTGATTACTGATTACTCCTTTAAAAAGTAATCTAAGTTACTTTACTGATTACTTGATTATCAGAGTAACTTAGTTACTTTGAAAGTAACTAGCTTACGAAGTCGGCGTCGTTCCCCCAACAGTTTTTTTTAAACGCTTTATTGAAAGTGCATAAATTGTTTTTAACTTGTTTCTCTGCACATAACGTAAATTGTTAAACTAGTGCTTCAGCTTCTGTACCATCAAGTATGGTAAAGCAACAGTCTATGATGCTCACAGCATTAGAGCAGCCAGCCAGTGGTTTTACAAAACCAACATCTAACAAATGCAGGCTGAACTATTCAATTATATCAACTGTAACTATTAAATTGTTTTTATAAATGTCTCTCTATAAACATACAATCAGTCTCTCTTTAACATGTAAATTAACTGTAAATCTGGCAAATAATAGCTTTTGCTCTGCCACCATCAACCCTCCTGTACCTAGTCGAAGCGTCGGCTAGTGTTGTTATTCCAGATGCTTTCAATGCAATTGGATGTGCTGTTTTTAGCGGTAGACAGTATTTTGTTTCCTATCCCTATTGGGGTGGAATTCTGAACAGAAACCGCAAAAGTCATCTTGCGGGTTCACTTTTAATTTTGCCAAGCGTTTTGGGGTGGAATTCTCCGACGACGGAGCCCTGCTGTCACACGATTGGCGCATATGTCACATGACGTGCTGTGAAGACCCGCCCTACTCTGCCTCTGATTCGCAGACTGTGGATGGGGAATGTGATTGGACTAAAGCAGAGTCACTCACAGACAGAGAGTCCAGTCACGCCGCGGGACACATTCTTGTATTTAACCCTTTCACTGCCACACCACGTCACTCCCAAATAAGAAAAACAGCTCAAAATGTATTTTTGACTGTCGAAAACGAAATAAAATACTGCATTCCGCCTGCATTATGAATTTATGATGAGATAGTAACGAAATAGTAACGCACAGCCATTTGGACAAGTAACTGCAATCAGATTACTGGCTTTTAAAGATTAACGCGTTAGATTACTATTTTCGGGGAAAAGTAATCAGATTACAATAACGCGTTACTTAGTAACGCGTTACTGGCATCACTGGTAATATGCAGCAATGTGGACGCCTTTACCAGGGAGTTGAGAAGAGTCTTCGATACTTCCCGAGTTTTCTCTATTTATGAGGCTGGAGGGCGGCTCGTCGCCTGCCGGCAGGGCCTCCGCAATGTTACAGATTACGCCATTGAATTCAGGATCGTGGCTCGAGAGGCAGCTTGGCCAGAGATTCCCTGTTGTGTCTTGTTTGTTCAGGGGCTCTACGTACGGATGAAGGATGAGCTCTCCGTACGTGAGTTGCCGGAGCACTTGGATGAGATCATCACCATGGCCATCCGCATGGACAATCGACATCGGGAGAGGGAACGTGAGCGAGGAACAAAGGCTCAGGTACGTGTCCCTTCTTCTCCCGGTGTCGACATCTCTCTGCATTACACGAGTGAGCCACTGGGTGATGAACCCATGCATCTCGGGGCGCTGTCGCTCACTGACGAGGAGCGACGGCGCTTCGTCGAAGAGAGACGTTGCTTCCGGTGCGGCCGCACCGGTCATCGCTTCGGGAGCTGTCAGGGCTTCTCTGGGAAAAGGAGGAGCCTGCTAGGTCCTGAGGAGGCGCTGGCAGGTGGGCTGAAATCCTCACATTTTCCTGATACACACACTTTTTTTAGGGTAACTGTCAACACTAGGAGCGACGACGTCAAGAGCACGGTTGCTCTTATTGACTCAGGGGCTGCGGGTAACTTTATCCATGTGGGGCTGGTGGAGGAATGGGGAATTCTTCTCGAGGAACTGGTGGTACCTGTTCCTGTCCAGGCCCTGGATGGCCGGCCGCTGGGCAGTGGGAGCATCACCCACCGCACAACTCCTATGCACATTCAGGTGGAGGGTGGTGGGTGGGAGGGGGTGCAATTTTTCGTGCTTGTTTCCCCCATTTCTGTCATGGTCTTAGGTCATCCCTGGTTAGCTCTTCACAACCCCGTGATTAATTGGTCCACGGGCGAACTCTCAACGGGGAACGACGTCGAGTCGGGCCCCGGCGAGAGTTTGCCCACTCTCCCCCCTCTTCTCTTTTGTCTCCCTCTTTTCTCTCCAGGATGGTGGGGAGCGTTGCAGATGCTGACAGCCCTACTAATCCCGATTTGATAGGTGTACCCGAGATCTACTGGGACCTGGCGGACGTTTTTAGCAAAACGCGTGCTAAAGCACGCCTCATAGATCTTACGACTGCCCCATTGATCTTCTACCTGGTACCTCTCCGCCCCATGGTCATATGTTCTCCCTCTCGCGCCCTGAGACAGTGTCTATGAACACTTACATTGAGGAGGCATTGCTCGCGGGGCATATACGTCCTTCCACATCTCCTGCCGGCGCTGGCTTCTTTTTCGTAGCAAAGAAGGATGGGGTCAGCGACCGTGCATTGATTATAGGGGGTTGAACGATGTATCCATCAAGAACCGTTACCCGTTGCCTCTCATGGACACCGCCTTTGAGTGCACAGGTCTTCTCTAAACTTGATTTACGTAATGCATACAATCTGGTCAGGATTAGAGAAGGAGACAAGTGGAAAACTGCATTTAACACGCCCAATGGGCATTATGAGTACTTAGTCATGCCCTTTGGCTTAGCTAATGCTCCAGCAGTCTTCCAAGCCCTGGTCAACGACGTGCTGCGGGACTTAATTGGGGTGTCGGTGTTCGTTTACTTAGATGACATCCTGATTTTTTCTCGCGATATGGTGCAACACCAAGTGCACGTTCGTGAGGTGCTAGACCGTCTCCTCAAGCATCAAATATTTGTTAAGGCAGAGAAGTGTGTGTTTCACACTGACACCGTTTCCTTCCTGGGCTTTGTGTTGACGAAGGGCGATCTTTGCATGGATCCAGCCAAGGTGAGTGCAGTCTTGGACTGGCCACGGCCTTCGTCGCTCAAGGAGTTACAACGTTTTTTTGGCTTTGCACATTTCTACAGGCATTTTATTCGCAATTTTAGCGCCTTAGCCAATCCATTAACAGCTCTCACTAAGTCCTCTCTCCCTGGCTTTGAATGGTCGCCTAGGGCAGAGTCGGCCTTCTGCGACCTCAAAGTCGATTTACCTCCGCCCCTGTACTGATCCGCCATGATGCAGAGGTTCCGTTTATTGTGGAGGTGGATGCCTCTGACATCGCGGTGGGGGGTGATCTCTCAGAGTTTTCCGTCCTAGGCGCTTGAAGCCTTTTTACAACGCATCGCCGTTTCCGGGTTACCGTTTTGCGCTCTTATTGGCCAGGTCATGTGACATGAGCGCCAATCGTGGGACGGCAAGTTTCTACACTGGTTAAGCTTAGGCACTCTTCAAAGTTGGTTAAGGTTAGAGTTTGTCTTAGAGCGTGATGGCAAGTTCTTTCGCCGGTTAAGCTTAGGCACTAATTTCGAAGTTGGTTAAGGTTAGAGTTTGTCTTAGAGCATGGCGATAGAACGCCAGGTAGTTTGCAGGCTTTTCGACGTGGAAATGGGCAAACACGCTATTGGGCGCACATGTCACATGACCTGGCCAATCAGAGCGCCGGAAACGCGGATGCGTTGTAAAAAGGCTACACGCATCCTGGGCAGCGGGTTTGGCTTTCCACCCGTGATCTCCCTCTCCGTGTGGAGTCCAGGAAGCTGGCTCCTCGCTTCATAAGACCCTTTAGAGTGGTTCGTCGGGTGAACCCTGTGGCTTACAGGTTGCGGCTTCCGAGTTCGATGAGGGTTCATCCAACGTTTCATGTGTCCCTGTTGAAGCCATTCCTCTCATCGCCCTTGTCCCCGCCTCTGCCCCGCGGTTCCTCCGCCTCGGTTGTTCGGTGGTCAGCCGGCCTACACGGTGCGGAGGATACTGGGTTGTAGACGGAGGGTTAGGGGGTTTCAGTTCTTGGTGGATTGGGAGGGGTACGGGGTAGAAGAGCGTTCTTCGGTGCCTCAAAGGGATATCTTAGATCCCAGCCTGATCTATGATTTCCGGCGGCTGCATCCCGAGGCCCCTAGGTAAACGTCAGGTGCCGTTCGTCGGGGGAGGGTACTGTAACGCTTGGGTTCTCTGGCCCCGCCTGAGAACCACCCACCATTCTGACACCTGTCACTGGGCTTCCCTGTCACTTATCTCCCTGTCACTTGTTGTTTGGGTCTCCTGATTGGTTGTCACGTTGGAACGCTTGGTATGTCAGGAATGTGGTCGTACTTAAACCCCTGTCTTTCTACTTCCAGTTGTCGGATCTTCTCATTCTCCTGCAGAGTACACGGCGGTACCGCAGACACTGGACGTTGCTGTCATTATTGTTATTGTAGCTGAGGGGTACAATTCCCTGACTGTATTGTTAGATATGATATTTAATACCACTACCTCATGTACTTTAACTTCTGGCCACCCAGTACAAGATATAAGTATGATGAACACTTTCCCACCTGATGAAACGAACCAACACAAATGTACCAAATCGAATATTTAATACAGCAAAAGGTGTATACAACATTCACTTAATTACATTTATGATTTGAAATATTGAATATGCACTTTTATGGCAAATGAGTATTCGTAGGTAAATCAACATTGAATGTCCAATCTCTGGTTGCGCAGGGAGTAAGTATACAACCTGGAATATTTAGGAAACGATAGCGATGGTACTTAAATGATTATAGCTGGATACACTAAGGGGGGGGGGGGGTCCCGCTGGTTGTAAGACAGTAGGAGGGGGGGGTTAGAGAAGCCGCTGGCGGTATCCCATCTGGCCGACGGTGTCTTGGGAGAATCCAAAGTCTTGGACACAGTGCCCACAGAACCTCGGGCCGCAGACGAATACAGCTGGACCCTCTGTGGAACGGTATCTGCCGGTCCACAACGGAGAGACGTGGTGCGACCTCACGTGTAGAGCGCCGCCTCACCTGGAGTCCTCTCCGGGGGGTAATTCCAACACTCGGCAGTGTTGGCCTTTATCCATGGAATAATCAAAGCACACAAAGCATAATCCAAGAGCCGTGGAAGGCTCGCCGTCGTCGGGGTAGAGTAATCCAATATACAGGTCCAGTCGCTCTTGACCTGGAGCTCCTCGGATGCAATCACCACTAGGGGTCTGACCAGCCTGGATAAGCGTCCAGATAACGTCAGGAACGATGGGGGTACTGATAACTGTAGAACTCGAACCGAACGATGCACCATACATAAATAGACTATTATTAGCTTAATAGAATACGTCCAACTCGACGGTATGGTGCCAAACTATGACCATTCAACTATTAATCTACACGATATCTCAATGCCTATTCTGGGCCAAGTAGGCCCTACTACACCGCACGTGCGTCGTGGGGAGGCTTTTGTGTCTGTCACTCTGTTGGAGGGTAAAGAACTGGACTAAAAGAAAGTTCTACTTTACGAGCGCCATATATATATGCGCTATGAACAAATAGTACCATTCGTATTTCGCCCGGCATATTACTGCGCGGAACCGGGGGTTGCCTCGACATGTTAGGCGGCACGATTGAACTTGGACCTAGGGGTATGGCAACCTGGCGCCAGGTTCTCGTCCAATGGTAGAATGAAACTATTATGGGCTGTTTAGTAGAAACGGGGATATTCAATGCATATTGTACAAGGAATATACAGGGGATATCAAACGATATACAAATACAATTAAATATATATATATAAATAAATATACATATTCGGTTTAATCTGATCCTTCACAACAGCCGCCCCCTAATTAGTCCCACCTAATTAGCTAAGCAGAGACAGATTAACCGCACTGTCTTCCACTCAAGGTCCGCTGTAAGGGTCAGTCAACTCACAAAGTCATAGGGTCATGGTCATCATCGATAGTATCTGGGAGTCGGGGCAGTTCTATGAGCCTCGCCACGGGCCGTGTGTAGGTGCGCCCTTGGACGAGTACTTCAGCTGCTCGGACCTTGCCATCGGCACCGGTGATCACTTTGCTTACGCGGCCAGCCGGCCACATAGCTCTGGGGAGTGACTGGTCAACTATCATGACGACTGTTCCTTCTGTCAAGTTGTCTCTCTCTTTTACCCACTTCTGGCGGGTCTGTAGAGACGGTAGGTAGTGAAGTAGGAAGCTGCTCCAAAACTTGTCAGCTAGTACTTGGCTGTACCTCCACATTCTTCGGCCGTTCGCTTCTTCAGGCCTGTACATTGTCTGGGGTAGCGCGGGGTCCAGCCGCCCCATTAGGAGTGTGTTGGGGGTGACTGGGTCGACATCTGCTACATCACTGGAGACGTAACCGAGGGGCTTTGAGTTCAATACTCCCTCGATCTCCGTGAGGACTGTCATTAGGACTTCCTCTGCCACAGTCTGGGCTCCGAGTACGGCATACAGGGCTGTCTTTATAGAACGTACTTCTCGTTCCCAGGTTCCACCGAAGTGGGGTGCGTTCAGGGGATTAAACTGGAAGTCAATCTGGGCTGGAGCGAGGTGGGTCTTAAGTTCTGGGCCCATAGCTTGGAAGCTCTCTCTCAGCTCTCTTTCTCCGCCTTTGAAGTTAGTCCTGTGATCAGACAACAATGTAGACGGTTGTCCTTTCCGTGATATGAATCTCCGGAAGGCCATAAGGAATGAGTCTGTGCTCATGGTCGGAAGGAGCTCGATATGTATCGCTCTGGTGGTCATGCATTTGAATACAATACCCCACCGCTTCTCGGTGCCTCTTCCTCTCTTTATATACAACGGGCCAAAACAGTCCATGCCTGTGGAGTGGAATGGCTTGTCGCCGATTCGGAGGCGACAGGGGGGTAGGTCAGCCATCCGTGGTATGCTGGGCTGCGCGCGCCACTTACGGCAGTCTAGACAGGTTCGCTGGAAGCGCCGTACTGCTTCTCTCCCTTGCAATATCCAATAACGACGTCTGATCTCCGCGAAGACTCTCTCTGCTCCTGCGTGGTGTACATCCTCGTCGTATTTCTTTATGATCAGCTCTGTGACCTTGTGTCGGCTGTTCAAGACGATCGGGTGCTTAATGTCATCTGGTAGATCGGGGGCTCTCCGCAGGCGACCACCCACTCTGATGAGATTATGTGCGTCACTCTCTGGTGCCAGGTGAATCAGTCTGCTGTCTGATGGGACGGGGTTTCCTCCCTGTAGACAGTCTAGCTCATCGGGGAACGAGTCTCTCTGGGCTCGTTGTAGTAGAAGAAGTTCTGCTTCTTCGTAGTCAGCTGCTGACATGTCAGTGGTGGACTGAATCTCTGGGTGGTGCCGCAGGAATGTTCTTTGTTGCGCACTCTCTAGGGTAATGCAGTCATCTATGTTCGGGTCTGTGGAGGCGACAGTGCTCAGTCCACAGAACATAGGCTTCTTGTTCTCAGCCTCCTCGCTACTTGCTTCCCTCGGGGTGGGCGTAGGCCAATCTCCTTCCGGGAGCTGGAGGAATGCTGGTCCGTCACTGTAGATGTTGCGACGGGTTAGGTCATCCAGGGACATTCCCCGGGTGATGACGTCAGCTGGGTTGTGTTTGGTATCCACATACCTCCAGCTTGCTTCTTCTGTTAATTCTTGAATCTCGGTGACTCTGACTCCCACGAAGACTTTGTATCTGCATGAATCAGACTTAATCCATGTGAGTACTGTCGTGGAATCTGACCACAAGATTGTTCTATGCACCGGAATGGTGAGTTCGCGTTGGATTAACGTGGCTAGATGCGCTCCTGCGAGGGCTGCGCAGAGCTCTAGACGTGGGATAGATTGTTGCTTACGTGGGGCTATTCTTGAGCGGGCCAGTATGAAAGCAGTGTGTATCTCTCCTCCCATCTCTTGGGCACGCAAATAGGCAACCGATCCGTAGGCTACTTCGGAGGCGTCGTTGAAGACGTGTAGCTCAATCTCGCATGTCTCTGGCCTCACTGTGGATGGGAAGTAGCTGCGGCGTATATTGACACCTGGGAGTGAGCGGAGTTCCGTCTCCCACTCTCTCCATGTTGAGGCAAGGTGTGCGGGTATTGGGTCGTCCCAGCCCTGGTCCTTGTCCCATAGTGCTCGTACAATCATCTTTGCCCTGGTGGTGTAAGGTAGAATACATCCCAGCGGGTCATATTGTCTGGCGAGTGTTCTGTACACACTCCGTCTGGTGGTCGGTATCGCCGCCGACCTTCCTTGCTCTGGAGCCAAGGGTTTGTGTCTATAGTGGAGCGAGTCTGTTTTGAAGCGCCAGACTAATCCTAGTGTCATTTCTTGGGCTTCTCCTGGGATTGTCGCCATCCAGGTCTCGCTGCTGGCAGCCTTGTCTGCGGAGGAGAGGCTGCGCAATACGTGCGGGTCACTGCTGGCCCACTGCCTGAGATCAAGGCCTCCTTTGATTAGGGAGGCGCGTAACTTGATTAGGAGAGCCTCGGCTTCTTCTTGAGTCGAGAGGCTTTGTAGACAGTTGTCCACGTAGAAACTGTTCTTCACACTGTGTTGGACCTCTTCATCTGCTGCTGGGTCCTCTGTGACGTGTTTCTGTAGTGCAAAGGTAGCACAGCACGGGCTGCATGTGGTTCCGAAGGGGAGTACTTCCCACTGGTAGATGGATGGGTTCTCATCTCCGATCTTCTCTCTCCATAGGAACCGTAGCAGAGGCTTGTCCTCCTCTACTAGTCTCACCTGCAAGAACATCCCTTTGATATCCCCGCTTATAGCTACCTTGTCCTGGCGGAAGCGCAGTAGCACGCCTAGTAGGGAGGGGCCGAGTGTGGGGCCGGGCAAGAGCTCTTTATTCAGATTTTGGGATCCGATCTGGTGGCTGCAGTTAAACACAATGCGATCCTTGCCATTGTGATGGACCTTGTGATGCGGCACGTACCATGATTCGGTCGTCTGATCGGCCTCTTTAATGTCAATCTTTGTTACGTGTCCCGCTGTGATTAGCTTCTCAATCTCAGCTCGGTACACACTCTGTTGAGCGGGGTCTTTGGCTAGGCGCCGCTCTGTGTTCAGTAGATAGCGCTCCGTGGCGTCTTTCTTTGCGTGAAAGGGGGGCATTCCCTCTCGCCTCAGGAGTGGAGTTGCGTATCTCATCACTCCGCCGACTGTGACTCTCTTTGTCCCCTGCTCGAGTAGGTTGATGGCGTAAATGTCTTCTTTAGAGCGAATGTCTTTCTTTTCGTTCTTAAAGGGCATTGTCTCTAGGGTCCATAGCCTCTCGACATGCTGCAGGAGAGTGGTGTCTTCTTCTGTCGTTCTGGAGTGGAAGCAGCTAGTGGCTGCTGTTCGGTTGAGAGATTTAGCGAGGGAGCCTTGTAATGTCCATCCTAGGCGGGTCTCGACTGCTGCAGGACAGCCTCGGGGGCCTGTATGGACCCGGTCAATCGGGACTATGAGTTCTGCATGGTCGGAGCCTATCAACAGGGTCGGGGTAGCGCCGTCTATGAGCGGGATAGGTAATTGGCGCAGGTGCACATATTTATCCATCAACTTGGTGACAGGGTAGGTGTACTGCGAGAGTCCTATTTCTTGGCTGGTGAAAGCATTTGTGATCTTGTACCGTCGCTCTGGCTGCCCGTTGGCTGCGATGGTGAAGGAGACATTCTCGCCCTTTATCGTCTTTAAATCTCTTCTTATTGTCCGAATCGTCATTTCGTTCTTGCTCCCCCGCAGTCACAGCTGAGTCGCAGCGGAGGCGAGCAGAAGGGTCTTCTCTGACCCGTCATCAAGGACGGCGTAAGTGTCCATGACTTTATCCTGGTAGCTCAATGTCACACGGACTACCTTTAAGAGCACTTGAGCTCCGTTGCTGCTGGCGGGGTCAATGTACATGTACACTTGCCTTGGTGCCGCTCCGTGGTGCAGGTATAGGCCGTCTTCCGTTACTATCGTGTAGTATATCTAGATGGGCTCCATCGCACCGGCTGCACCTTTTCTTTAGGCGGCATTCGGCTGCCATGTGGGGCCGCGCACATCGATAACAGCGCCGGTTGGACTTTATCCATTGGCTCACTTCTTCTGCATTCATCTTTGTGAATGAGTCACATTGTGACAGCCAGTGTTCTTTCTCACAGTAGGGACACGCTATCTTCCACTTCTCCTTTCTCGAGGGGGTGCTGTGACTCTTACTGCTCGGTACTGACTCTGATTGGTGCATGACAGTCACCGATCTTCTTCCATCACTTATTCTCCTGGGTCCCTCTCTGGAGCTTGGCGTGCTCCGCCCGAAGGTGTCCAGTCGTAAGCTGCTGACCTCTCTCGCCAGGAAGTCGGCCAGATCAAGGAGGGATGGCTCGGGGCCATCGGGATCTCGGTAGTCCCTCTGCCGCCGAAAGCGCTCCTGTCTTGCGGGTGGCAGCTTCTCCAAAATCCTCTCAACGTTAGAGTTGGCGTACAGCTCATGCCTGCCCTTCTCCCGTTGAGCTCCCAGCATCCCCACCAGGGACTGCACTTTGATTGACAGGTCGTCTAGTGAGCGATTGTCTGTGGCTGGGGGTAGGCGGTCAATATGCCTTATCTCCTGGATTACGTAATCCCATATACGTCCATATCTTTGATCCAGCGCTGCAAGGGCCGCTGTGTATGGGGTCGAGGAGGTAGCATAGGCTAGCGCTATATTGTGCGCTCGCGGTACTTTTAGGTGCTTCAATAATATTGCATACTTGTGGCGTTCGTCAGCGACCTCCACCATCATTGTCTCTAAGGACATCCGGAGCTCCGTGTACTGTGCTCGACTCTCATAGGCGAAGTCTGGGAATGACGGCGTGGCGTTGTATGACGCCGTGGATGGCTGATACATCGGCGAGCGTTGGGGGAGAGACCTCCTGGGCGAGTCCCCTCTTGCGCCTCGCTGTGGGCTGGTACTGGCAGGGTACCATGGCCCGCTGGTCCAGGTACTGTTCCTCGGGGCTGGTCGTGCGTCGTGCTCACCCGTAAATAGAGTCGGGGGTCTGTAGCGCAGCGCCACGGGGGTATAGCCTGGACTGTATGGGACCTCCTGGTCCGGTGGAGTACTGTGCTGTCGTCGGGCTTGGTTCTCCTCTTCTCCCTCTTCTTCTTCTATCAAATCTTCCAGATCCTGTAATCGTTTATTTAGCTTCTCCGCAGTGTAGGCCGCTCCTTCCTTGTAGCTGGGTCTCGCTTGGACCGGTATGGGAAGGGGATCTGCGGGGGGTCTAGACTCGGTCTGTTGGTCAAGTTCAGGGTCGCTTGCTCGTTGCGGTGACGCTGCTCTTGACTGTTGTCTCGACGAGTTCCTTGAGCCCCTGGCGGAGGGAGAGGGAGTTGTCCTTTTGATCAGCTGCTCTATTAGTTGCGCTTGTAGTCTGTCGCGCTCTGCGTCTCTTTGGGCACCGGCAGCGGCGCGCTGGGCGTCGGCCCGGTCTCTTGCCATATTCTCTTCCATCTGGAAGCGTCTCATCTCCAGACTTGTGCGCTGTTCTTCGCTCCTTTGCTGTGCTTGGAGGTGTTCGCGCTCGCTGGTCGCCTGTGCTTGGAGACGTTCGCGCTCGCTAAGCGTCTGTGCTTGGAGCCGATCGCGTTCGGTAGAGGCTGTCAGGCTGACGAGGAACGCCTGTTGTAGTGTCCTCTCCGCTTCGCTGGGGGAAGGCGGTAGTGGAGGTGAGCCGCTCCTGCGTGAACCGCTCCTGGGGGTACTCGTTGGGGAGTCCTGGAGCTCTAGTTCCTCGGCGCTCTCCTCCTCTTCTTCCGTGCAGAGTTCTCTCTCTGTAGGGTTGTCTTCCTCCCGGGGCTTGTCGGGGACTACTTCTTGAGTAGTGGCGGGGGGTAAAGGCATGTCAATTCCCTCCTGGTCCCCACCGTGGGCTTGGTCAGTTACATTAGGACCTACTAGGGCCTCTGTGGTCGGGGAAACCTGGTCGTTAAGGTCAGACATAATTTTACTTTCTACTTTTACCACGTTTACCGTTTGTCGAAGGCTAGGTAGTTGACTGACAGTGTAAGCCTCTAAGTACTGAGGTGTCTGTCGTCTGCGCCGCGGGCGTTCTAGGTTAGGAGGATCGTTTCGTGGAGTGTTCATCATAGGCCATTTCGATATTAATAACACTATATTAATATTACACTAGTTACCCTCCGGCTCGAAGGACCAATTGTAGCTGAGGGGTACAATTCCCTGACTGTATTGTTAGATATGATATTTAATACCACTACCTCATGTACTTTAACTTCTGGCCACCCAGTACAAGATATAAGTATGATGAACACTTTCCCACCTGATGAAACGAACCAACACAAATGTACCAAATCGAATATTTAATACAGCAAAGGGTGTATACAACATTCACTTAATTACATTTATGATTTGAAATATTGAATATGCACTTTTATGGCAAATGAGTATTCGTAGGTAAATCAACATTGAATGTCCAATTTCTGGTTGCGCAGGGAGTAAGTATACAACCTGGAATATTTAGGAAACGATAGCGATGGTACTTAAATGATTATAGCTGGATACACTAAGGGGGGGGGGGGGGTCCCGCTGGTTGTAAGACAGTAGGAGGGGGGGGTTAGAGAAGCCGCTGGCGGTATCCCATCTGGCCGACGGTGTCTTGGGAGAAGCCAAAGTCTTGGACACAGTGCCCACAGAACCTCGGGCCGCAGACGAATACAGCTGGACCCTCTGTGGAACGGTATCTGCCGGTCCACAACGGAGAGACGTGGTGCGACCTCACGTGTAGAGCGCCGCCTCACCTGGAGTCCTCTCCGGGGGGTAATTCCAACACTCGGCAGTGTTGGCCTTTATCCATGGAATAATCAAAGCACACAAAGCATAATCCAAGAGCCGTGGAAGGCTCGCCGTCGTCGGGGTAGAGTAATCCAATATACAGGTCCAGTCGCTCTTGACCCGGAGCTCCTCGGATGCAATCACCACTAGGGGTCTGACCAGCCTGGATAAGCGTCCAGATAACGTCAGGAACGATGGGGGTACTGATAACTGTAGAACTCGAACCGAACGATGCACCATACATAAATAGACTATTATTAGCTTAATAGAATACGTCCAACTCGACGGTATGGTGCCAAACTATGACCATTCAACTATTAATCTACACGATATCTCAATGCCTATTCTGGGCCAAGTAGGCCCTACTACACCGCACGTGCGTCGTGGGGAGGCTTTTGCGTCTGTCACTCTGTTGGAGGGTAAAGAACTGGACTAAAAGAAAGTTCTACTTTACGAGCGCCATATATATATGCGCTATGAACAAATAGTACCATTCGTATTTCGCCCGGCATATTACTGCGCGGAACCGGGGGTTGCCTCGACATGTTAGGCGGCACGATTGAACTTGGACCTAGGGGTATGGCAACCTGGCGCCAGGTTCTCGTCCAATGGTAGAATGAAACTATTATGGGCTGTTTAGTAGAAACGGGGATATTCAATGCATATTGTACAAGGAATATACAGGGGATATCAAACGATATACAAATACAATTAAATATATATATATAAATAAATATACATATTTGGTTTAATCTGATCCTTCACAACAGTTATCATTATTATCTTCTCTCCTAGACGCCCTGCGTCAGTGTACTATCTGTTGCTATTACTCTAGGTGTACCGTTCTACAAATAAAGAGAACCACCGTTAACGAGTAAACAACCCTCTCTGCCTCTACTTATTACTCCACAACTGGAACCTACCTGTCTCCGTCGTAACACATTTCCTTGCGGTTTTACGATAAGAGATATAATTAGCATTTTTCCGATAAATTTGAATTTTTGATAGGGTTATGGTCTTGGCTACAAAAGAAATTTCTTAAAAAAACATTAAACTCTTAACATCCAAGGGCCCACATGTGGGTCCTCATGAGGACGATTCGCGATGCCACTTTGCCGACCTCTAGTGGCTCGGGTGTGCATTTCTTTTAATACAATATTGTGGTGACACTTATCACGCACAATTGGTGCAGACATTCACTGGACTTGAGGAGCGGGGGAATGCTCCTTTAAGCCTGGGGATTCTGGGAACGGGTTGGGTATTTGGTGACGTATATTATGTCACCTGTCAGCTGTCAGCTGGCTGCTGTCACTTTGAAGTAATAACGTTAAACGTCTCTGCACTCTGTTTGATGTATGTAATTTATGTTGGGAAGTAAAGGAAAGACTCGACTACCGTCTCCCGTTTCATCCTTTCCTGCGATCCCACAATATATAGATAGAATTAAAGCCCTATTTGTTGCCTGTCGGTTGCCCTTTCAGGTGATAAAATCCGTTCAGCGGTTTTCAAGTTACATGCCGATATGTGAGGCATGCCCCAAAGTACGCAAAAGTACACATTACCACCCCCGACTCCCGGGGCTCTAGCTCCGTCAATCATTTGGCGATCTTGGCGAATTTGCACAGGGTTGTAGCCAATGAGTGTGGCTTTCCAATGATACCCCATGATATGATAATTGGGGATCTAATACGGTCTCTATTGATCGATTTATGATAAAGAAAAGCAGGGTCCCCCTATAGGGGGACCTTAAAGCTTAACAGGTAATTAACTGATAGAAAATGTATCGAATCGAATCATGGTCAAATGAAGAGATTTCATGATGCATTGAATCATTGCCTGAAGAATCGTAATCGAATTTAATCGTTGTGAGGTCGCATCGTTACACCCCTAATCTTTATCCAGACTAAAATGGGTATATCCCAGCTATATTGGGTTTCCCATAGTCGGGAATATTGGGATATCAACTTAACCCCAGCAATTGTAAAAAGGATATGGCATTTACATGCACAAACGCATAGATGGAATCTCCCGAATTATTCATGTGAACATGACTCACATCAATGAACACTTGGCACCCATGGCACTCCAGTAAAAACTTGTTTTGACACGGAGATACCTATATTCAAAGATGCATTTAATTTACTAAACAGACCAAGTCAATAAAATCACTAAATTATAGCCCTAACCTGAATTATAGCCATATCCTTTCCCAGGCACCACCACAAAATCCAAAGCAAACAAAAAGTATACCCTACGTTTCAATATAGGGCATACCAGTATTTTGCTTAAATGAACTAGTCCTCTTTCTCTTCAATATTACACACACAACAACATAAATAGGCCCAAAGTTAATAGCAATATATGGTAGCCTACAGCGAGGATTATGTGATTTATGAACATGGGTGCTGAATAGACAGCTCCTCAATAGGTAACATTAGCTATTATGCATCATGTAGCACTGAACGGCACAGGAAGTCCTTCATTCTGACAGCCATCAGACTTTACAATGCATCACTGTGCCTCACTGCATCACTGAGCACAGGGTGACAGTTACCATCTTCCTGGACTTTTACTTTTAAAACAACATTGTCAATATTACACTTACAGTACACTTAATGTAGATCTCTGTATGTAGATATTTTTTACTGTATATTTATATTAGAATGTACATACATAACATAGGAAATGTGAATCCTGGACCGTATTTTATTTTATTATTATTATTATTTTATTCTTAGGCTTATTTTATTCTTTATTCTTATGCAATTTTTTGTTATTCTTATTTGTGATTTGTTTTGTCTAACTAAATGTTTACTGTGAGCGATTTGTAGTGCCAAATTTCCCTCGGATGATTAAAGTATTTCTATTCTATTCTATTCTATAACATATGTGCAGAGCATATACTACCCTCCCACTCAGGGCATTATGGGGTAGAACACATAGTAGCATACTACAAAAACCTAGGGGTCCGCAAAGACGGCTTCAAACTTGAAATGGTAACAACCGATGAGGTACTCAAAAAATTTTGCGCCCTCCAACCTAACAAGGCCACTGGCCATGACAACATCCCCTCCAAATTCCTCAGAGACTCAGCAGCCGCCATCACCCCAGTCATCACACACATAATAAACTTCTCTATAAAACAGGGACACGTCCCCAAGGACTTCAAAATTGCGAGAGTGACCCATCTGCACAAAAAGGGCAGCAAATTAGACCCAGGCAACTACCGCCCTGTTTCTATTCTTACCTCCATCTCGAAAATCATGGAGAAAATAGTCTACGAACAGGTCGAAAAGTACCTGGCGGAAAGAAATCTAATCTACGAATTCCAATCTGGCTTCAGAACGTCCCACTCCACTGACACATGCCTCCTCTATTTGAACGACCACATCAAACAAGAGGTGGACGCAGGCAAATACTGCGGCATGGTCATGCTGGACCTACAAAAGGCCTTCGACACTGTCAATCACTCCATTCTGATTGACAAGCTAAAAGAAATTGGTTTTGATTTATCAGTGAGCTGGATGCAATCCTACCTGGAGGGGAGAGAACAGATTGTGGAGGTAAACGGTACTCTATCCCCCCCCCCTCACAGTGAGCTGTGGTGTTCCACAAGTAAGCATACTAGGACCGCTACTGTTCCTAATTTATGCAAATAACATGTCGTCAGCCTGTGACTGCAACTTGTTTCTTTTTGCGGACGACTCAGCCCTGCTGGTCTCTGACAAGAACAAGTTGCAGGTTGAAAAAACCCTCAGCACGGAACTAGGCAAAATCTGCATATGGCTCGCTGATAACAAACTATCATTACACATGGGCAAAACAGAGTCCATTCTCTTCGGCTCAAATAACAAACTCAGCAAGACCGACGGCTTCTCAGTTACAGTGGGTGACAATATTGTCACAAGGAAAGATGAAATTACCTACCTGGGTTCCATCTTAGAGGCTAATCTTTCCTGTGACAAAATGGCATCCAATGTAATAAAAAAAAGTCAACCAACGAACTAGATTCTTGTACCAGATCTCCTCTCTGGTAAACAAGAATACCCTGAAGACTCTAGCAGGAGCACTCATTCAAGGGTACTACGACTATGCTTGCACCTCATGGTACCAAAGCACCTCAAAGGCGCTAAAAACAAGATTACAAACATCACAAAACAAACTGGTCAGACTACTACTTGACCTTACCCCTAAAACCCACCTCACCCCTGCCCACTTTGACAACCTAGGATGGCTTAGAGTAGACAACAGAGTACAGCAACTTGCAATGGGCCTGGTCTACAAGATACACTATACGACTAAGGTACCCATGTACATGTCAAAATACTTCCCAAAGGTCACCAGAGGAAGCTCAACAAATCATGTTAAACCCAGATTCGGCTCAAACAAGGGACTAAACACGTTTCGCAATTATGCCACATCAATGTGGAACGCCCTATGGGATGGGTACCGAATTCGGTACTTTTGAGGTACCGAACCGAAACACGTCGGTACTACCGAGTATCGAATCAAGTGAGAAACCGATTTTTTTTTTAAAAAAAAATAAAAAAAAAATATTTTTTATTAATTTTTTTTTTTTCTTTTTTTTTTTACTTTTTTCTTTTCATGTCAACGTCCACACGCACAATATATGCTTACCTAGGATTTGACTTGATTCAACAACAAAGCAGTCGGAGCAATGACAAGCCGAAAACTGTCGAAATTGTAGTTATTTGAAGTTTGGATTTTTTTTTTTACGACTGAGGTAGGTAAATTAAATTTCTTGAGACTAAAGTACCGAAAAAAGGTACCGTTGGGTACCGGTATCGATTCACAGGTACCGGTACCGGTACCGGTATCGGTTCAAATGTGAAAGGTACCCATCCCCTACCCAAAGCTGTAAAGGAATGTGAATCCCTACCCACATTCAAAACCGCTCTTAAAGAGCACCTACGGGAGGCTGCAATTCGAAACTGGCCACCGTAAATGCCCAAACCCCCCACCACCCCCTAATAGACAGTCTCCTCCCCACCGCATGTATATATTCTCTCCCCGCCGTATGTATATTTCTCTCCCACCCACCCACCCCCTCCAAATGTACAGTCTCCACCCCACCATATGTATATTTCTCTCCCACCCACCCACCTCCTCCTAATGTACAGTCCCCTCCCCATCATATGTATATACTCTGTCAGGATCTATGGGTAACAGTACTGTATATTTGAATACCGTTTATGTCACAAATGTATCAGTACTAAATACCTGTATGTCCCTATGCCATAAATGTCATCTATGTTGTGTATGTCATAAATGTCTATATGAATTGAAAATGGGGGACCCTGATGTAAACAAGACAAACGTCTTTCTCTGGTCTGCATCCCCTTAACAATTGTGTGTATTGAGCCGTACTGTATTGTACCCATTCTGCAATCTGTTAAATAAAGTTATATTTCGTATCTGGCTTATCGCGTCCCACTCTTAAGCCTATTGAGATACCCCTTATCTCCTGTACCTACTGTACTCCACCACGAAAACAACTTGTACACCCACACCTGACCGGGTCCCGCCTCTATGGAGGCGTAGCCTATAAGACCATGGCCATGGTCACCAACACACCCTTCCTCTATTTTCGTTCCATCATATTGGATGCAGTGCACCTTATTTAACTAGTAGTATGAAAAAGATTGGAGGAATTGCGTAATGTTGAAAGCTTAACGGAGGTTTGTTGCCCCTGGCATCTTCGAAGCATGTTCAGCGACACGACGGGCCTATGTTGATGTTTCCTCGTCTGACGACAGCAGATCGAGGGGCAGCGTACATGGTTTGGCTATCGGGCCGGCTTGTACAACGGTGAGCCCTGTGTCATCAGGCACGGGTATTAGTGTTAGTAATGCTGGGTTGTTTGTTTCACAACCATGTTGTGTGTCGGCGCCAGGGGGGGATGGTTTGGTGAACGTTCACTGCGGTGAACGGGTTCCAAACGGTCCTGCAAGCGTGCTGTTAAACAACTAATGCTAGCTACATGCTAATACTAATGCTACATGCTGAACACTACTGCTACGCTGTTCTAATGTCTCCGCCGTGAGATGTTGTCACTTCTCCCTCCTCTTGCCCGGTTCATCAATGAAGGTCAGTCGGTAGCTGTTGTGGGGGTTTTGCTGAGTCCTATTTACCTTTTTACGGGTAAATGGGTTGACAACAGGGTAGGCCGTGGCTAGGTAGCCTAGCCAGGTACGTTACCTTTGTGTTCCGGCGGGGTCTGTTGAACGGTGTCCCCATCTGGGAGCCGATGCGTGAGCTCGGCGGTGTAGCAGTAGAGCTATACTACTGCAGGATGGGACTTAACGGCGGGTTATGGCTCAGCTGGCTAGTTCCTATCCACATTGGCGTCGGGTAGTGGGGCTATGGGTCCAGCCGACATTGTAAACATGTTGCGTGTTTGTGCGCAGGCGGTTGTTGATCTGGGTTCCACATCGCCTCACGCTAGGCTGTAGTTGTGTAGTGGGCTACTGTTTTGTTCTGTCACTCTGCTATGAGAAGGTCTGTCTATGCTACAGCTTTCTCTCCTCTCAACCATTCATGCTGACGGTCAATCGGTGTCTATTGGGGGAGTATGCGGGGGGGGCTTTGTTTACCTTTTTTGGTAAATGGGCTAAGCTAGGGCTGGTGTGCTGTTGTGAATATTTTGAATGAAGGCGGGACTAGTTCGCTCTGGTCCGCCTCCCCTTAACGTGTGTATATGGGCTTGCTCATTCTACAGTATTTTGTGGTTTAGTTCTTTTATTCATTTAACCCTTTCATGGTGCACACCACAGTGGAGGTTGCTGTTTGCAACCACCAATGGTGCTCCGTGTTAACATCAGTCCTTTGCTTTTGACATATTGAAACAGTGCCCCGCCCGGCCGACGCCATGGGTGGGTCGGCCTGGCGAGTGGCTGGTGGGCTGCTAAAGCCTGTACCGCCACGGTATGGAATTGGCAGCGATTAGAACTGTGTTCGAATTGCTGTTTTTTCTATAAAAAAAATGGTGTCTGGTGGCGGGGCCTTGAGGGCCAGCCGACGTCGACACATCGCGCGAGGTTGTTGACGTTATTAGCTTTGACCTAGCCGCAAGCTATAACCGCTCAGGGTTCCCCTCTCCGCAGGGGATTTTGGTCTTCTGCTGGAGCGCGGGCGGTATTGTCCTAGGCCCCACACCGCCTCACACCGCGCAGCCAGAAGAAGAGAGAGCACGGCCTCGTCAGCGGCGATGACGAGGCCCTCGACAGGCGGCCATGTTTTCCCCCGCCAGAGGTATCCTGGACGTTGATTCGACAGGTGTCCACAAGGCCGACAGCCTTGGCGGCCGAGGGATCGGCCATGTTGGATGGGTTCGGCTTGAACAACAAGCCGTCACCGTCCTGCCGCGAGCAGCCCGCTCTCCGATCACTCCCTTCCCCAACACCAGCGGAAAAAGTGGGCTCTGATTGTTTCCTTTGGCTGCGGGCCGCCTGCCTTCGTTGAAGCGCGGGCGGCCCCACTTTTCGCTTCTCATGGGGACAGGGGCTGACACCCAGTTGATGGCTGAGCCTGGGTCTGTCCATGAGAATGTTGTGCTGTCAAGCGGCTCCCACACCATAAGCTGTGTTGGTTGAGCCTGGTGTTACATCTGTCAACTATAAGTGTTGTCAGCAGGGGGGCTCGAAACCTTTTGAGGCACACAGTGCGGGCTTCCCCGGCCTCGCTTTCGCCAGGCCAGGTATCATGTTGGTGCCTCCCACTCCTGAAAGATTGGCAGTGGTCTCGCAGGCACGCGTGATTTGGGTGGTAGTAATATCACTGCAGGGCTACGGTGTGTAGGAACCCATGGGGTCCTTACACCTTGCATGTCCGGCTGCAGAACAACTCCTCAGCATGTTCTGGAGGGGTGTTCAGTGGGGGGGCTTTTTTCACCTAGAAAGCCCCCCGTATCAAACCGGCCCTTTCTGTCGGGGTCCCCCTTGGGTGCGATTGCCTCATGGGTGGTGTCAGGGTCAGATGTCCCGACACGGAACGCTCTGCTCGCACGGTTCCAGGGTTGGCTACGCACAGCGGGTGGGACCGGGCCAACTATCTACAGTTCCTGGCGGACCTGCGCCACATGGCGGCGGGTGTGTTGGGAGTGTCATCACATATGACTACGGCAGTACCATATGTCGAGGTGGATGGAGAGAACGCTGAGGCGGGGACTTGTGTTTACACAACCCCACCCGTTTTCGGGTTTGGTAATTGGTACAGACCCTATTGTCAGGGTCTCCAGCAGTGACAGCTCTGGTCAACGAGATCCAATCTCTGTGGACGAAGCAAGCCATCGTCGTGGCGTTCTCCTCCCGGTGTTCTCTGGTGCCTGAGAAATCGGGAGGGGGGGGGGGGGGGGGGGGGGGTCAGACCCAGGCTGGACCTGTCCCATGGGAAGGTTCAGCATTTTTTGGATCGTCTCCTACCTGTTGAACACTGTCAGGTGGGGGTCTGGTTCTCCTCCATAGACCTGTAGGATGCGTATGCGCATCTCCGATCTTCCATCCTAGGGCTTACCTACGCTTCCTTTGCAGGGTTAGCGTATGAGTACCAGAGGCTGTCGTTCGGTTTTCTCTGGCTCCCCGCAGAGGCCGCACTGGGGCCTCTGCGTCGTCAGGGGTTACGGAGTGTATTCTGCCCTGACGGCGTTCTGGTCCTTCGCGGTCAAGGTGGATCGTCAGGTCTCGTACCAGGCAGGTCCCTACCAGCTGGGGTTTGCTATAGACTGGAAGTAGAGTACTCGTCTTCCCAGTCAACAGTTGGAGGGCTATGGGCATCCCTCTCAGAGCGTGTTGTCAACACGCTCGGGAGGTTCCGTCCTAGGACGGTTACGGCGCTGTCTCACGTCACGTTTTTCACCGACGCCTCCCTCGCTGGTGACGCGTCGGGCCAACGCAGTAGGGGGCAGCTGGCAAACCATGCTGCCCGGTCTGCGCTACGTTCAATGTGTTGGTGTTGAAAGCGGTCCTTCTGGTCCACAAACGGTGTTGATCAGGACGGACAATACGACGTCAGTGTCGTATATCGACAGACAGGGAGGAGTACGCTCCCCCCGTCTGCACCAGGCGGCGGGTGGCTGGCTATGGGCGTCCTCCATCTGCGCGGCCTGAGGGCTCCCCACATCCCCGGCAGGGAGAATGTGGGTACAGGTGTACTGTCACGGGGCGGTCCTCATCCTGACGGGTGGGGATTACGTCCGGACATAGCCAGGCAGGTCTGGGACCGATGCCGTGCCGCCTGGGATTCTTCCCCATACATCTGTTAGGTCAGTTGTTGGGACGGGTACGTTGAGGGGCGCAGGTTCTTGATCCTGATGGTGTTACCATCCGGAATGCACATGCTCCCTCCACTGTCGCGCTTTACGCGGGCAGATGATGTATGTTCCAAGTGTGGTGTAAGGCGGGGGGCCGGGACCCAGTCTCCTGCCCCCTGGATGCTGTCCTTAGTTACCTCCAGTCTCTCCTTGATAGACTGTCGGCTTCGACGGTGAGGGTATATGCAGCAGCTATATCCTCCTATCATGAGGGATTTGAGGGGATGTCTTGTTCAGCCACCCTCTGGTGAAGCGTTTCCTGCTTGGCGCTCGACGCGTTAAGCCGGTGCAACGCTCCTTGGCTCCGACTTGGGATCTTCACTTGGTCCTCGGTCGGTTGTCCTTGGCCCCGTTTGAGCCGCTCGAGCAGGCGCCGTTGGAACAGCTGTCGTTCAAGACCGCGTTCTTGCTGGCCGTCACCTCCGCTGAACGCGTGGGTGTGCTTTGTGCTCTCTCGGTACGTTCAGAGTGCCTGTCTTTCATCCGATTGCGGTGCCACTCTGCGGCCTAATCCTGCCTTCGTGCCTGTAAATATCCGGAGTTCTTCCGCTCCAGGGATATTGTGGTTCAGGCGTTTCATCCGCCTCCTCACGCTAGTGAGTTAGATGCGGGCCTTCACCTGTCATGTCCGGTCCGTGCTTTGGGAATTACCTCAGCCGTACTCAGGACCTCGGGGTCACCGTTCAGCTTTTTGTCTGTCACGGTGGTTCACATGCCGGTAAGGCACTATCGAACGACGCTTGTCCCATTGGTTGTGCGAGGGCATTGCCCTCTGCTACACGTTGGCTGGGCAGGATCCCCCTGGGGGCGTCAGGGCGCACTCCACTCATGGGGTGGCTGCCTCTGCCGCTCTCCTGGGTGGGGCCTCGGTGGAGGACATCTATGCTGCAGCTTCATGGTCCTCCCCGGGCCCCTTTGTAAGGTTCTGGGGTCTGTGGCCTTTCCTGCTTCCCGTCCTTTGGTAGGGTAGCAGGAGTGTGTGGGTATGGGCCACAGTGTGTTAGGTCACACGTGGTTCCGCCTGTGCGGTGTGTTCAAGGGGTTCTAGTTCCCTCTTGCTCGCACTCAGGTGGAGTTGACTTCATTAGGAAGGATGGGGTGACAGGGCTCCCCGAACCCCTTGATGTGGGCTTACGGGTCCTCAGGGGGTACATCTGTCGGGTCTCGCGTCCGCTCTAACCCATATCTCAATAGGCTTAAGAGCGGGACGCGATAAGCCAGATACGAAATATAACGATAGGTTATGTATATAACCTAGTTATATGAGTATTGGCTGAGCGTCCCGCTCTTAATCGGCCCTGAGTTCCCTTTTGAGGGATCTTTTACTGGAACGGGATTTTGGCGAGGAAGGGTGTGTTGGTGACCATGGCCATGGTCTTATAGGCTACGCCTCCATAGAGGCGGGACCCGGTCAGGTGTGGGTGTACAAGTTGTTTTCGTGGTGGAGTACAGTAGGTACAGGAGATAAGGGGTATCTCAATAGGCTTAAGAGCGGGACGCTCAGCCAATACTCATATAACTAGGTTATATACATAACCTATCGTTTTCATTCATTCATTCATTCATTCATTCATTCATTCATTCATTCATTCATTCATTCATTCAGCACACAGGCAAACTAGTTTGCACGGTCTCTAACTGCACTTCATACAAAACAGTAGGCTAGGCAAGGGACATTTACTGGCTGAGTTTTCAACACTGTGTTTGTGCACAATGTCTTGCCTAGTGTAGAAGAAGGTGCCTCTTTTTACAGCTGTCATGTCAATGTCCAGTACTTAACATTGTGACAATTTTGCAGTCAGAACACCCTAGATGCAGCAGGGCCAGCAGGAATCTTTAGATTCCTAGAGAACTCTGAGCCTTGTGCCTAGCTAAGTTAACATTGCCATGGTGTTTCTGTTGAATTCCCATAAAATGTTTGGTTGTCTTTCCACTGAAGCAGCACAAGTCGTTTATCTGGGCCTCAGGGCCTCGCTGGCATTTTTGTAGGGCTGTCTTAAATACTTCGAAGCTTCGTTCGATGGGCATGGGATTCAAATATGAAAATAAAATTTGATTATTAAAAATATATATATAATGATTTTTTTTTTTTTGCAAAATCAACTCTGCCTCTCTTTGTTAACTACAACAAGCAATGCTGTTTGTTATTTAAGATGAGGTCGGACTCGGCACTGACAGATTTGTGTTCATTGTGCTGCTTTTATAAAGCCTCAAATGACGGCTTACAATATTTCATGAAAGCAAGGTGTTTTGTTTGTCTAAGATTTTAAAAGGTTTCAATTTTACAAGTCCCACAACATTAAAAAAAAAAAAACATTTTAAAATATTTTTTTATTAAATTTTTTTATTTTTTTTTTATTTCGAAGCTTCGAATTAAAATCGAATCTCGGCCCCGAAGCTTCGAATTCCAAAAAAATAATCGAAGGTCAGCCCTACATTTTTGATTTAGCAAAGAAACTGAATATCCACTATTTAAGCAAGTTCAAAACAAGGATTTCAATGGAGTCATTTGTGTGCAATCTGGGGCAGCTATACCTGTCAGGTGCTTGTGTCAGTTACCTGCCAAGAACCTGCCATAGAGAGGTTGAAAGTCACTTAAGGAGTTTTGACCTCTCATATAGCAGAGAGGTTGGAGGTCACTGAAGGAGTTTTGACCTCTCATATAGTAGAGAGGTTGGAGGTCACTGAAGGGTCATATAGTAGAGAGGTTGGGGGTCACTTAAGGAGTTATGACCTCTCACACAGTAGAGGTTGGAGGTCACTGAAGGAGTTTTGACCTCTCATATAGTAGAGAGGTTGGAGGTCACTGACGGGTCATATAGCAGAGAGGTTGGAGGTCACTGAAGGGGCTTTGAGGTTGCGGAGCAGTAAAGGGACTCAGATTCTGATTGCACAGATTGCAGAATGGGTACAATACAGTACAGCTCAATACACACAATTGTTAAGGGGATGCAGACCAGAGAAAGACTTTCGTCTTGTTTACATCAGGGTCCCCCATTTTCAATTCATCATAACATTATGACATACATGACATACAGATAGACAGTACTGTTACATCTAGACATTTATGACATACCAGATCTACAAATATACAGTAGTTTGTGATACAAAAATAGTCTAAAAAAGAGAGTATATACATTTGAGGGGGAAGAAACTTGGAGGTTGTTTGGTAGGTTGATGGGGGGGGGACTGTACATTGGAGGTGGTTGGGGGGGGGGACTGTACATTGGAGGGGGTTGGGTTTGGACATTTACAGGGGCCAGTTTCGAATTGCAGTCCCCCGTAGGTGCTCTTTTAGAGAGGTTTTGAAGGTGGGTAGTGATTCACATTCCTTTACAGCTGTAGGTAGGGCGTTCCACATTGTTGTTGCATAATTGCTAAACGTGTTTAGTCCCTTGTTTGAGCCGAATCTGGGTTTAACATGATTTGTGGAGCTCCCTCTGGTGTTGTGATCGTGGTATTCACTGACCTTTGGGAAGTATTTTGACATGTACAACATGGGTACCTTAGTGGTGTAGTGCATCTTGTAGACCAGGCCCATTGCAAGTTGCTGTACTTGTCTCTGTCGTCTACTCTAAGCCATCCTAGGTTGTCAAAGTGGGCAGGGGTGAGGTGGGTAAGGTCAAAGCAGTAGTCTGACCAGTTTGTTTTGTGATGTTTGTAATTTAGTTTTTAGCGCCAACTTAACCCCTAATTGCTCCCTATGAGCAGGTTAGCACCTTGCATGGTCGCCTCTGCCATCGGTGTGTGAATGTGTGAGTGAATGGATCAAATGTGAGGAACAAAATTGTAAATCGCTTTGGATAAAATGCACCATTTACCATTTACAAGATAAGATGAGATAAGATATACATTTATTGTTCCCAGAGGAGAATCTGAATTGGACTCCGCACTGTGGTTTTATAATCACACACAACATAGTAAAAAATATATAAATAAAAAATAAACTTAATTGTCAACTGTACAACAATCAGGATAGGGATGTTTTATCCTATGATGTAAGGCTTCCCTTGGCTATTTTCCTATTGATGTCTGGAGAAAATATACAAGTGACAACCTCACAAATATTCCATATGAAGGGGTGGAAATCTTTAAGCAGAAAGCCTCAATCTGGGCTACCGCAAGATTGTCTTCCCTGGTCCGGCATCTGAACAGGGTCTGATGGAAACAGCACGGAGATGAAAAGCCAAATAATCATCCTTCTCCATATGGTCCTTTATTCACCGTGGCCACTGGGGAAGATATTCTAAGTAATTTTTCTCCCCTGGGAGCCCTTTTTATCATGCAATTCAACTGCATAGTCCACACTATATCAGAGCCTATTGAGAGAAAACATCAACATTATAGGAAATGCGCTCACCATCTCCTCCAGAGTCAGACAAGAAGATAGATACCAATTTCCTCTCAGGGCGTCCAATGGAAAGTTATCTGGCTGCAAGCTAGCTTTGCTTAGCTTCGGCTTCCATTCATTTGTGCTAAGCTAGGCTAGCTTGCAGCCAGATAAGCTTTAACTGAACGCACAGAGGAAAAAAGGATCAAAGGAAGCAATAGAAATAGTATAAAATAGCTCTAAATTACATTACAATAATCACAGCATGGATGTAGTGTGTGCAAAGTGTCAGCAGAAACAATGATAAAATAGCTCCAAGATAAGATCATATAAGATATGCCTTTATTGATCCCATTGCGGAAATTCAGGCGTCATAGCAGCATGGGGGAGGGGGAAGGGTACAGGTATGGGCAGGGTAATAGTAGAAATACATAAATATAGGCAATCAAATTTGATCTGAATATAAAAATATGAGAGAAAATGTACTAGATTATAATATAATAATCACAGCATGGATGTAGTGTGTGCAAAGTGTCAGTAGAAACAACAATAAAATATCTCTAGATTATAATATAATAATCACAATATGGATGTAGTGTGTAATAATAATAATAATAATAATAATAATAATAATAATAATAATAATAATAATAATAATAATAATAATAAAAATAATAATAATAATAATAATAATAATAATAATAATAATAATAATAATAATAATAATAAATAACAGTGATTAAAAAAGTTTTTTCTACCTCTGCCTCTCATCGATTTCTGTGACACGTATATTTCATGTTCTACAGAACATCGTGTCCCTTGTGCTGGTCTGTGTTTGGTAACATGTGTGCCAAAGACCAAGCTAGGTTGCAGCGCATGATCAAGACTACAAGTAGGGTGGTTGGGTGTGATCAGATGTGATCTGCTCAGCAGCTATGTAAAGGCTGAGTGCATCCTCAGTGAGCCTCCCCACCCTCTCTACACAACAGGTTCCAACTAATCTATCTCTAGACCAAGCGAGGATAAAAAAAAGTCTATCTACAAGATACACTACACCACTAAGATACCCATGTACATGTCAAAATACTTCCCAAAGGTCAGTGAAGTCCACGACCACAACACCAGAGGGAGTCAGTTCCACAAATCATGTTCAACCCAGATTCGGCTCAAACAAGGGACTAAACACGTTTCGCAATTATGCCACTGTTACGACCCTGGCTCAAAGGCCCGCAACCTATGTGCAAACCAACACCAAAACCCCGTGCTCAAACTCAAAATGCTACTCTATCAAGGAATTACTGGTGTAAACTAAAGTACAAGGATAGAAGACCGTGATAGCTATCTGTTACCCAACACTCCTCTAAACACAGACCCTGCATGTGTGTTACCAGGGCTGGTTTTAAAGCTGCCAGCAGGTAACCAATCAGCACCAATTAGCTAATTGGCAGCCCTCACCTGCATGCCCCGTGACACAGGAGTGATCAGGCCTGCATGCACAGTGACACAGGAGTGATCAGGCTCCCGGTACATAACACCTCCCCCACCAAACTGGTTGCCCCAGAGGCAACCACTACACAACAACCCATAAACAAAAACAAAGAAACAACTGTGACCCATTAGTTGTCAGGGCCACTACCACAACAGCGATAACGGGTCGGCCCCTGTCGAACACGACCACCAACCGTGTATGCTCCCTTTCAACAGGCCCCTCCACCGATACCGACCTGTCAAAAATAGACTGCAAACCAAAATCAATCTGAGAACTAATCTCACTGCGCTCAACAGAACAGAACACAGACAAACAAACACCATAGACCACTGATACCACCACCGCGCCCATATCCATCCCACCTGGCACTGGCAGTTCAGGATACTGCAAACCGTGAACATCCAGAGTAGGATGTACCGCCTCAGGTACAGCCCCACCGTCCCTGGAACATGGCAGTACGTCAGTCACAAAAACGTCTGGAACACCATCTAAAATGGCGTCACCCAAAATAACATTGTCCTGATCAAAATCAAAATGGCTGCCACTCAACAGACCAGGTCGCGAAGGCGGCTCCTGCTCCACAGGACACAGGTAACTAGGTTGACCATCACACCTAGTGCATGGCAGAGAATCAGTGTGGACATGTGGATCAATGTCAGAATCATCAACTGACATACTGGGACCATCCCTGCCCACAAGTGAAACATTAGGGACAATAGAGCTACTGTGGGAAGGCTGGCAGCCTAAGTCAGGCCTAGTAGCCTCTCCAACTAGAACGGTGTCACATGAATCAACAGCACCTCTCATAGCATCCTTCCCACACTCATCCTCCAATTCGTTCGTGGCCTCAGCCACCGTACAGGCTGGGAAGACCTTGAGACACTGCGCTGCCATATCATCTCCTGCCACATGCTTCTCCGGCACGCATGTCAACTCTGGTTTCACCACCGGGCCTAACACAAAGGCACAATCAAGAGAATCATTATGCAGAGGTACATCCACAGTGTGCTTTCCAAAATTCTCAACAGGTACACATTTTAATTCAGCAAAGAATGTGTCACTAAGTGCAATGTCCCAAGTCGAAGTATCAACAACATCACTTTTGTCCTTTGACATTTCCCGTGCCACAGCACACACAGGGAACACTCCTGGATGTTTCTGTGCCAGCTCATTAGGGACCTCAGAAACCACAGGAATGGGAGTTACAACCGGAGTAGCCAACACTTTGTCACCAGCCAAATCATTCCCTAGAATGAAGGACACCCCCTTTATGGGAATGTGAGAACATACCCCCACAACAACATTACCTGATACTAAGGGAGAATTGAGCGTGACCTCATGCAAAGGTGCATCCACAAATCCACCCCCAAAGCCCCGAACAACGACACCGGAATGCAAAGAAGAGTTTTCTGAAAACGGCAAAACCCCCTCCAGAATGAGGGACTGAAAAGCACCGGTATCTCTCCAAATTGTTATAGCCTGTTTGGACTCTAGTGCATTAGTCAGGGAAACAAATCCATCCATCATAAACCTTGAGGAACCCTCGAGCTCTTTGTCCACACGTTTGATACTTCCCCCATCACCATCCAACGTTGGCATAGGCGTTCTGCATATGGTTTCTACCAGAGCCACGGTTCTGAAATTTTCTGCTCAAGCACCGGGCACCCAGCAACGATATGACCAGGTTCTTTACAGTAGAAACAGATAATCCCTTCTGGGAATGCACCAGCAGAACCACCCCGCCTAGGAGGTGAAGTTAACTGACCAGCAGACACAGGTTTTGGGAAACGGCCCCCCTGAACAGGACGCCTATCCCTGGACTCAACACGGTAGTCCTCCAAAAACACGGACTTGTGTGTCAACACAAACTCATCAGCGAAGACAGCAGCGTCGCCTATCTTCGATACCTTATGCTCATTTAGATGTGTGGAAACGTTATCAGGAACACACCTTTTAAATTCCTCTAGGAGAACCAACTGTCTAAGCTGCTCCCTTGACTCTGCTTTTTGCGAGGTGCACCACCGGTCAAACAGGTTCTCCTTCTCTTTTCCGAATTCAACATACGACTGTCCCTCCGACCTGTGATAGCCTCTAAAACGCTGACGATAGGCCTCGGGGACCAACTCATAAGCCCTCAATATGGAAGCTTTAACAAGCTCATAATCAGCGCTTTGTTCAAGGGACAGAGCAGTATAGGCCTCTTGTGCCCTACTAACTAAAACACATTGCAGCAGCAGTGTCCAGGTGGTATCAGGCCACTTCAATGTGGTTGCCACCCGTTCAAAAAGGGGAAAATATCTTTCCACGTCTTTCTCAAAAAATGGAGGCACCATCCTAATATTCCTGCCTACATCAAAACCGGAACGTGACTCCGAATGCAGAGCACCCGCCTGCAAGGCAGCATGCTTAAATTCAAGCTCCTTCTGCGCACGCTCGTGCTTCAGCAGCATTTGTTTCTCCTTAAGCTCCCGCTCCTGCTCACGCTCCTCTCTCCTCTCTTTAAGCTCACACTCCTCTCTCCGCTCCTCTCTCCTCTCCTTAAGCTCATGCTCCTCTCTCCTCTCCTCACGCTCCTGTAGCAGCTGTCTTTCCTTAAACTCCAACTCTTTAATCCTCCACTCAGCCTCTGCACCAGATAGTAGCGGAGACACGTCAGACAAAGGAGGCTCCTCCACCCTCGCCAGAAGCACCTGCTCTCTAATGAGTAACACCCTTAAAGCACTCAAGGCAGTTGGCTTCAAACGTTTCTCACTTGCAGTAAGCTCTACCCTGTAGTGTACAGCAAGTTCTAGAAGTTGTTCCTTGGAAAATGACGGGTGATCAACAAAGTCCTTGATGGAAGCCATCGTTACTGTACCAGTCACCACAAGCTACTCACTTTACTTTACAGTCACGAAGAACCACTAACGAACCACGAAGAACCACTAAAGAACCACTGAAAAACCACTAAAGAACCACTAAAGAACCACTGAAGACCCCCTAACGAACCACTGAAGAACCACGAAGAACCACTGAAGAACCATGAAGAACCACTGAAGAACCACTGAAGAACCACTGAAGAATGCTAATGCCAATAATAACAACCAGAAGTAGGCCTGCCACGATAACACATTTTGCTGGGCGATTAATTGCCCCCGAAAATATCGCGATAAGCGATATTATTGCGACCGGTTAGAGAATTTTTTTTTGAGAAATTTATTTCCCAAAACTTTTATTTTGAAGCCCACCGCTCCGTCTTTTCCGGTGTTTTAGACTTTTATTTTGAAGCCCACCGACCGGAGCGGAAGTATTGTTGTTATTATCCTAGGCTGCAGCATCTATGAGCGGCCAACTTGTCTTGTCCGGTTGTGTTTTTGAGCTAATGATAAAACAAATGTTGAGATTGTTGGTGAGCAACTAACTTTAGGTTAGTTTTAACGTTAGCTACTAACGTTAGATGCAGCTACTACAGGCAATCAACGATGAGGAGGAAGCGTCAACGCCGTATAGAATAGAATAGCCCTGTGGTGCGTAGGCACGGGAGCGCAACTCGATTACCTGTTATAATAAATTAATTCATGTTTAACTTGTCCCCGTGTCCAGTCCTTTGACTAGTCCCACCCGTTCATTGTAAACAATGATGCATGTAATTGTATTAACGTTATTCTGTGTTGTAGCTATGCTATACGTTGTATTTCGTTTGTTAGCTATTTAGCTAATGTTGTTGGCATTGAATGAGCATCAACACTAGATCTTTAATCTTTATTTAGCAGTCCAGTTTCTCCGGGCAGTAGCGAGTAACTACTTGGGTCTAAAAATAGCTAACGTTACACTACAAAGAACACTATTTGGTTAAAAGGAGCAACACTATTGAGAAATGTAGTTAAGCTATGTGGCGTTGCCCCACGGAGCTCCCGTGCTGTGCTCTGTAGTAAGGCCAGCGGCCCCCCACACGGAGTGACTGACGAGGGGTACTGGTTCCGCCTCATTAAAACAAACGCGCAAATAGCAATTAATCGCGCCCGTCAAAATCATTGCATTAATTTTAATTATCGCGGCAATTAATCGATTTATTGCTTATCGCGGCAGGCCTAACCAGAAGGGAACGCGGTGGAAATGTGAGCTCTACAGAGCGCACCTTTCTAGTTTGCAAAAAATAAATAAAAATAAAAATAAAACACAACCACCCTGAAATAAATAGACGTGTCATACACGCAGGAGGTCAGGTGCTAACAGGTATGCTCACCAAACACTCAAACAAACAAAATAAATTCAACAAACAAATCCAAACAGGTGCGCCTTCTAACCTGATATGACTACATATGCTTCTACATCTAAACTGTAGACCTAACCATCTTCAACCACACCTGCTACCAGTCAAAGATCATACTTGACCATCCACCCGTCCAGTACATGATACGGTACCAGACAAGTAGATGGTGCTAATCACTTCCCTGACTGCCCCAGGAGTATGTGGTGCACAGGAAGCTAACCAATAACCAGAAAATACTGTCCCTATCTACATGTGGTGCCCACTAAACTATATATTTTAACAGCATAAGTAGTCACATCAAATTACAAACAAATAAGGCATACTCACCTGTTTGATGAAACGGCTCAAGCCCCCACGTTACACAATATGTAACGAACACCACCCAAACCATAGCACCATGACACCCCGTGTAACACAAAAAAAAACCACCAAACAAATTTCTAGGGGTAAATATCCCGGACGAGCGCCCAACTGTTACGACCCTGGCTCAAAGGCCTGCAACCTATGTGCAAACCAACACCAAAACCCCGTGCTCAAACTCAAAATGCTACTCTATCAAGGAATTACTGGTGTAAACTAAAGTACAAGGATAGAAGACCGTGATAGCTATCTGTTACCCAACACTCCTCTAAACACAGACCCTGCATGTGTGTTACCAGGGCTGGTTTTAAAGCTGCCAGCAGGTAACCAATCAGCACCAATTAGCTAATTGGCAGCCCTCACCTGCATGCCCCGTGACACAGGAGTGATCAGGCCTGCATGCACAGTGACACAGGAGTGATCAGGCTCCCGGTACATAACAGCCACAACAATGTGGAACACCCTACCCACAGCCGTAAAATAATGTGAATCCCTACCCTCCTTCAAAACGGCTTTCAAAGAGCACCTACGGGAGGCTGCAATTCGAAACTGACCCCGGTAAATGTCCAAGTATAGTTTTGATTTTTGGAACCCTATTTCTTACCACAAGCCAATGCAAAGTCAATGGGGTCAAGCTCCTGTCTGTACAAGCTCACTCTTACTTAACCAATGATGATGTTGCTGATGAAGCTGACTGCAGCCTCGCTGAAATGCACTCCATGGTGCTCACTAAGTAAATGTCAGTGAGCCCCAGTCACCTTGTACAGACAGCTTGACCCCATTGACTTTGCATTGGTTTGTGCTGAGAAAGGACTCTACTGGTCAACATCATCATTGAAAAAGAGAAATAGAAATAGGGTTCCAAAAAATCTGAACTATCGCTTAAATTTTTGTTCTGTCTTGTGCTTTTCCTGTGCGTTTTTGGATCACTGCACGTGATCCCATGTGTGCTTATACACAAGGGAACAGGGAGATCAACTTGGATCTTTCAAATGAACCGACGAAGAACATTCAATAAACACATAAATCAATAGACTGGAGATTAGCTCATCCTTTCCTATTGTGATTATTTCTGCATATTCTCACTTATACCACTATTCTCAGTTTACTATCATCTTTATGAATATCCCAGCCAAAGGAATGTGAGATGATTATGAGTATGAGCGACACAATCAGGTAGCAGCATGTTTAGGGCGTTAAAGGTGCACTATGTAGTTTTGGGAGAGTCAGAGATAGGAATATTTTTCACAACTGAACAAGCAAACTGAATACAAAGATCCCTGGAACACGTTACCTAAAATGTTACTTTTTCCTCTGTTGTTGTTATTATTGTTGTTGTGGTTATTTACAAACTTTGATTTTGTTATGATTTATGGACATGAGACAGAAATGTTAAGAATTACATAGTAAATGTGTTTTGTAAACTAACTGCAGGCTCCCCCTCCCCCAAAACTGCACGTGCACCTCAAGTATAAGTTATTTTCAACCATGAGCCTATATTTTCTTTTACAAAAAACATAACATATGTCCATTCAGAGTCCTTTCAGAATAATAAAAAAAAAAAAATAATAATAATAATTACATTTAGCTGGCGTTTAGTGTCTGTTGTATGGTTGCCCTGTTGGATTGAATTGCAGCCTGGGAGAGCTATAGGTAAACATAGCTCACTCATTTGTGGTCCAATGAGAAAGACAATGGATGGAATAGATGCCAGATGATACAAATAGGATGGAATTTGTGTTGTTTTTATAAATACCCCCCACCACCACATTACACTGTTTTTTTTAATACACTTTTTCTCCAAATTTTTTCCATTTTTCTCCCATCCCAATTTCGTGTTTCCAATTCTCCCCTCCCCTGTCTTGAACGTTGCTCGCATATGCTCCCCACTGGTTGGCTGTAGGGAGGATAGAAGCCTTGCATCATGTGTCCCCTCCGGTACACGAGGAGGCAGCCTGTCACATCTTTTCACCTGCCAGCGCGGACTCTCATTGGCGAGGTGTAACGTGTGGGAGGCTCACACTACCCCCGCTATTTCCTCTCTCTGCTGTGCAGGCATTCCCCAACCGACCTGTAGGAGTCGCTGCAGTCCACAACGTCCAGATTACCACCCATCGACTTCCACCCGCTGGCTCTGCCAATTGAGCCAGTATGACGGCCGGTCCAAGCCGGAGGCAACGCCGACAGCCGGATTCGAACCCGGTGTCTCTTGTGTTGGTGACGAGCGGAATGTCCGCTGTACCACCCAGCCGCCCACATTACACTGTTGTTATAGTGGATCATGACCATCTTCTATCTTTCTTACTCGTGCTAAATGCTATATTAGTGTACGGCTTTCAAGAACTGAAATGTATTTATTATTATTTTCTATATATATATATATATATATATATATATATGTTGACATTTTCTGCAAACTACACGACTAAACATTCCATTTAACAAGCTTAGTGGCTCTTTAAACTAGTGACCCTTTAACTATGATAATGTGGGTTGCATAACTCCTGAGAGGCGTTGGTGTAAAGATATCCGTGCGCAGATATTTCCGCTTGTACGGTAACCAAAGGAATGTGTCACACCAATGTAGAGCCGTAATGATGTCAACTTGTTATTTACTTTCCAAATCTGAATGACTGAGCAAGGCGAAAGGAGAATTAATCAACCACTATGTGACCAGGCAGGCGAAAAATACGGTCTGTGTGGGGGAGGGGAGCTGGCGCACAGGCAGATACATGGCAGGGTTTGCATTCAGCCGCGCGAGGACTACTGTAGTCAGTCACTGAGATCCAGCACCATGCTCGCGTTTTAGCAGAATTGTAGAGCAATAGTCAAGCTAATTTATGAATGTTTATATAAAAAAAAAAAAGCACCATTAGCTGCAATGATTCTACAACTAACTACACGACTGCTATTATTATTAATATTATTATGGACATGTTTTTGTTTGGAGGTTATAGTAGCCTAAGCCTTTTCTTATAACATCTTTAGTAGCATATTACTTAGAATAATGAAAAGTAGTCAATATAGGCTTATAGTTGCCTATTATGGTGACATGTATAGGCTGTGGATATATGTAAATCCACTAAAGACATGCTAATCTGTTTACTTAGGCTAGATACTTGAATATATAGCACATAGATAGGTCTTATTTATAACATGGCCTAGTAGATGTTTACAAAATCATATTATTATAATTCTAGCCAGTTGATCCAGTTCTCTCTTTTTAAAGAATTAACACACAATAAATAACATGTTAGCAAAATAATTAATGTTGGTTACCCTGTGTCGCCCATACTAAATATGACAACACGGGTTGAATGACTGACATGAACACGGTTTATGTTTTGAATAATCAGGTTTAAGGTCACCCCCCCCCCCTCTCTCTCTCTCTCTCTCTCTCTCTCTCTCTCTCTCTCTCTCTCTCTCTCTCTCTCTCTCTCTCTCTCTCTCTCTCTCTCTCTCTCTCTCTCAGAACGCTGAAACTCCAGCGTTACATACAGTAGTAGCTCCACTCAGCCACCAGCCTCACATACAACTCGCGTTGGTTTTAACTTTACTATTCAATATAAGGCGCAAATAGTCCCTGCTATACGGCGAGATAATATACCTGTGTGGCCGGAACTTGTGATAATAATAATAATAATAAGCGAAATGGGAGGACAGTCGTCGCTCGCTCACTGAAGTTGGAGACTCTCTCTCCTTGTGCCAAAGGGGAAGAAGGGTACGACTCACATTAAGGTAAGCAGTCACTTCTAGAACTCTACATTATAATCCAAGTTTCTAATTATTACTTTGGGAATTGGGTGGGTGTGGTGGTTATGATGAATTATGATATCAATCCGGGGCTCGCGCATCATTATATAGCCACTTCACACGTGTGTAGAAATTCCTGTTCAAAGAAACAACATCCCTTTTAATAAACGTTTGTCCCAACGAGTTCTCAAGTGTATAGCCTATATTCACTCATATTTATAATGTTAAGAGTTTGGAGCTATTGGCTTAATAACACTATAGAAAATAAATAGGGACACAACTTTTGTCGGGGTGCTGGTTGTGTGTTGTTGTCCCCATTATATTTACTTCATATGCCCAAAGTAAAGTAACATGATTGCACAGGGCACCATGCAGCCTAGCATCCAGTGATCCATATTACGTCATTTAATATCATTGATCTGTGATTGGTATACACATTTATTGTGCCATGATGCAGACTTAGGAAGCGCATGAGTGGGGGAGGGGAAGAGCATTGAACTGCACTAGACATTGGTTTCACCAGTTACCATGGGGCAGGTCTTGTTACAGTATCAGTCCAATGTAAAGCTGTTGTCTGTCTGCCCTGTCAAGTCTGTGTACCTTAGGGAGCACCTGTGGTACTATAAGGAGCACCAAAGACAGCATCATATAACGACTCCTCATTTGGGAGCTAAAATACAGACTCCACCTGCACACAGAACATTTAAATGTACTTCTTGAAAGATGAGCCGGGAAGGGTTTTGTTTGTGAATTTCCCAAATAATACAATTCATTACCAAGAAGAACCATGATATAACATGGCAGAAATCAAACCAAAGTGACTTAATTTTTGACACATAGAAGAAGCATGTTAGATTTTTGTAATGGAGGAACAGTCGACTACATCTAAAAAAAAAAAATGTGTCCAATGACCCAAAACTGATGGAGTAAGTCTATTCTGTTCGATGAAACCAATGGATCGGATCGGTAATCATCTTACCGAAGGCACACAGAATCTGTATCTGCGGTGAGAATGTGGTACGATGCATTGCTACTTTTAAGTTTGCAGGTCCCTGGCCACTGTAGAGTATAATTTGAGTGGTGGGATAGAGCAGGTAGCTACAACAACTTTCAAACAGGCTACAGTCTGGAGACTGGAGTAGCAGCAGCAGGACCCCAGGAAGACTAGAGGCTCTTTCATGTGTCTAATGGGGATCTTTTAATAAACGTAAACAAAAAGCAGCAAAGCACAGAATAGAACAGACCCATACTGTCCGCAAGGTGCAAAATTGCTGTGGCCTCACTCCGTATACAAAAGAGACGCATCAGTACACGACACATAGTCCTAATCCAAAAAGAATGACATGGTAGAGTGAACTAGTTTCCCGTTGACGGCACAAACATGGTGGGATACTACACTAATCGGGTTATAGTCCAGTTCCTGGCACCAAGATGCATTATCCTCTGTTAGGCTCCTATGCCTTGTTGATATCTGATGATGTTTTGTGGAACATTGTTTGTAATCCATTACAATCTTGGGTGTTGTCCGACAGCGTGGCTACACGAGTAGGGCTCTGCGCTACATGAAGGTTGCAGGCTCGAGTCCACGGGCCAGGGCACTGTTGGAAAGTGGTGGTGTTGTCCAGCATGTGGGGGGGTGCTCTGTCCTTCGGACCCAGCAGTAACAATGTCCCCGTTATGGTGACATGGACACGCGGTACAGTTGTGAGTGCCGTCCTTCAGATGAGAGGTTAAACTCAAGTCCTTCGGATGAGATGTTAAACCGAGGTCCCGACTCACTTCGGTTGTTAAAAGAATGCAGGATGTTTTATTAAGATTAGGGGGGTTCCCCGACGTTCCTGGACAAAATTCCTAGTCGGGTCTCTGACATCAAGGCTTCCTAATCATCCCTCTCCTTAATTGGCTGATATTGTCTCCTGGGCCTTTGAACCATTGTGTAAGTGCATTGTGTGCCTGGCGTGGAGCCCAAGGTTGGGTGCTACGCCTCAGTAGTGGAGGAGGCAATTTCCACTATGCATTTGTAAAGTGCTTTGAGTGTCTAGAAACGCGCTTTATACTAGCAATGCTTCATTCATTCATTATTGTAGCTGTGTGGAACTTTCTGGAGGGTCTAGACTCATCTCCTGTCTTGCATTGGGATGTAACAATAACTGGCATTGGGCCAATAAAGGACTAAAACAGGGCATCCGTATTGGAAGATTTGTCCAACTAAAATATGATATTGAAAGCTGTGCATTATATTATGTGCTAGGAATAAAAATGGAGTGACTTGATTTTCACACATAGGAAGGAGGGTGTTGGATGTCTCCATGTCCACTCACTGATGCCTAAATGAGGGTCTAAGTTGATATTGTTCAATTAAAGGTAATGGGGTTGAGCAGAACTTATCTCTGTGATGAAAAAATAGAATGTGTACGTCCATAGCCGTCTGAAGAGAAGATGTGAACCTGTACAGTAATTTAGGCTGCTGCTCTCACCTCGTTTCTACCCTGGGTTTATTGGACAATGACCTGCTGCCAGTCGTAAAACTGGATGTCACCCACTAGCCGTGTCATCAGTGCAAAGACACTGAAAATGACATACCACAGAACAGTCCTCCTTTCCTCTGGATTTGATCATGAAGAGGGTAAACTCTAGATGACTAGTTACCAGACTAGATGATATGCAGCATAACTCAATTATAGTCATAAGGTAAACGGGTTTAGTGCCATCTATTAAAAGAACAATGGTGTTTTATGATGGCTTAATTGCTTGTCTTGGAACAACCCCACCTTCTTCCATCTGTGGACCTCTAAATGCTATAGTAGTCATACTCAATGTCCCCAAACAAATAAGTAGCATCCTTTATCGATGGGCATTGATTATCCAATAGTCACTAATTGATCAAAAATGCTTGTTTATGCGAATACCGCTTTGTCCCGCTTTACATTTACATTTAGGCCCCGTTTAGACGGAAACGCTAGCAGGTGAATCCGCAAAAATATTTTTTCAGATGTGCCTTTCGTTTATACGGAAACAGCGTTTTTACGGGGTGAAACCGTAAAAAAGTGAGACCACCTTCCAGGGTGGAATTCCTAGAAACGGTAAACCTTTGCGCTCTCATCTAAACTGTCAAACCGCATAAAACGATGACGAAAGGGTCGTCAAGGCTCTCGTCGCGCCTTAGTACTGCTTACATCACAGGCATGCGCCAGTAGCCTAGAAGCGTAAACAAAGCATGTCTGATTCTATCCATGGCGATCACCTGAAGGCTACATTGGCAGTACTTTTAAATACACAAGAATCTGTCCCGCGGCTATCACAACTATTATGACTGGACCCACTGTCTGTGAGTGACTCTGCTTTGGTCCAATCACATTCCCCACCCACACTCTGCGAATCAGAGGCAGAGTAGGGCGGGTCTTCACAGCACGTCATGTGACATATGCGCCAATCGTGTGACAGCAGGGCTCCGTTGTCTCGAGTTGTTACAGCCTCGTCTGCACGGAGAATTCCACCCCAAAACGCTTGTCTAAACGCAAAATTAAAAGTGAAACCGCAAGACGACTTTTGCGGTTTCTGTTCAGACTTCCATCCCAAAACGCTCGTCTAAACGTAGCCTTAGTCATTTAGCTGACGCTTTTATCCAAAGCGACTTACAAGTTCTGTACGACAAGTCATCAGCTTTGCCCCCGCTTTTCCCCTTGTTTTTACCAGCACCTACACTGTGTAGCGTATTGAGAGGGGACCCTCTTAAACATTACACCGCTGAACTTCATGCTGGGTACAGCTTGCTAGCTAGCCATCCAGATAGCATAACGGACTGTTAACAGCTGGGAAAAGAAGAAGAGACTGGAGATGCATTGTAGCAACCATTGTACATTAGCCATGTTGTTTCACTAAGTTTACACATTTCAAGCATCAGTGATGGAACGTTCAGAATGAATGCTTTTAGCCTGGTCCGATAGCATTGGATGTTAGCAATGACAGCATCCAGCTAGCTCGCTTGTTGGATTATTTCATGTTCACTATTTTTTTGAATGATCTTTTTCCCCCTTCTTTTTCCGTTTTTCTCCCATCCCAATGTTTAGTCGTTATGCCAATTCCCAATCCCCTTCCGGGTTGCTGCGGACTCTACCCCCTACCGTCGGTCTGGGAGGGCGGAGACTATCACATGCTTCCTCCGACACATGTGTAGCCAGCCCACCGCTTCTTTTCACCTGGCAGCGCGGACTCTCACTGGGAGAGTGTAATGTGTGGAAGGTCACACTACCTCTCCCAGATCCTTCCCTTGCTGTGCAGGCGCCCCGACCGAACTGTAGGAGTCGCTGTTTTACAACGACCAGGACCCACCCACGCCGGCTTCCCACCCGCTAACACTGCCAATTGTGTTAGTATGGACGGTCGGCCAAGCCGGAGGCACCACAGCCGGATTCCACTGGCTCTGTGGTGGTAGACAGGCGCTTAGTCCGCTGCGCTACCCGGCTACCCTCATGTTCACTATTAACACTTTCAGTGCCGGCCATTAACATGGGAAAGCATGGTTAAATGCCAGCACCCACTTCAATGATAGCGTTGTGAATGCATAATCTCTGTTTTAAATTATGGCTATGTGTCTAATCTGCCTGTCGCTTATCAATGACTTGTTTGCAGTCAACATTGTCGAAACGGATTGTTTTTTAATCGGTTAATTTTCGTTTTATAGCATTTTGAAAAGCCCTCGTTTTCAAGGAAAATATATAGATTCCGTTTATGAATCGTTTTCAAATAAACGCTAGATTATCGATAGTATATGTGTACTTATGCACGCTATAGAGGCGGGCTGAAATATCGATTCTCTCATTTCCTGATCGCGCACACACAGACACACACACGCATAGGGCAAACGCTTATATCTCTGTGAAAATAGCTCTGATTGAAGACTGGTAAAATAAATTCCTTACCTGAGATCAGATGTTATCCAAAAAGATTATTCCAATTCCTGATCGCCATTCCAAATATCGATCACGCTTATTGATTACAGTGTTGGGTACTGTAAATACATAATCCACGCATTTTCCGGGCCGGCGAGCACAATGGATTCTTCAGTTGGTTTGAGGGAAAAGTAAAATGAGGAAACTGGCCACCCCTCCCTTCGTCAGTGTAAAGTAATGGGGTGCAGTTACACAGGGAGAGACGATAGGGGGCGGTATCTTCCCAATTGAGCTCAGAGAGAGTCTGCAACACTAGCGTGAGGCTCGATTGATGAAATATGAATTCAAATCGCCAATAAAAAAAAAAAGACAAACAAACGCTATATAGCGTCGAGGGCACTCAAAGGTCGGCATGAACTAACGACAAAACGCGTCCGTGGCACTCAATGTGTTAAGTAAAAACAAAATCATCTGTTAACACTTTCAGTGCCAGCAGGGGGCGCACGATTTAGTGCTTGAAAGCCCACCATCCCCTTCAATGTTAGCGTTAATAACGCCTAATCTATGTTTTAAATTATGTGTCTAATCTGCCCGTCGCTTATCAATGACTCGTTTTCCAGTCAACATTGTCGAAGCAGATTGTTTTTTTTATCGGTTCATTTCCGTTTTATAGCATTTTGAAAAGCCCTCGTTTTCAAGGAAAATATAAATATTCCATGATAATCGCCCTTTTCTGGAATATTCTAGAATACACAAACGTTGTAATTTTTCGGCCTATTTATGAATAGTTTTCAAATAAACGCTAGATTATCGATAGTATATGTGTACGTATGCACGCTATATAGGCGATCTGAAAAATCTATTCTCTGATTTCCTCAAAGCGATCGTGCACACACAGACAGATCACACATAGGGCCGAGATCTCAGCTAATACAACTCTGATTATCCCAAGACTTGTAAAATAGATTCCTTACCTCAGATCAGATGTTCTCCAAAAAGATCATTCCAATTCCTGATCGCCATTCCAAAAATCGATCGCTTTTATTGATCCAACGCTACATACTGTACACATGTATTCCACGCTGTTCTGAGGCTCCACAATGAATCCGATCGGCTCGGGTTACATGCCTGAGAAGTAAAATGTGGATTCCGGATTTTTCTTTCCTCATCCATTTTCATTGAGTCCATTCCAAAAGGGTGCATTACCATCTGGGAGACGATAGGGGGCGGTTTTTTCACATCTGAGCTCCTACAGGGGCTGCATACCAACGGGAGACTCGGTTGATGAAATATGAATTCAGATCGCTAATAAAAAAATAACACGCTAATTGTCGTGGTGGGCATTCAGGCATTGGGCTGATAAAACGTGTTATCACATGGTGGGCACTGAAAGTGTTAACAGGGGTATTTCCCAGTGGCTATCGAATAGCAATTTTGTGAGTTTTGCCTATCCCTAGTATCCTTCTTTTTAAGCCTTGTGAGATTGGTTGGCTTTTTAAACTTTTCAAGTTGGGGACCGAATGATTTTACTACAATTGTGGGGGACCCACCAGAATAAGTCCTGTGGCCAATAAGAAACCAGGCCCTATGTGATCATGGATGGCAACTGTAAACATTTTATATATTATACTACACAGACTTTTAATTGTCCATGGTGAACATTCTGTTCTGGGGTGGATTCTAGGGGTGGACGGTATAAACGGTATACGGTATAAACGGTATTAATTTGCTCTACGGTATGGATTTTGACTATACCGTGTAACCGGTACAGCAGCTCTAAAATAGCAATGACGTCATGTAACCACAGCGCGACTATTTCAATCGCATTTGCCCCTAAAAATAGATAGAATTAGTCATAGATAATAGATATGTGCAAACTGGAAAAAGTTATTTAGGAGGCTTCGCGCAGTGGGCGTGTCAACACGCAATTGTCATTTCATAATAAACACATATCACCGCGGCGCACAGCAAGTTTCAATTTCAGTTCCTGGCATTTTTAACCAGTGGAGAAAGGTAAGAGATGTCCCTATCGTTTTTCTTATATGAATTATTCTACGTTAATAAAACATACCTGGTGATCAACTACAGTTTGCTGTAAACATTATGATATGCGTGTAGTGTTATGATAACGACGGCTGCAGCGGGAGCCGGGAGGACGGCTGCAGGCAGCAGTGGATTTGCGAATAGCATGCAGCTGCAGAGCCGCAGAGCCAGCGGCGCTTTCAGGTCAGGTCCGCTCAACAGCGCCCCCCCACCCAACGGCTGAAAGCTGTGACCAGACCTGAAAGCGCCGCTGGCTCTGCGGCTCTGCAGCTACATATGCTTCTAGCAAAATCCAGCATCACTTGTCACTTGCAATGGGAGCAGCACGGACTCGGGACTTATTTTATTTGGAATATAATAACTTTATACGCAAAAGTAGCCTAGTTTTAAGTTAAAATATTATAAATCTACATGCCTTGAGGATGTCATTCTTTATATAGCCTGCCTATCAGGCAAAAAAAATTATTCTAACGGAAACACTGATACCGTGATATATACCGTTACCGTCTATGCTTCAAATTATACCGTGATATAAATTTTAGACCATACCGTCCACCCCTAGTGGATTCTATTGTTTTCCCTCTGATAAGCAGAGACTTCTGAGTCTGTCTGACCACTTCTTGTTCAGTGATACCATTTGAAATTAAACCCTTTGCCTTATGGTTTCCGTCCATGTGGGATTGTGCTCCGGTTTGAATCGGCTGAAGGCCGATAACGTGTTTGGATTGATGATTCAACCCCCCCCCCCCCCCCCAGGCCAGTCCTTCCATTTAGCTCTCCATTGATTTTTGATAAGTCATTCAAGTCAACCGCTGTTGACTGGACTTAGAGGTGAGATAGACGGCAGCACAGAGGGCGAGACGGCACCTAGTGTTGTCAGGATACGTTGCGTTGGGAGTCTTGGGACTATGTACTGCGTATTAGTCCCAAAGCAGAGATACATTTCTTATTCACAAACCAAACAAGTGATCCCCAGAGAAAGCACAGGGGGACAACGCTGCTGTAATGCTCAGCATTCGACTGTCCAAATATTTCCACAGCAATATTTATTTATGATATACCAATGGGGGGATGGGGTCATCTTCTCCCTTCGAAAGAGGCGTGCAGTCAGTGCACATGGCAGCCAATTTGGCAGAGATGTGGTTACTCTAAAATAACAGCCCATCCAAGACATGGCTCATCCAAGGCTATAGTTATTTTACTTGCACTCATTTTGGAATCGGGGTGGCTCTGCTTGTTGTGTCTGTTTTTACCTTGACCCAAAAAGAAAAAAAGGTTTTCAGAATGACAGGGAGTGAGTGATGTCACTAAAGATATGGGGAGGGGCAGTATTTGGTAGTTGACTTAGGGCTGGGCGATATGGCCAAAAATGTTATCACGATAAAAACTTTCATATCACTCGATCGATAATCTCGATAATTTATACATGAAATACTTATTTCAAGTTGGATAAGTTTAAAGGCAATTTTTGCTGCTGAATGAAAGCTGAAGAAACCAGAAGGTTAATTGTGGTTCAGGATATTCTTTATTGTCAGAACATGACAAATTAGGCCTACTTGCCAAACCACAAATCTGAGGTAGAACATGAACACGAACTGTATAACAATACAACATTTATAACTGGCATTAGCAATGAAAATAAATAAAATCTCAAGTCTGATTAGCACACATAGCCTACGTGTACAGACGGTTTCAAACTGTATTTTAAATTAGAAAGCAAACTAAATAAATGGACAAGAGAAAAATAAATCTCAATTTGGTCAGTATTTTCATTTGGACAAGCAAAGCCATTACTTTAAGTTGCGGGCAAGAAAGACAAGTCTGTCCACAAATCTGAGGTATAACATGAACACGAACTGTATAACAATAAAACGTTTATAACTGGCATTAATAATATATATTTTTTAAATAAATATATATTTATTGACCACGTTTCATATTTATATTGAGGAAAAATATATTGTGATAATTATCGTTATTGTTTTATCGCCCAGCCCTAAGTTGACTATCTATGGACTCACCTGGAAGTAAGAGAGCCAGAAAGTATTAGAGTTCTACCAAAGTGAAATGTTGCTTTAAATGGTTCTGTGCCTCACCCTTTTCCTGATTGATGTATTACAAAAGCCACCTTGGCCTTAATCTAAAAGTCTTCCCATCAGTTGTGTAACTTGGGTGATATTTGTAAGTAAAGGAGAGTGAGATACCTTTAAACACAGTCCTCACTTCTCTTTCTATTTGTAAACAAGACGATGTAGCCATCACCTTGGTAATAAATGCCAGGAGGGGTGTTCTCTTTGATTATGGATCCAGTGATACTGCATCGAAGTACTCACAGTGAATGGTAAAGAACACCCTCAGGGCTTTATGGCTTTTGTATGATGCATGTACCGTCAGAAATGTATTTTTGTTGACTTAACACATTGACCGCCAGCAGCAGGGGGCGCTGATCCCCCTTCATCGCCAGGTCTTTATTCAATGGATATAGTTTTAGACTGCAACATTTGCGAGTGCTTAAAATATATTTTATATTATATCTATGGGTCTAATAATGCCGTCGACTATCGGTGAGTTGCTCCCAGTCAACATGCCCAAAACAGATTGTTTTTTCATCCGTACATTTCCGTTTGATACTGTTTTGAATAGAGTATGGTTTGGGTGCTTTTGAGTAATTTCAGGAAAAAGACGAGAAAAAGGCATTTTACTGTAATCCAGTGATCACGTTGTAATTTTTCGGCTGATTATCTAATCATCCTGAAATCAACGCTAGATTATCATTATTATATCTCGTTGTGCATACATGAAATGACCGTCGTAGCGGGGCGCTCGCCCCCCCCCCGCAGTCAACGGTAATAAGCATATACACTTACACACAGATAGCTGTGATCGTGGTAGAAATAAATGTCAGATCAACAATCAAATTTATATATAGTGTTCTTACCTTGTATCTGATGTAATGCAAAAGAAATAATCCAAATATCTGATCGCAATTCCAAATACTGCTCGCAGAGGTCCGTACCACACTACCGACCGTGTCACAATGATGGGCGGGCGGGGTTACTGTTCGATGCCATCGTTGTATAGAACTGGCTCGCCTGAGTATTTAAACCCCGCCCGCCCGGCTCAGATCGTCTCCTAAAATACACCAGCCCATTTTCAATGAGATGCAATAGCTCTGCATGGCAGTAGAGGGCGGTATTGACCGTCTGCCAGCTCAGACAGGGTCTGAAGGGTATACCAGAGGCTGCAGCTATGAATTATGAATAGATATAGCGAATAAACTAAATAACGATCCCAAAAACGAGTTAACTCGTTTCTGGCGCTGAACGCATGGCGGGCAATAACGAGTTAACTCGTTTCCGGCGCAGATTGTGTTAAAGGTTGAATCTGTAATTCCGTCAAACAGTGACCTCTAGGCAATAGATGACAACATGGTACTTGTTTACAGTTTTTGTCTGATGTGTGGATTGGATTTCAGTGGGTATAGGGGGAGGGGTTGCTACTGCTGCCCCCCCCCCAGGCTCTACCAAGCTCTACTATGAAGAAAATCATAGTATAATAAGTTACTAAACTCCAACCCACATGTCAGACCAAAACACAAAAAGTAAACAAAGTGCAATACCAAGCGGGGCTCTTTTGCTTAGATATTGCTGCAGTGGCGGCTCTGCCACTAGGGGCGCAAGGGCGCCGACCCACCTGCTGACTGCTGTTAAATCAGAGAAGAAGAATAAAATAAAACTTTTTTGTTTTTTGTTTTATAGCCCTATAAATAATATAAACATGTTTAAAATTAATAATATTTACTCATTTTAAGTGTTTGTGTTTCCAATGCACAATATAACGTTATTATATAAAATAAAAAAATACTTGTTTTCTTGAACAGGAAGTGACATCATTTTTTTTTTTTGTATTTCTCGGCCCGGGCTAGACGCAATAGCGCTCTGAGTGCGCGTCACGGTTTGATCGCTGTATCTGTCGAAGCCAATCAGTGCGTAACGCGTTGTGCGTTGAAATATGACTATTATGTTGGAATCCGGGCGCGATTTGAAGCGGTCTAGCCAGTAGCGTCAAGAATGTCTGTAGCCGCATTTCGCGGAGACGCTCTCTGATTGGCCGACGCCAGTATTTTTTTCCGTAGCAGAATTTCACAGAGACGATCTCTGATTGGCCGAATCCAATTTCTAATGTTCCAATTCTAGCTTATTCCGGTCCGTTGGTGAGAGATAGTTGTGTTGTTGTGTTGTTGTGAAATGCAGGCAGCAGAGCGTGCCGTGACTGCAAGTTCTTTAGATGGTTAAGCTTAGGCACTCTTTCAAAGTTGGTTAAGGTTAGAGTTTGTCTTAGAGCATGGCGATAGAACGCCAGGTAGTTTGCAGTCTGTTCGACGCGGAAAAATGGACAAAGAAATGTACTTGTGTTGTGCTAACAAGCTTAGCTAACACTTGGCTAACAAGCTATATGGCGGATGCAGTCTGGAGACAGTGGACAGTGGTCTGGAATACATCATTCAACAGTGGATTATACACGTTTATCAAGCTCTCCTGCCCTGGACGTTTCAACTAAACAGTGAGTCTCTCTCTCTCTCTCTCTCTCTCTCTCTCTCTCTCTCTCTCTCTCGCTCTCTCTCTCTCGCTATACACAGCTGTCTCCGCGAAATGCGGCTACGGAAAAAAGTATTGACTGTGCTTGCTGAGACGATAATTAATAGGCTAGCGATTCAAAACGCGCTGCTGTGTTGTGAACTATAACATTAATTTAGCTGCTGCTGATGCATAATGAATGGTGAGTTGTTTAAAATGACAACATACATGTGTTAATTATTTGATTTGATTTATCCGAGAGACAGAGAGAGATTGCTCCAGAGCATCTCGGAGCATTACATTTTCAACTCGACCTATTAACGTGAACTGCGACCTACAAGGCACCAGCGCCAGCGGCCGCCACTGTATTGCTGTTTGGCGGCATTACAGACTACCTTTTAACAACTGCAAATACATGGGCTGTCCAAAGAAAATATCAAAACTGAGTTACATGGTTATTCAGTGCAAGGGTTAAATTCACAACACATAGCAAGGTGTGTGCTGTTGCCTTTGGGTTAACAAAACACTTTCTGACCAGTTGCTTGTACCAAACTGTACACTGTGTAAATATAATTAGAGTGAACCTGGATTCTTGTTAATATAACGGGTAATATAAAAACACAGCACTTACTGAATTAATACTGCAAGCATGTTGCAATTGTAGAAACTAATTACAGAAAGCAATATTATTCGGTTTTCATTAACACTTTGAATGCCCATCACGACATAACTCGTGTTATCAGCCCCCCCATTGAGTGCCCACGACGAGAAATTGTTATTTTTTTTTATTAGCGATCTGAATTCATATTTCATCAACCGAGTCTACCGTTGGGAAACCAGCCCCGCCAGGCGCTCGGATGTGAAAAAAGCGCCCCCTATCGTCTCTCAGATGGTAATGCACCCTTTTGGAATGGACTCAATGAAAATGGATGAGAAAAAAATACTCCGGAATCCACATTTTACTTCTCACGCATGTAACCAGAGCCGATCGGATTCATTGTGGACCATCAGAACAGCGTGTAATATGTCTTTACAGTACGTAGCATTGGATCAATAAAAGGATCGATTTTTGGAATGGCGATCAGGAATTGGAATAATCTTTTTGGATACCATCTGATCTCTGGTAAGGAATCTATTTTACCAGTCTTAGGATAATTAATCAGACCTGTTTTCACGGAGATATAAGCTTTTCCCCTATATGTGATATGGCTGTTTGGCTGTGCGAGCGATCAGGAAATAAGATAATCGATTTTCAGCTCGCGGCACCAGCGTGCATACGTACACATAATACTATCGATAATCTAGCGTTTATTTGAAAACGATTCATAAATAGGCCGAAAAATGACAACGTTCTAGAATATTCCAGTAAAGGGCGTTTATCACGGAATATTTTTATTTTCCGTGAAAACGAGGGCTTTTCAAAATCCGATATCGATCGTTTTTGGTATAAAAAAAAGTACAAAAAAAAAATATATGTATATATTTTTTTTTATAAAAAATATATATTATATAATCATACTTGTAGTTGTATTATCTGCGAGACATCGCCACCACGCAACAAGTCAAAATGCTTGCTATCTGCAAACAGCTCCACTGTCTGTGTTTACTCGAGTAGCCTCCAGCTACGGCCAGGATTCTCCGGCGCTGCAGCTGGACCCTATTGGTATAAATCACATTCAGCATGCATGCCCTCAGCTCGAATACGCATCGAATCAATGTTATAAGACATTGATATCAGGAGCTATCTGTAGCTACTGCTAGCCGGCTAGATAACGTTAAGACAACGCCTCAGTGAACTATTTAGTTTAGAGCTAACGTGAGCTAACGTGAGCTACCGAGTCAACGGAGGTAACTTATCATGCACTCGACTATTGCTGGAGCATTTGTTGATATCAGCAGCTATCAGTAGCTAGCCAGCTATAATAATAATAATAATAATTTTTTTTATTTTTTTATTTTAACCGTTGATGAATTTTAATAATCAATACGTTTAATTATAGCTTTAAAGATTTATTTATTTATATTTCCTTTTCCTTTAGACATCCGTCTGTAGCCATGGCTGTGGGGAGACCTTGTTGAGACTTATCTTATTTTTTGAGGAAAACCCCTGAATGGTGGCTTTCAGCGCATTGCACCGGATACCAAAACAACCATCTGTAGCATGGCAGTGAAGGTTTCCTGTCTGCTACAGCATTGGTTTGCCATTTCCTCTTCTTGGTGAATTCAAACTGTCGTTGTGATACCATGGTTTGGTCGATCTGGTGGGTCGATGTTCACGCCTGTGCTTTTACGAACAAAAGACTTGCAGGGTGTTTGCGGAGTTCCGTATCATAAATAACTCCCTTAGGCTCGAGGAACGGACGTGTGTACCACGTAAATGCAACATCTTGGTTTTGAATCCAGGCAGTGTCCATGGGTGCATGCCAAATCCCCCTGCACCCTCCATATGTCCTGTCTACTGTGCTATGTTCCAAACCAAAATGGAGATAACAACCTATGATGGTTGTTGACACTAATGATGGTTGTTATCTCCATTTTTACTAGTGACTAATGGCAGATTCACGGTGGACACCGAAACGCCGGGAAGTTTCCTTTCCTTGGGCGCAGAAACAAATGTTAACCGATTGGACCATTGGAACCAGCTGTGTCGTAGCGCTCTGTGCAAGCTCGCCATCTCCAGCGATAGTTTCGGTGTCTGGTCTCTGTGATTGGAACAGGATCTCTCATTGACCCAGAGAAGCGCGCTTCTGGTGCGAACAGTCAGGCAATTGACACTTTGCGGAGCTTCCAATTCCGGTGTGACCATAGTGTGACAAAATTACATGAAAAGGGCTTGTAATGAGGGTGGCTGAGTGGCGCAGTGGGCAAGGCGCTCGCCACTAACGCAGGAGATGCTGGTATCGAGCCCAGCTCACGTTCGAGACAGGGGAGGGGAGAATTGAAGGGAGAATTGGCGAGGCGAAATTGGGATGGGAGAAAATAAGGAGAAAAAGTGGATAAAAAAAAGGAGAATGGCTTGTAATGGAACATAGTGTGATAAAATTACATGAAAATGGCTTGTAATTTAGTTTTAATGCAAGTAAAACTTGGTAAGGAGTTCAAGTTCAAGTTTGTTAATTAATTGTCACAATAAAATACACGTACTTTACGGTGAAATGCTTGGTTCTGTATGAGCCCCTGAGAGTGTGCTTTATACAGTAAAAAAAGTAAGTAAAAAGTAAGTAAAAAAGTAAGTAAAGAGGAATATACATATATACAATACAATCTAAAGTACAACCTAGGTACAATCTAAGTACAGTGAGTACAAATGAGTAAACAGTGAGGTACAATGCAGAAAATGAGGTACAAAACTTTAAGGTAAAGTGCAAATACAAATGAGGTATGAATGTAGTGCAAATCTCTTTAATAATAGATAAATATAATGTAGTGTCTAAAGTGAGTGTTAAGGTTAAGGTGAGTGTTTGTTTAAAAGTGAGTGTGTGGATGTGCCCCTGTGCCTCAAATAGATTCGCTATCAGCTCTATCTTTAATCTTTCAAAATGTTCAGTTGCTATTGCATGCACTCATCTGTGTTTCACTACACACTTGAGTGCATGCTTACTCTGCAACACTACTATCACCGACAACTAAGAAGGGAGATCCCCCCTTGAACCTTGAATGGCCCTTCTAAGGTTTCTCTCCTCCACACTGCCTGTGGAGCATTTTCCCCTATTGTTAGGTTTTAGTGAGTTTTTCCTTACCTTCGCGTGGGGTATGTCTGGGAGTGCTTGCATTCAGGGAGCGAAATTAACTTTTTGACTCACCGGCCAGTGGCGGGTAGATGGGAAGAGTCTACCCGCCAAGCATATTTCTTACCTGCCAACATTTTTTTGATTACAAAAATATATATATATATTTTATATAAAAAAAATTGTTTTTAAATAAAATATATATTATATAATCATACTTGTAGTTGTATTATCTGCGAGACATCGCCACCACGCAATAAGTCAAAATGCTTGCTATCTGCAAACAGCTCCACTGTCTTGTGTGTATACTTGAGTAGCCTCCAGCTCCAGCAAGGATTCTCCGGCCCTGCAGCTAGACCCTATATTCAGCTAGACCCTACATTCAGCATGCAAGGATTCTCCGGCGATGCAGCTGGACCCAATTTTAACGTTACGGTTCTTTTGTCAAATCACATTCAACATGCCCTCAGCTAGAATACGCATTCAATCAATGTTATAAGACATTGATATCAGGAGCTATCTGTAGCTACTGCTAGCCCGGTAGATAACGTTAAGACAATTTAGTTTACTGGGACAGATCGATCTAAGTGAGCTAGCTAACGCGAGCTAGCTAACGAGGGAACGGAGGTATTATGCAGCTCATGGAGGTCCGATCTAGACTAGAGCAGACTGCTACCATTCTGAGAGCTTAACGTTAGCACTAGATGCTGCGGGCGAGCTGCTACCATTCTGAGAGCTTAACGTTAGCACTAGATGCTGCAGGCGAGCTGCTACCATTCTGAGAGCTTAACGTTAGCAGTGGCACTAGAGCTGCGGGCCGCTCTGTGTTGATACGAGCAGAAGCCAATAGTATCCCGCTGCAGGGCTGGGCGGATATGACTCGTTGCCACGTTTTTTTTCAAAATAAGAATATCATACGAACCGAATGCTGCTAACTGCCGGAGCCATCGATATTATGACTCTAGCTGCGCTTGGGCCGGAAATGAGACCCGCACAGATTTTCAAAATAAGAGTATAGTTATGAACTACACGTCCACACGGCGGGCAGGGCTCTCAGTGGCAAGCGCCAAAGGTAAAAACTGAGCGCCCCTGGCGGGCGGCGGGCTTTAATTTCGCCCCCTGCTTGCATTCTTTCATTTGTTTGCATTTATTTTAAATTTGTTGGACCTTATGGTAGGGCTGGGCGATATGGCATCTAAATGATATCGCGATATTTTTTGGCCATATCGCGATACACGATTATATCGCGATATTTTGACATTTCCTCTAAAGCACTTAAAAATGCTTGATTTAACCCTTTGATGCATACAGTCACGCCAATATGATGATTATAATAAGTCCCTGCAACATATGTTTGCATTATTAAACCATGAAGATGATTTAAAAAATAATTTTATGAAAATGTACTAAGAGTAGTCTACCGACACACTAATAATTTTTTTTATTTACATCTAAGACAATTTATATAAAAACTCTTGGGTGCCTAAGACTTTTACACAGTACTGTGTTTTCTATCCACTTTAGCCAAACACTATATATACACACTAGAGGTGGGCATAGATAATTTTTTTTTATCTAGATTAATCTATCTGCAATCCTGGATTTAATCTAGATTAATCTAGATTAAAATGGCTAAAAAAAATTAAAAAAAACCTGCCGAAGGCATTCAAAATATGTGTGTTCTACCCAAATAATGACCAGAAGTAAGTCCTTACTTTTTCTTTCCTCCTTATGTTTCTCAGGCCAGGTGGCCCATTACACCATGAGCCCATCTCCCGTTTCCAAAATGCATTACAGACTGTTTGAAAAAGCTGTTTTGCTATGATAATTGGTAATGAAATATCAAAATAATGTTCAATAAGATGTACTTGTGTTTAATAAGTTGTTTTATTCAGAAGTTAACACAAATAAATAATATTACCAGTACAGTACAGTATCTAGCACACTCTCAGGAGCAAAACAGAAAGAATCATTTCAAACTTGAACTATGTGACATGGCTTGAATCAACTGCTCCAGTGGAGTTGCTCAGTGGCCAATGGTGTCAACTGTGGTTGTACTTGGCAGCTCCCAGGTGTGAATGGAACTGTGTGAATGTGAAGCAGGGCGTTCCTGAAAAAGAGCATCTGTGCTCGGCGAACCTACCCTGGGTAAATAAAGGTAAAAAAAAAAAAAAATTTAAAAGATTAATGCGTTAATTATATTATCGCGCGATACTAGTATAGCGTTAACGCAGCACGTTAACGCCGTTAACGGCCCAGCTCTAATACACACACTACTGTGAGAAAATAATAATCACACACGAAGGTATAATGGCTTATAGCAGACTTAATGATTTTAGAATATTTCAGATAATGAAATTAAATGTTTATCATCAACTATCCAGTTAGTATTTATACTGTCTGTAACGTTTGGCTACTTTAAATCCCTGAATGTAGATAGAGAGCGAGAGAGAGAGAGAGAGGGGGCGAGAATGAACAAGAGAGCCAGCCCCCCCCCCCCTCGGGTTTTGTTCTAGGTCCGCGTTTTGATCGTCTAAGCTGCCTTAGGTGATGACGTCACACTCGAATGTAAACAGGAAGAGATGGAGATGGAGACACACAGAGATGGAAATTGGATGATATACAGAAACGAATAACCAATAAATATGAAGTTATGTTTAAACTTCTGTTGTCAAGCGTAGTCAAGCGTTGTCAATATAACCCACCCCCTTTCCTCACGAATGGAACTAGTCTTGTGGAGTCCGCTTTGACCGTTTTCCAGGGTTAGCAGCTATCGCTAGTTAGCTTAGCATAATCCTAATGGATACCTTGGTTAGCAGCTACCGTTAGCTCATTGCTCGTGTCAATTAAATTGCATGTTATTAAAGGTCCGCGCTGGTCTGTCTAATGAAATTACAACCGCAACATTATATCGCACTGTACAGCCCTGACTACACTAACGTTAGCCTATAGCTCCGCCGTCCCTGCTACACTCGGGACCAGTACACTAACGTTAGCCTATAGCTCCGCCGTCCCTTCTCGAGGAAAGCACTGCGAGTGTCTCTCGGCCGTGGGCGGCGCCATATAAACGAATACTCGCTGTTCGCGATATAGTACAGTACTACATCTCGGGTAGAACAATCCGCGATACATCGAGTATACTCGATATATCGCCCACCCCTACCTTATGGTGTTCTTGTTCTGTTCTTGACTTATTGTTATGTTTTCTTCTTGACTTGTTTAAAGAAGACTTGTACGGCCCATGGGGACATTAACGTGTGTTGTCGGGCCTTATAAATAAATTTTATTTGATGTGCGTGCAATGAGTGTAGATGATGGGTTGTTACATGGAGTCATTGAGCATCATTCCTGATGGCCTGTGGATAGAAGCTCCTGGAGGCGTGTATCGCTTCCGCAACGGAATTCGGTTTCCGGGTTCCTCTGATTGGCCGCGACCCCCACGTGACCCGCCCCCCTATCCACCGCTCTGGTAGAGCCATATGAAATCCGCGTTCACGGAATCGCGGACGGAATCGCGGAATTAACCAATAAAAATGGAATCAACTGCAAAACGTGGAATATTGCAGAATTTGGCCTAATCTGGACTGAAATTTCGTTTTTGGGTGGAACGTTTGGTGTACACGCGACCGGGGAGGCGGGGACGCTACAGCGTGTTACACACAACACAGCCGCGGTGCTCAAGCGTCTGGCTGCTTGTGTTAACATCGTCAAGAAGCTAAACTATTCCACAATAAGCCCTCAATTCAGAGCAGAACAGTATCCTAATGACTTTTATGCCTCCGGTGATAAGGTGTTTTGCTAATTCTGTCAACGTTCCGTTGACTGGACCCGCAAAAACACTTGCGACACTATTAGGACGTTTAGCTTCTAGCTAAATCTAGTGCACCCATCCATTTGTTTAATGCAAACGACTGCCCTTTATAAACTAAATACACTTAAATAGCTATGTAACGTTATAGGACTATCTATGGAAATGATAGCTTCTAGAAGTTCTAGCTAAATCTGGTGCACCCATCAATTTGTTTAATGCAAACGATTGTCATTATACACTGCCCTTTATAATCTAAATAAACTTAAATAGCTATGAAACGTTACATTACATAGGACTATAGATGGAAATGATAGCTTCTTGCTAAATCTAGTGCACCCATCCATTTGTTTAATGCAAACTATTGTCATTATACACTGCCCTTTATAATCTAAATAAACTTAAATAGCTATGAAACGTTACAGTACATAGGACTATAGATGGAAATGATAGCTTCTTGCTAAATCTGGTGCACTCATCCATTTGTTTAATGCAAACGTTTGCCATTATACACTGTCCTTTATAAACGAAATAAACTAAACTAAAGGTGCCTAAATTATGCATTACTATATTTCATCACAATATAATAGATATAGCTAGGTTACTGACATTGTCATTGTGATAATGTCAGTAGTAGCTAGCTGTATCTATTGTTTACACTTGAAATATGTATTTTTATTTTGTCACAATATTAATTGAAAAATATTGTGTAAAATTGAACTGTATTTCTGAGTTGAAGCACTTAAAAACATTAAATGGACTGTTATATCTTATTCAATTGTGGACATTTATTCATTCCCACTTATTAGACACTATTTCTGATGGTAAAATGAGCATAAAAGGCAAAATACAGAATTCTGAAATATTAAAACGGAAAAAATGGAATTTGGGAAAAAATAAAATGGAATTTGGAAAATAATAAAACGGATTTCATATGGCTCTACGCTCTGGCGCTGCCGCGTGCGGCAGAGCGAGCGGCTGCGGACTCGCTCGCTTCGTCAATTTATACGCATGGAAGTATTGAATGAATGAATGAATGAATGAATGAATGAATGAACTTTATTTAACAGATTGCAGAATGGGTACAATACAGTACGGCTCAATACACACAATTGTTAAGGGGATGCAGACCAGAGAAAGACGTTTGTCTTGTTTACATCAGGGTCCCCCATTTTCAATTCGTATAGAACGACTACGCCGTAACAAATCATTAAAAAAATATACCGTTAACTAGGGATGTCCCGATCCGATCACGTGATCGGAATCGGCGTCGATCACGTGCTTTTCAGAGTATCGGGGATCGGGAAAAAATAATAATAAAAATCGGCAGTCAAAAAAAGAAAATTTTTATTCAACAAACATGACCATGTCCACGTCTTAAACTCATACGGAGGCCTTAGTTTTGGTTTTAAATTACATATAATATACCATCATTAATGTATTTATTGTCACACAGAGCAGAATAATTATCCACAACAAACACATTCCCCTTTAATTTTCACCGTTGCAACAAACATTCCCTTTAATTTAGACGCTACACGCTACACGCGAGTCGCGACCACATCACAACAACAACACGTCGCTCCCGAAACACGGTTAATATCCACTGACTTGAGCAGCTAGACTTAATGTCAGAGGTTTGGAACTAAGCATTTAAAAATAGAAAGTCAAGCCAGTTGCAATGTTTGCAAGGAGGAGATTCCGCGTGGAGGAAAAACTCATGAAGCAGCAGGCTGGAGGCGAAGTTTTCAGATTAACTTTTCAACTGGAGGATAACGTTACGTGACGTATCGTCGGCGTTTCAGACCAGAATGGACCATTACGTAAGTCGAACACTGAATGTATACTAATGTGCAAACATATATTGAAACTTTTAATATTTCTCATATGAAGCAGAAGCACATTTCTCAGGGTGAATGTAATAACAAAAGCCTCCGCTCTCGCGCCCTATTATAGGCAACAGATGGGCTTGTCTCACTCTGCCAGTTTCTGACAAAAATGCGTCAAAATTGATTACTAATGTGAAAGATCGGATCGGAAACGATCGGATCGATAGATATTTAAAATCATATGATCGGGATCGGATCGGAAGCAAAAAAAGGCGATCGGGACATCCCTACCGTTAACTGGAATATGTTGTGCCTTTACACATATGTTGGATTATGTAATTGGTTTGTCATGACAAACAAATAAAAAAATCGCGATTTACCCACTGGCTACAACAACACACAGTGATCGCTGAGCTCTGGCTCTGACTACATGCAGTCACTGAGTGTTGTTGTAGCCAGTGGGTAAATCGCGATTTTTTTAATTTGTTTGTCATGACAAACCAATTACATAATCCAACATATGTGTAAAGGCACAACATATTCCAGTTAACGGTATATTTTTTTAATGATTTGTTACGGCGTAGTCGTTCTATATGAATTGAAAATGGGGGACCCTGATGTAAATAATGAGGAAGCGAGCTCTGCCGCGGCAGCGGTGGATAGGGGGGCGGGTCACGTGGGGGTCGCGGCCAATCGGAGGAACCCGGAAACCGAATTCCGTTGCGGAAGCGATACACGCCTCCTGGAGACGGAACCAATCTTTTTCGTTTTCATTTCAAAAAAGTTTTCCGTAAACACTAAATCGTCTCAAGAAATATGTGCGTTCAAGCGAAACCACTGAAAATGCTGTAACGCTGCCACAAATGTACAAAATAAAGGTCTTTTCTGTTTTAGACTTCGCTCTTTTATTTTGAAACCCCCCGGTTCTGTGCTTTTGAGCTAACGCTAGTTTCCAAAGGAGAGGAGAGAAACACAGCGGCTCACATGCACTGCTCTCTGGCAAAAAACACGTTGCCTACAGTGGCGACGGAGGAAGGCGAGCACAGAAAGACTGAAAATGCTGTAATGCTGCCACAAATGTACAAAATAAACATCTTTCAATAGCTTCAGTGTTTTAGACTTCGCTCTTTTATTTTTAAACCCCTCGACGGAAGTATTATTGTTGTTATCGCTAGCGGAACAACTTGTGTCGTCCGGTTCTGTGTTTTTGAGCTAACGCTAATACAAATGTTGAGATTGTTGGCGAACAAGCGACTAACTGCAGCTATGTTGTATCATGTTTCTTTTTTGTTGGCTGGGTTTGCGGATTAAGGGAGAGGTGGGCTATTGCTTCATCAGTTCAGGAAAGATCTGTACTGGCTTGTAAAGACGGAAACGCAAGGCTGGCGTCTTCAGATTTGTTCACTCGTTTTCAGAAAATGGCGTGTTCAGGCTCCCAGAACGTGTTTCCGTCTGGATGAAACGTGCATGCGATAAAATACTTTGGCGGATACACCCAAACTCGTCTCCGTCTGGACATGGCTCTGTACTGGCCATGAGACTCCAGTAGTCCTTGCCTGACCGCAGCAGTTCAAAGAGGCAGTTGTTTGGGTGACTAGAGCCTTTGGTTATTCTCTTAGCCTTGGCCCTGCAACGTAGGGCTGACCGTCAAGCTTTTTTTGGCCGTCGAAGCTTCTGGGCTCAAGATTCGATTTGAAGCTTCGACAATAATATTTTTTTATTGTTATTTATTTTTTAAATGTATTTGTATCTTATGTTGTGGGACTTGTACAGCACTTTGGTCAACTTTGTTGTTTTTAAATGTGCTCTATAAATAAAGTGGATTGGATTAATTAATTAAATTAATAATGAGTCGGGAGCTGCGTCCTTTACACAGCCAACGACATAACATTACATAATTATGTTGCAACCTTAGTCTATAAAGTTAATAGAGAAAAAGGCAGAATTCGACTTAATTAACACTTTAACTGCCACACACGAGATATCTCGGGTTTCCAATAGTTATGTTGAAAGCCACTCACGAGATTTCTCCGATTATTTCTCCGATTATTTTCCGAGTATACCCGAGCACCGCCGGCGATCATATGTGGAAAAAAGCGGCCCCTATCGTCTCCCAGATGACATAAGGGATTTTGGAATGGACTCAATGAAAATGGATGGGGAAAAAAATCCGGTACTCCACATTTTCCAGTCCACTGATCCAGCCGGGGTTACCACAGTTCATTCTGGAGCCTCTCAGCCCCGCGGAATCATGTACTGCACTGTATACATGTTGGATCCATACACTTATCGATTTTTTCGAATGGTGATCAGGAATTGGAATATACCAGTTGGATACCATCTGATGTCAGGTAAGGAATCTATGTTATCAGTGTTAGGATAATCAGACTAATTTTGATGAAGATATAGGCTGTTTTGTGAAATGGGCTCTTTCGGTTTCACTGGAAAAGTCCAAGAGGAAATGAACACGCCGATTATCCGTGCGCGGCGCGAATGTGCTTGCGTGCACGTATAATATTGATCATCTAGCGTTTATTTGAAAACTATTCATAAATAGGCCGACGAATATCGACGTTCTGGAATATTCCAGTAAAAGACGATTATCACAGAATGGTCTAGAATGAACTGTTTTTTATTTCAAAACGGGTGCTTTTCAAAATGCTCTGAAACGGAAATGAAGCGATAAAAAACAAATCTGCCTTGACAGCACTGACAGTGGAAAATAGTCTTTGATAAGCGACGGGCAGATTAGACACATAGCCATAATTTAAAACATAGGCGATATTAACGTTAACATTGAAGTGGACCGTGGCATCAAGGGGGTAAAAAGGAAAACCCGGCGTGACACTCAAAGTGTTAAGCACGTTTTATAAAGAAAACAATTATATAAATATTTATATGTAGTTAATAGAGAAAAAGGCAGAATTCGACTTAATTAAGCACGTTTTATTAAGACATGTTTGTATATGGGTTGGGACACTGCTGCTGACTGGGTGTCTTATCAAACACAGGTAAAAATACTATAGATAATTGTCAGTGCTGTAAAGTTGAAACCTTTTTAAATCTTAGACAAACAAAACACTTTGCTTTTATGAAATATTGTAAGCCGATATTTGAGGCTTTATAAAAGCAGCAAGTTGTATTCAACACAGAGGAGTTAATGAGGAATCTCCATGTGCTTGTTGTAGTTACATTTAGTCATTTAGCTGACGCTTTTATCCAAAGCGACTTACAAGTTCTGTACGACAAGCCATCAGGAAGGGCACAACTCTATCAGCTGAGCAACAATGTTCATCAAAGTGTTGAGTGCTACAGTGTAGGTTAGTTTATTAGGACAAGTGCATGACAGTACGGTTAGTTAGGGTTAGATTTTTTTTTTTTTTTTTTTTTTTTAATTCAGATAATGGTTGAAGAAGTGCGTCTTTAGTCGACGGCGAAAGATTGGACGTGATTCGGCTGTCCTAACTGGGGTGGGTAGTTCATTCCACCATTGTGGGGCAAGGACTGAGAATAGGCGACTTCTCTTTGATGACCCTCCCGGAGCTTGGATAGGAGTAGGTCTGAGGCGGCCAGAAGATGCAGAGCGTAGGGGTCTTGAGGGTGTGTAGTTAGAGACCATTGACCGGAGGTAGGCGGGAGCGGTTCCCTTTGCCGCACGGTATGCTAGGTCGAGGGCCTTGAAGCGGATTCGTGCAGCAATGGGGAGCCAGTGCAGGTCCCTAAGAAGTGGGGTGACATGGGCTGACTTCGGTAGGTTTGAGATCAGGCGGGCCGCTGCGTTCTGAATGAGTTGAAGAGGCTTAGTGGCAGTGGCCGGGAGGCCAGCGAGCAGTGCATTGCAGTAGTCGAGGCGGGAGATAACTGTTGATTGGACGAGGAGTTGGGTGGCTTCTTTTGTCAGGAAGGGGCGTATCCTTCTGACGTTGCTCAGGAGGAATCGGCAGGTTCTGGTCGTCGCTGCGATGTGAGCAGAGAAGTTCAACTGGTCGTCGAGGACAACACCAAGGTTCTTGGCGGTCGGGGACGCAGTCACAGCTGCATTCTCGACTGTGATTGAAAGGTCGGTTAGGGGGGAGGATTTGGCCGGCAGGTGGAGCAATTCTGTTTTGCTTAGGTTCAGTTTGAGGTGGTTGGACGTCATCCAGGCTGAGATGTCGGACAGACAGGCCGAGATCCGCACAGAGACGTGGATATCTGAGGGAGGGAAGGAGAGGAAGAGTTGAGTATCGTCGGCATAACAATGGTAGGAGAAGCCATGAGACGTGATAATGTTACCCAGTGATTTAGTGTAGAGGGAGAAGAGAAGGGGTCCTAAAACCGAGCCCTGGGGGACACCCGTCCGCAGGGGGCGGGTGGCCGACAGGGTCCCTCTCCATGACACTTGGTAGGAGCGGTCATTGAGGTATGATGACAGCCATGTCAGCGCAGAGCCAGCCACTCCCATTCCTGCGAGGGCCGCAAGGAGGATCTGGTGGTTGACTGTGTCGAAGGCTGCAGATAGATCTAGGAGAATCAGGACAGAGGAGAGGCCTTTCGCTTTTGCTAAGTGAAGTGCCTCTGTGACCGCAATGAGGGCTGTCTCTGTGGAGTGACCAGTCCTGAAGCCTGACTGATTAGGGTCTAGGAGGTCATTATGTAAGAGATAAGTAGTAAGTTGGTTGGATACAGCACGTTCAAGTGTTTTAGAAAGGAAGGAGAGAAGAGAGACAGGACGGTAGTTGCCTATGACGGTAGGGTTCAGGGTTGGTTTTTTTATGAGCGGCGTGACTCTGGCTTGTTTTAGGGAGGTGGGGACCACCCCCGAGTTGAGTGAGGAGTTGATGGTTGCAGTTAGGAATGGGAGGATGTCTGGTGCTATGGTCTGGAGGAGTGGGGAGGGTAGCTGGTCCAGCTGGCAAGTAGTCGGACGGTTTGACGTTACCAGTGTCAGGGTCTCTGCTTCTGTAATGGGAGAGAAAGATGACAGAGTGAAGGATGAGGTTCTCGATTCAGCATTTGGAATGGGTGGGGGTTGGGAGAAGGAGCTGCGGATGTTCTCCACTTTTTCCTCAAAGAAGATCGCAAAGTCTTCGGCAGAGAAAGATGAGGGAGGGGGGGGTGGGGGGGGAGTGAGGAGGGAGGACATGGTAGCATGCAGTTTGCGAAGATTCTTGGCAGAGGCCTCGATCCTATGGTGGAAGAAAGAAGCTTTGGCATTAGTGATGGTTTTGGAGAATGTTAACAAGAGGTTGTGATATGTGTCGATGTCAGCAGTGAGGCGTGACTTTCTATACTTCCTTTCAGCTGCTCTCAGGACCTGTCTTTGTTCTCTCACTGGATCTGTCAGCCATGGACTGGGTGGGGAACGGCGGGCAGGTTTCTCAACGAGGGGACAGAGCTTGTCGAAGGAGGTTGCAAGGGCTGAAAGGAGGGTGGAGGTTGCCATCTCTGTGGAGAGAGCAGAGAAGGTGTCACTCAAAGGTAGAGCGGATAGTATGTCAGAGGAGAGGGTGGAGGGGGATAGGGAGGGCAGGTTGCGTCTGAGTGAGACTGTTTGAGTTGGGGTGAAGACCTTTCGGTTAAGCATGAGAGTTAGTGAGAAGGATATGAAGGAATGGTCCGATACATGTAGGGGAGTTACCGTGGTGTTAATGATGCTGGAGTTACGGGAAAATATGAGATCCAAGGAGTTGCCTGCTTTGTGGGTGGGAGGCATGGCAGTGGGAGTCAGGTCAAACGATTGTAGGAGGGAGACTACTATGACTGACTGAGATGAGTCAGGCAGGTTGAAGTCGCCCAGTAGAAGGAGAGGGGTACCATCTTCCGGTAAGGAGCTAAGAAGCATGTCCAGCTCATCTGTGAAGTGATCGAGTGTACCTGGAGGGCGGTAGAGTGTAACAATGGTGAGATTGAAAGGATTAGAGACAGATACTGCATGATATTCGAGAGAGGAGAGTGACAGTTCTGGGAGTGGTGTTACGTTTGTAGCCCATGAAGGAGATGTCATGAGGGCAGTGCCTCCACCCCGTCTGGAAGGTCGAGGTGTGTGAGTGAAGTTATAGTTTGTAGATAATGCTGCAGGTGTTGATGAGTTATTGGGGGTTATCCAGGTCTCAGTTAGAGCCAGGAGCTGCAGATTTAGACTATGGGCGTAGGCAGTAATGAAGTCAGCTTTCTTGACTGCTGATTGACAATTCCATAAGCCTCCCCGTACTGTGACAGGTGTATTAGTGGCTGTAGGAGGGTAGGAGAGATTAGCCGGGTTGCTAGCAAACTGGCGTGGATGGGTAGAGTCAGTTCTGGAGGAGCAGATTGTGGATATAGGTATGAGACACATTGTATTGTCAAGGGTGGCAGGGAGGAAGTAGAGAAATAGCAGTGTGGGAGGGAAATATAGGATTATGGTGTACTTAGCACTGGGTGGATTGGTGGATCCCTCGGCGGTGAACTCCAGGAAAACTCCTCCTCTTTGTCCCTCTTCGTTTCTCGACGCTTCGCTGACGCTACACCAGCAAGCCTTTAAATCACTATCACTAATTAGTGCTGTCTTAACACCTGGCCCTTAATGGGGGCACTTAACTAAACAAAATGGCCGTTTTAAACACGCCCCTTTAATCAAGTCAGCTGGTTCCTCACTTTTAAGATTCACTAATAAACTTAAAATGGCTTACCCTAGTTTTCAGTATAAAGATAGTTAACAAAGAGAGGCCGAGTTATTGAGTCGTATGACGTCCGTTGCATTGGAGGCGCAAGATTCTGCAGGTGGGAGACCAATTTAAAGAAATTTATTTAATTCTTTTTATATTCAAATACAATTTTCCCGTGCTCATCGAACGAAGTTTCGAAGTATTTAAGACAGCCCTACTGCAATGCTTGTTATAAATGTTCTGGAGAATGGGAAGCGTTCGGCTGAGCGGGCCACTCTGTAGTCTGCTGCGGTCGTGTGCGGTGCTATTCCCAAACCAGGAGGTGATGTTAATATTGACTTTATAAACTATCTTATCAAATTTCCTTACAACATAATGTGTGATGAATTATCATGTACACTTATTTTTTTATTAACATTTTGGAATGAAATCCTTAATTGGCCGTAAAAGCCCACATGTCACACGGGTGCTGACGAGTTGTAAAGTAATAACCAAACGCCTATAGTTCCTCAAGGGTGATAAGGTACTGTGTGTGCACCTTAACCATACTACTGGTAAAGGGAGGCCTATAACACTGCAATTGCATAGATCGCTGTCAATCATTACAGGAAAAGCTGGTTAATGACTTACTGAATGAGACAAAGAGGGCAGAATACTAGGCACACTTGGCAAGGATGCATTGGGTACTTTCTTTTTTCGGTGCCAATACCGATACCTGGGATTCTATACCAAAACGATACTTTTTTCCGATACATTACTTTCCTGATTCATGTGTGTGCTGTGGCTGCATGATTAATCGAATTTGAATCGAAATCGCGATTTGGAATGATGCAATTATCAAATAAAAAAAAAAAAAAAAAATGCAATTATTTTTTATTTTATTATTATTTTTTTAAATAATTTTAACCAGGAAGTCCCATTGAGATACAAGATCGGTTTGGGAGAGGGAGGTAAGGGGTTTTAGATTGTGTGTTGTGAAGTTTAGACTTCAGAGAGGGAGAGTAAAGTACAGAAAAAAAGGTACTTTTTGGTACAGGTATTGATTCCCAGGTAAAAAGAAACATTTTCATGCTCGGTGTTCCGAACAGACCCACAGCGTAGGCCAGATGCAAGCCGCATTTTACAATAAACCTCTGTGGGGCTGCTTAATTTTTTTTTAATTATAATCGCAAATTTTATCGCAATCGCAATATCTGTCCGAAAAATCGCAATTGGATTATTTCCCAAAATCGTGCAGCCCTTGTATGAGCCAATCGGAGGCTGTGTTACATTTTGGATTGGTTGAACAAAAGAAACAACCAATCGCCACCAGTAGGGATGCCCCGATCGCGTTCTTTGCCACCAATCACCTATCGTCTATGAGCCATATCGGCCGATACACTGCAGATACAGATCTTTTTTTTATACTGTAGGTCTAACACAGGCATTCTCAAAGTCCGGACTCCGGTCCAGATCCGGACCGAACCACAACTGTCTCTGGACTCTGAGCAAATTATACTTTTCATATGTATTATCTTATCTGTGGGACATTGCCACGACAACGCCCTATGAATTCCATGACTTTTCTTGTGATCGCCTTAGGGCTTGTGTCCACAGCCGACGTTTTATGAGTTGTCAGCTCCTTTCTGTCATTCATTTCTATGCTGGAGAAGCGTCAGGCGCGCTCCTCTTCCCAGAGCCGCGCCTCGCGTTTTATGAGCTCTCGGCGGCAGCGTTTTTGGCGGAGCGCTCCCAGCTCATAAAGTTGAAACTAGTTAAACTTTTTTGGAAAGGCGCGCTCATCAATGTAACTCATCGAGGAAGGGGCGGAGCCGCGGCTGGCGCGAGCTCAGGGGAGACCCAGAAAAACGCTAGAAGCTTTTTTTTAAGCGGTCCGCCTTGAAAAAAAGCCTTTGAGTGGCCTTAGCCTTCTGACTATCACGGTTATATGCACGGGTGCTCTCTAAAGTGGTTTGCGTTAGCGACCGTTTTGGTTCTTTCTCTGCCTTTTTCTTTTTACTCCGTGGTAGGGCTGACCCCTATTAGTCGATTAGTCAACTAATCAGTCGAAAGGAGCCGTAGTCGACTAACCCAGTGGTTCCCAAAGTCGGGGTCGCGACCCAAAGGTGGGCCGCGAGCAGCCACGGGTGGGCCGCGAGATGATTTAAAAAAAATATTAAATTTTTTTTTTTTTTTGTCAGGCCACTGAACTTAGAAGCAGGCCAGGACAGTGTTTCTAGTTGTATTCTAAAATTCTATTCTATTGTATTCTAAAATGTGACTACCTATATGGTTTTATATTAACTTAATAAATAAACAAAAACGAAAAATCTACTTATTTCAACGAACATTTCAAACTAAATAACAGATTATGCACATAAAACGCTGAAAACAACCGAAGCAACAATAGTATTTTAATGAGGCTATTATTATTATCATTATTATTTTGCAACAAGTTAGCCCTCTCATAAATAGCACATATAAATGAATAACTAACTTGAACTAACTTAATAGGATTGAAGTGATATTTGGCTTAAAAAATCAGTCGCCTGGCAAAAAAAAAAAAAGCCCGATGTGCATTGGGCCGCGGCTCTCTGACGCCTTATTTTCTGGGCCCTGGCCTGAAAAGTTTGGGAACCCCTGGACTAACCAACCTCTTAGTCGAATAGTAATTTTATTTATTTTAATTTTTTTATATTATCTTTTTAGATTTTTTTGTAATCATTCTTTCCAAAAGAAAAGAGGCCTAGAAGCGTGTCTAACGCTAATTTCACGCATACCAGAGGCTAACTGCCTACGAAAACAGGCACAGAGGCACTGAAAGAGGATTTAACCCATCTAATGAACACACTAGAATGTGCTTTGTGAATGACTTCTGTCTAAAGAGACATATCAGCTTAAATAATATCTCTCTCCCTCTCTCTCACTATACAAAAGCAGCCCAGTTAGATTCTGAGGCATTAACTGTTTAAATTGGTTACCATATAAAATGCTTAGTATCAAACGGGAGCTTTAGCGATATTGGTTAATATTACACACTGAATTAATCAATAAGTCATTTCCAGGTTAAAAATATCAAGATGTATCCATCAGTGGACCAATTGCATGCTTTTGCAGAGGACAAGAGGCCTTCAGTCGACTCCTTCAGACATTAAGCACCCCCCACAGCCCAAATGGAATGATACAAAAATAAAAAATTAATTAAATAATAATAAAAAAAAAATTTAAAACATATTATTATTATTATTATTTTTGCCAATGATAGTCGACCATCCAAATCCTTAGTCGGGGACAGCCCTACTCCATGGTAAGCTTAACGAACTCTCCATGCTACTCTGGGTGATGGACTGATGGGACTTCAAGTGTCTTATTCAATTTGTTGTGTTGAAACTTTTTACATTGCTTCCAACCCAAGGTATTTTATCCTGGCATACATTGCAGATGGCATTTGTTGCATCTGTCTGACACTTTGTAATAGTTCCACACCGCCGACATGTTTTAGGTTAGTTAGCATGCGATTTTTCGATACTGAAGCAATTCGATCAATAGCATAAAAGTAACACATTTTGATACTAGGGATGCACCGAATGGGAAATTTTTGGCCGAAACCGATACCGAAAATAGGAAACAGTTGGCCGAAAACCGAATGCCGAAAGGCCGAAAATGATTAATATAAATATATCTATAATGTATTTCTTTCTTAACTTAATTTAAATAATATTAATCACTATTATGGGCCCATAAAACATTTATTCAGCACTTTTGAATGCATACATTAATTCCAGACTGACTGCTGAAAGATTGTACAATTTAAACATTTTCTCTTTGCATACAACAAAATGTGCATTAAAGTCGAGTGCATTTTCTTTTCTCTGTAGGATAACTAGAATTAACTACAACAAAGTGCATTCAGAACAAAGCCAAGGTGCTTTAAAACTGCATAACGATCTGCATAAAGACACACACACAGGACTGTTGTATTTACTACATCTCCCATGACTCTTAGCGGGGGATAGACCATTTACTACATCTCCCATGACTCTTAGCGGGGGATAGACCACCGCAACACTTCCAGGATTCTGAAATCAGGGAGGAGATTGCGGGGGGGTCAAATGAATGAATGTGGACGAGAGCCGTGATGTAAGTGGTTGCCGATACGGCTGTGGGGGTGCTGGAGACATGATCGAATAGACGTTTATGCGCCTCACTCTCCTGAACACGGCGTGACCCATAACTAATCGATCAGAACTAAATCGGCAGAGAAAAAGCCCATTTTAAAGCACCTATTCCCCATGGACATGCGCAGAGTGCCCATGGAGTCTGGACGACGCGAGATGACGCTCGAATGAATGTGGACTGTTCCATCAGAGGGCGGAGCTTCGGTGGTAATGTGAGTGGCTACAGACCGCTGCACTTAAATATAAACATTAGTCTACCTGGAGACTCAATGAGGTAATTGTAGATGTCGCCATAAGACGCGTCTGGCCATTTAGTGGGATAATTTTTTCATTATCCTGTTCGGCTGAAAGGACACTGGTCACCGAAGCTCCCCCCTCTGATGGAACAGTCCACATTCATTCGAGCGTCATCTCGTGTCGTCCAGACTCCATGGGCACTCTGCGCATGTCCATGCGGAATAGGTGCTTTAAAATTGGCTTTTTCTCTGCCGATTTAGTTCTGATCGATTAGTTATGGGTCACGCCGTGTTCAGGAGAGTGAGGCGCATAAACGTCTATTCGATCATGTCTCTAGCACCCCCACAGCCGTATCGGCAACCACTTACATCACGGCTCTCGTCCACATTCATTCATATGCTCCCCCCGCAATCTCCTCCCCGATTTCAATGTAACGCGGAAGTGTAGTGGTCTATGACGTAGCTTACGAGAGATTGGTCAAAGAGGAATGGAAGCGTTAGCTAGCTTAACGCTAACGTTAGTTAAAAATGTTTTAACCGCGACGGGCATATAGTAATGGCGAGGATATAAAGCATGTTTTTTTTTGATCCACTTTTTCTCCCATTTTTTAATTTTTTTTCATATCGTCCAATTCAACCCTCTCCTGTCTTCGAACGTTGTTTCTTGCCTTCCACAACCCGGCTGCAATGTGGACTAAGTCATACATAGCACGAGTCCCCTCCGATACTCGAGGTAACAGCCGTCGCATCTTTTCACCTGCGCGGCTCGATCTTTTCAGCGTCGGGGGTCTGGGCTTTGGAGGGGCCCCGCCCCCGTCGCTTCTTGATTCTACTGCGCAGGCGCACCAACCGACCTGTAGGAGTCGCTGTCCACAACGCCCGATCCCCACCCTTCAGTTTCCCTCCCCGTAATACGGCCAATGTGTATTACTGTGGACGACCAGCTAAACTGAAAGCAATGTGGAGAGCGGGGCTCGAACAGGAAGCATCCTGTTCGAGCCTAGTCTCCAGCATTCGTTGCGAGCGCCTTGCCCACTGCGCCACGTAGCCGCCCTGGATATAAAGCATGTTAAAGACGCATTTATTGGATGCGTTGCTCGCGGTCGCAGAGTTTACATAGAAACAGCGCGACTCCCAAGAGGAGTTAGTTATCACAGGCTGCAGAACGCAGGAAGAGCTGCCAAGCTGCTCACGTTACATGTTGCACGTTTCGATTACGTCATCACAACAACACTTTCGGTTACGAATGTTACGTATCCCTGTTCTTTGACATTCGGTGATATATTTTCGGTGCTAAAACCCTTTCGGCCGAAAGAGCCTTTTTAACCATTTTCGTCCGATAATTTTTGGTGCATCCCTATTTGATACCCAACCCTCGACCTACTGGGTCTTGTGTTATTGGCTGTGGTGGCTAGCAAGAGTTAGCAGAATACATGTAATCGGCAGCATAAAAAAACTGGATTATGGTATTGTGTCTGTTTTGGAGGCATTCACATTTGTGGTGAGCCTGTCTGATATTGTGGTGGGTCCCCTCTAATAGGCATATATCTACCTAGTACAGGAATTTGCTGGTGAACATGTTTAGGCATTAGGTCGAACCGAAGCATGTGATGAAGTGTAATCTGTTAATTGTCAGGTGATTCGGTCTCTTATCATTCAGTACACTGACATACGACACCAGCTTGGTTGCAGGGTCTTCATGCTTTCTTGTATGAGATAATATTGATACGGAAAACCTTGCCATAGGGTGTAGCTAGGTGTAGCTAGAGCCAACTGCATGTAAAACACTGTTTAGAGAGGACACACACACACGCACACACACACACACACGTAATCAAAGGATATCTTGTGTGTGCTCCACTAGTGTCACATTACCCCGCGTGTGCTTTGCAAGAACTAGTCAAGGAAGAGTTCAGAATGAAGATTAGTATTTCATGCTTCTTGCTAGCTTGACCCTGATGTCAGTTGGGAGGAGGAGGGGGAGGGGGGGTGGGCATTTAGGATGGCATGAGCAGCTGTTTCACAGAGTAGCGGGCATAGTTATAAAACAGTAGAGGCAACATGTCATAATGAATTACCATTCTGGAACGGAACCGTATGGCAGCCATCCTACCTGGTAGAGTTCTAAACCTGCATGAATTGAAGTCGGTGAGAAAAGTAGCATGTATGGTGCTTTTACTTGTCCTTTGTTTTTACATACACCTTTCATTAACTGTTATAATGCATTGCATTGTATTTGTAACTAGGGTGTCTATAATAGTTGGAAATATATTACTGGAATACATTTGCTATAGATGAGCTAACATGGAAGTACTACTTAAATGCATTTTTTGCCAACTTAATGATATTTTCTTAGGCGGTCCATATCTCAGGTAAACCTGATTTTAGACTATTTGGGTTGTCCCTAGTTATCACTTATCAGATTTGCTAATAGTGGCCAATATAATGATGACTTATGAATAATTAAAGATAGTCCATTATTTTTGGAACTAGAAATTAATTTGTTGAAGAGAATGTATTTCCTAATTCTATCTCCCAGCTGTATTGTAAACTAGAGTAGACAATGCAATAACGCTCAAGAGAATGTGTTAAGGCAGGGGTTCCCAAACCTTTTCAACTCGAGACCCAAAAGGGAAATTTGGTGTTTCCCCGGGACCCAAACTTACAAAAATACATCATGAATTGCCATAACATACATTTATAAACTACTGATAAAGAACACAACAAACCATGAATTTCAAATGTGTATGAAATATATTTATTTAATTATAAAAGTACATCACAGCAATAATCAGAGTGTAATGTTAAGTTGCTCACCACCTCATAACACATGTACATACAATTTTGTAACACTTTTAAATGAACAAACATGTTCTACTCTCCTTTCTATTTTTCACCCCTTTTTCAACTCTCCATTTCTTACCCCCTCCCTCCGCCCCTCAACCTTAAACCCCAACATTGAGCAACATTCTGATTAATTTGTACTGACTTATTTTAAAATTCTACTGACCTGACATCATGCTAGAAGGGGTATACAATTTCATCTATGGCACAATGAAATCTAATGAGAGGTATGTGGCTGGTTGAAGTTTTCAACCAGCAGATCTATTCTGGGCTTGGTTTTTGAAAGTGCTATTCTGAGGTCATGCTGAGCATTTAGTCTGTTTCTGTATGTTTTTCAGGTATGCTAGAGTAGAAAACCCAGATTCACATAAGTATGTGGTGCCAAACTGAATCAACACATCTACAGCTTTTCTATTTAAAATATTTTTTTTAAAGGGGAACTATTTTTACTATTTCTTTCACTATTTGGGCACTTTTACACAATTCCTGTGAGTTTATGGAACACCTCTATAATTATAATTTTTTTTAATTCATTGTTTTGTATTTCTAATCAAGTCCTCAAAAACAGCATTTTTCTACCTCAAGATCTCGAGCCGTTTTGAGGCTGGGCTCCTAAACCACTGTGTGGCCTGGTGGCATCTGCCACATTATCATGCAGCTGAGTCTCTCTGACATCACAAATCATCACATTTTCAGATGACTCAGTTCAGTGAGGGTGAATATTGTGAGAGGAGAATTGGAAGAATGCGCCAATATGAGAATTAGAGACATGGATCATATTAATATAAGTCCACATAGCTAGGAAACAATCCTAAACACTGAAAAAGGCCATTTATAAGATAGTTCCCCTTTAACTCTTTCAGTGCCACTCACGAGATATCTCGTGTTTTTTTATAGGTGGTTGCTAGCCACTCACGAGATTTCTCGAATTTTTTTTTTTTAATTTTTTTTTTCGATCTGAAAAATGATTGCATCACCCGAGCCTACCCGAGTATAGCCGAGGGGCGCCGACGATCACTGTGGATAAAAGCGCCCCCTGTCGTCTCCCAGATGACATAAGTGATTTTGGAATGGACTCAATGAAAATGAATGGGGAAAAAAATCCGGTACTCCACATTTTCCAGTTCACTGATCCAGCCGGGGTTACCAGAGTTCATTCTGGAGCCTCAGATCCCCGCGGATCATAGAGATCTACTGTGTCGCGTTGGATCCATACACGTATCGATTTTTTCGAATGGTGATCAGGAATTGGAATATACCAGTTGGATACCATCTGATGTCAGGTAAGGACTCTATGTTATCAGTGGTAGGATAATCGGAGTAAGTTTGATGAAGTTATAAGCTGTTTTGTGAAATGTCTTCTTTCGGTTTCACTGTAAAACTCCGTGAGGTAATCAACGGAGCGATTATCAGTGCGCGGCCGTAATGTGCTTGCGTGCACGTATAATATTGATCATCTAGCGTTTATTTGAAAACGATTCATAAAAAGGCCGACGAATATCAACGTTGTGGAATATTCCACTAAAAGACGATTTTCATAGAATGCTCCAGAATGAGCTGTTTTTTATATCAAAACGGGGGCTTTTCTAACTGCTCTGAAATGGAAACGACGCGATAAAAAAACAATCTGTCTTCACAGCACTGACTGGAAAATAGTCTTTGATAATGCGATGGGCAGATTAGACACATAGCCATAATTTAAAACATAGATTAGGCGATATTAACGTTAACATTGGCGCCGATGGTGGCATTCAAGCGGTAAAACGGAAAACCAGGCGTGGCACTGAAAGAGTTAAATTAAAATATATATATTTTTAAATTATTATTGGCGACCCAATAAAAACGGGTCTGCGACCCATTTTGGGTCACGACCCTAAGTTTGGGAAACACTGCGTTAAGGGATGGAATAAATAAAGGTCTACACTAGAGATGTTCCGATACCATTTTTTTCCTTTCCTTTCCGATTCCGATACCTAAGCTTTGGGTATCGGCCGATATCGATACTTATCCGATACCAGTGCATACATTAAAAAAATAAAAAAATATTATATAAATTATAAAACTTTATTTTTTTTTAAATACAGCTACTGTTTTATATATACTGTTTTTTAGTAATAACTATAAAGTAATGGTATTTATTCAACAACAGGTGATTGTATAGATTAGTATTGAAAACTATCTCAATGAGTTCACCCACGGAAAGGTTGTTGGCACATTAGTTCCACACTCACAGACATTATTCGTTGCTGCACTTGCTTCCACAAGAAGGCTCCGTTTAGTACCAGAGGCTCTGTTGTTGTGATTTTTGCACAATAAATATTCAACATTCTCTTTTGAGACTCCGCCTCAGACTCTTATCATTTGGCACTAAAAGCTAAACATTGTCACCGATATGGCTGTCCGCAACATGTCATTAATTGTGTACGCGACGTGCAATTGTGCAATGACGACGTTAACGTGAGCTAGGTTAGCTAGCATGAGCTACCGGTATATGGAAAGACTGTAACGTTACTGGTGACATTGTGATTTAACTTGGAATACTCCTTTGCCAACTTGCTGTACTTTGCTTGCAGGTCTGCAGCCATTATTGCTGGATTATGAATAGCCCCAACTTTAGCCAAGGTAACGTTAAAGCTAGCTTTCGGTTAGCTGTTCAATGCTAATAACACCAGCCACCAAGTGAACTCATCAGAGCTCCCCGTCAACAGCGCTCTGTCGGGACGATGGCATTTTAAGAAAGTATCTGCTCTGCTGTTAAAATGACAAATGGCAATTGACACTTTAATTCACGGTCGATTAAGCACACGTTTGTTTTATAATGCTCACTCGGCAAGTAGGGTATATCTGCAGAGCCACAGAGCCCAACGTCCGCAGTGTTGTTGATAAATTACGTCATATGGTATCGGAGCGCAACATTAGAGGGTATTCGCCGATACCGATACCAGCATTTTAGGCAGTATCGGCGGCATTTCCAATACTGGTATCGGTATCGGAACAACTCTAGTCTACACATCAAACAGAATGTTTGGAATGTTTCTCTCACTGTTTTAGTTTAAACCAGGCGTTCTATTGCTGTTGAAACAATACTGGTTGTTTGATTGATGAATAGTTTACCCAGGTAAGATGGCGCAATTTTTATCCCACTAGGGCTCGACAGTGCAAGCGTTTCACTCGCATTTGCAACTGAAAATAGATGTATGCGAATCGGAAGAATAATGTAGGAGCACATGTGCGAGTAAAGATGGCATCCTTCAAGCTGACTGATCAATGATCTTTTCCCCACCTGCTGCAGTGCATATAGCCTAATCTACTCCACTACTAAGACCTGTTGCTTGGATCAACGTAATTTCACTGGTTATGTGGCTTGTTTACTTTCTCTGGGCCACCGAGAGGTCTGGCCTTACGAGATCACTCAAGTGTAAGAATATACTGGGATGGGTATCGTTAGGATTTTATCGATACTACTACTCTTATCGATACTGCTTAACGGTTTGGTACTTTATCGATACTCTTATCGGTTCTTTTGGATTCTTATTATTTTTTTCTTTTTTATACATTTATTATTTGAACGGCTTAACTCATTCAGCGCCATGGATTAGCCGGGTTCCGTTCCAGCTACGCCACGCTTTAAAGATACGAGTGCGTCACCTTGTTTGTAGAGCTATATATATTCTATATTATAGCTATGGAGACAATACTATAGTCATTTGACAGTGACTTTCTTCCGACGAACAAGCAAAAAAGAGATTTTTTTCATACATACGTTCACGCGTTATCCGGTGGTGAATATAAGTATAGTTTAGGAGTGATCCGGGATAATTCATGAAAAGCAAAGTTATAGGGCAATACGTGTATTTTACTATAAGCGTTGGCGTTTCTTGCCTGGACACTACTACTATTTCCAAATCAAATGTATATAATAGGTATTACAGGGCTGTACGTAAACTTTTTTTGCACATAGCACTGGTGCTACAGAGGTTGATAGTTTTGTAGCACTGGCCAAAATCTTGTAGCACAAGTATAAAACGTGTTATATTTGTAACAGTCACAAATGTGCCTATTGTATTTGTGTTATTTAGTTGCAGTCAGGGAACAAACTTAACTTTTTGACTTACCAGCCATTTGGCTGGTAGATTTAAAAGAGGCAGATTTTTTACCAGCCAAAAATTTTAAATTGCTTTTTAGTATATCGCCATGTGTTATTATTACTACAATACTCTCATATGCTATTTTCAATTAATATCATAAACAACATAAGGAATATTAGCATAATTTTGAGTGGACTGAAGGAATGAGTCAGCGTTTAACAATTGTGTGTATTGAGCCGTACTGTATTGTACCCATTCTGCAATCTGTTAAATAAAGTTCATTCATTCACACTGTTTCAACTCACCACCCCCGCATCATATTGTAGCCTAGTCTGTCTTCAAACTTCCACTCCTCTCGACACAGACACACACCCTTTCCCCAGTCCCCTGTTCTCTATGGCTCTGCCTCTGATCAGGATTAGCTTATGCTAATGTAACGTTCATTTCGAGCGATGTGGGCATAAAGGAATGGCGACGATGCAAAGCGTGTTAGATGCATTTGACCCGTTGTGAGAAAAAAAAACACCACAGACTTACTTCGGATCGCAAAATATCCGCACTGCTGTGCAGCCCCGCTCGGCTGAGAGCAGAAGGCAGAAGCACGGTCTGGGGCGGATATGACATCGCAGCCGGGAGAGGTGAGCACTGGCTGCAGGCAGCAGCAGCAGTCAGTTTGTGTAAAAATGGCAAGCACAATATAAATCAATCCTCATTACGACTTTAAAAACATAGCCATTAACATTACATAGGCCTACACACATCTTGCCATAGCGTTAGCAGTTTTTACAACACAACGCACGTTTTAACTATGCCCCAGCTAATAGAGTCAACGAAATGTTACCGTAGCTACTAGCTAGCAGAGGAGGAAATGGGAGTCTGAGAGGCGGGGTGTTTAAAGACAATGATAGGCGTTTATTCAACATCCAAGAAGGCTAACATACAACTGTGTTTTACTAACTCCAACCGGGACTATTGCTGCTTTCGTGCTGCTTGTTGATGTTATGAACTCCTCCTAAACTGAAGGTCCCACACGCTAAAATGTCCATGGGGACCCGCCCAACCCATAGATAGTTCCAACTCACCGAATTACGTAATCCACCACAGTTGCACTCAATATTTAAATAATGTTAGTCTAAATAAATGTAGACAGATAATGTATGTACTTTAAAAATAGAATGAACAGAGCAGTGTTGTTTTTAAACAGTACAGTGTGTGTGTATTAGTTTGATGTATGCTGCCAGTTAATACTTTGACAAATGTAGCCTATATTTTTCAGTCAGTTCGGTCTTTGTGTGCCAAACATTATTTAAGGCTGTAAACACTGTAAACCTTTTTATTTAATTTTTTAATAAATGAAGCATGTTTAGATTTTTGAGTGTTACATTTTTTTTTTAATACAAATTAACGTATATCGAACCGAACCGAAAACCGTGACCCCAAAACCGTTATACGCAGGGTACAAATTAGTCACACGCCGACCGCCACAGGCTTGTAGATTTAATGTTTGGCCGTCATAAATTAAGGCCTGGGCGCCATCTGGCGGCCAACAAAATCCACTGCATGCGTCGGCTAGAGCTGCCGCGATCGCTGTTGCATCACGCTCACCGCAGAGTTAGGCTGAATACCGCGTCACCGCTGTTTTTTATCATAATAATAAAGTTGGCTTGCGGCTCTGCAGATATACCCTACTCGGTTCTAAGCGACCCTATTGGTCCAGCCTGGCTCTGCGGCTCTGCAGATACCCCCTACTCGACGCGTCACACTTTGTAGCCTCTGAACAGAACGCCGCGCCGCCATCTTTACTGCCTCGCTAAGGATGCATTTCATTCAGGATTTGTTTGCGACAGAACCAAGTGCAATAAACAAAAAAGAATGGATTCACTGTGTATTCTGCCTTATTTATTGATGAAACAACCGACATCAACCCAATTTACCACGAGCGGAGAGTTTAGTGTCACAACAAGATCGCTGATGTGTTAAGTTTGTTGTTGTTATTAGCCTAATACTACAGTCAGCCGATATAGAGAGGTAACGTTAAACCCGGGTTTGCTTGGTAGAATACACAATGAGAGGTAACGTTAGCGTTGGCAGAATAGACGCAACGAGAGTCTGGTTAATGTTGTTATTGATTGATTGATTGAAACTGTGTTAAACTCTGGCTTGCTGCAAGCCCTCGGACATCTATGCCCACGGAGCGCTGCACAGATGTCCGCCAGGGTGGCAGCCACACATAATAATAATAATAATAATAGATTGGATTTGTAATGCACTTTTTGTTCACTGGGATCCCAAAGTGCTACACTACATGGTTAAAACAGTTAAAAAATAGAAATAAAATGTGTGTCCCGACCCCACTTCTATGTTTCAATAAATTATTTGCATTTAAAACTATTAACACTGACTCATTCCTTCAGTTCACTCAAAATTATGCTAATATTCCTTATGTTGTTTATGATATTAATTGAAAATAGCATATGAGAGTATTATATGTAATAATAACACATGGCGATATACTAAAAAGCTATTTATAATTTTTGGCTAGTAAAAAATCTGCCCGGCTGGTACTTTTAAAAATCTACCAGCCAAATGGCTGGTGAGTCAAAAAGTTAAGTTTGTTCCCTGGTTATACGAACCGAACCGTCCATTTTGTGAACCGTCCCACCCCTATTGGATACCTAACTTAACATTACAACAACAGATTCGTTACACGTATGAACTCAATATAACGTTAACGTTACTCCGTTTCTATGGAGTTTCCAGTGTTGCTGCCACTGTTGCGTCGCAGATGGATGGTACACTCGGCTGCGTTATTCCACAAGTATACACGTGAGTCCTCTATATTTGTGTATTCTGTTAGCTCTGTAGCTAATCCGCTCCTAGACTACCGATAGCAGAACCGATAACGTCGGATCTTATCAATACTCAGTTTTTTTCTAATTTAGAACCGGTTCCCGTTTAGAACCGGGTTTCGGGGGGGCATCCCGACAGCGAGCTGACATTTGTTTTTTATATTGGAGGTACCCAATGAAAGATAATCCTATATGCAAGTTTACAGAGCACCCTACCACGTCTAGTTAATCCCCTATTAAAGAAAACCTTCACTTTAGCTATGGAGGGGAAGATGAGCACAGATAGAGTAGATGAATGTCACTGAGCAGTGATTTTAAGGTGAATGGCTACATTCCTTGGCAACAGTTGTCTCCATCTCCACCCGTAGGTAATGGCTAAGGAAAATGTATTATCATCCACAGCGATATTAATGAATTGAATAAGCCTCCTTAGATATAATCCTGTCATAATGCATCAAAAATGGATGGTAGAAACTAAAGGATAAGTTACAGCAGGTCAAGAGAAAAGATACCTTCATGTCATGGTTCACAATTTAATGACCATAGCTTAAATCTGCCAATAAAAGGTAGAATAATTTTGGTTCTTAATATAAAATTTTCCCTCCCACCAAAAATATTAGAACCGGATTTCATTAGCGGAACCAGAACCGGAATTGACTAAATCCAAACGATACCCAATCCTACTGGAAAAGGTATCTGTATGAAACATTTTCACTGTGCTCCTAAATGTTCTCATTTAGAAACATGCTCCTTGGGAAAAAAAGTAAGCCTCAAGCCCTGCTCTATAGTTCTATCTCTATGGTAGCAGGATCCTTTCTGTCACCATAGCAACCCATTTATTGCCCACATCAGTGTATCTGTGTGTTTACAGCTTATTTTGTGCAATCCTCTGTAAGCCAGGCATCTCGCTGAAAACAACTGGCTGGCTGACAGGCTTCTATCTTGTTGACAAATAGTCTAAAGGACTATTTACTTTCAGCTGTAAATACTATAGATTTTATGATTATGGGAAATGATTGTCTGTTAACACTTTGAGTGCCAACGACGAGATTTCTCGTTAGTTCATGCCAACCGTTGAGTGCCAGAGAGACGAGAGATCTCGTTTTTTATCGATATTTTTATCAATCTAGCCTCTGAACTCGAACAGGGAAAACACCGCCCCCTATCGTCTCTCCGGATGGTACTGCACCCCTTTGGATTGGATTAAATTAAACTCATGGAGGAAAAAAAAAAGTCCTGCTTCCACATTTTACTTGTTAGACAAGTAACCGGAGACGATCCAAGTAATCGCCCACCACCAGAACAGCGGAAAATGTGTGTTTCCAGTACCCAGCGTTGGATCAATAAACACGATCGATATTTGGAATGGCGATCAGGAATTGGAATAATCTTTTTGGAGAACATCTGATCTGAGGTAAGGAATCTATTTTACCAGTCTTGTAGAGCCATATGGAATCCGCGATCACGGAATCGCGGACGGAATCACGGAATTGAGCAATAAAAATGGATTTTTTTTTTTTTTTTTTTATGTTGTGGGACTTGTACAGCACTTTGTTCAACTTTGTCAGTGCTGTAAAGTTTAAACCTTTTTAAATCTTAGACAAACAAAACACTTTGCTTTCATGAAATATTGTAAGCCGTCATTTGAGGCTTTATAAAAGCAGCACAATGAACACAAATCTGTCAGTGCAGAGTCCGACCTCATCTTAAATAACAAACGGCATTGCTTGATGTAGTTAACAAAGAGAGGCAGAGTTGATTTTGCAAAAATATATATAATTTTTATTTATTTTTTTAATAATCAAATTTTATTTTCATATTCGAATCCCATGCCCATCGAACGAAGCTTCGAAGTATTTAAGACAGCCCCATTAAATGGACTGTTATATCTTATTAAATTGTGGACATTTATTCATTCCCACTTATTAGACACTATTTCTGATGGTAAAATGAGCGTACAAAGCAAAATACAGAATTCTGAAATATTAAAATGGAAAAAACTGAATTTGGAAAAAGATTAAATGGAATTTGGAAAAAAATTTAAACGGATTTCATATGGCTCTACAGTCTTGGGATAATTAGAGCTATTTTCACCTATATATCAGCGTGTGCCATATGTGTGTGTCTGTGTGTGATCAGGAAATAAGATAATCGATTTTTCAGCCCGCTTCTATAGCGTGCATAAGTACATATACTATCGATAATCTAGCGTTTATTTGAAAACGATTCATAGATGGGCCGAAAAATTACAACGTGTTTTGTGTATTCCAGTGTATTCCAGTAAAGGGCGATTATCACATCTTCTGAAATTTTCTGGAACTTTCAAGAAACAAGCGTTTTTCAAAATGGTATAAAACGGAAATGAACCGATTATAAAAAAATAAAAATAAAAATTAATCTGTTTTGACAATGTTGACTGCAGACAAGTCACATAAGCGACGGCCATATTATACACTAGGGCTGCAACTAATGACTATTTTGGTAGTCGACTAATCTGTCGACTATTTTTTCGATTAGTCGACTAATCGAAAAACAATTATATAAAAAATAAAAAAATATATATATATTTTTTTTTGCACTACCTATCTTTGTGAAAGTGGTTTCTCAGCTCTGGTCCAGCTGAAGACAGAGCAGAGGAACATATTGGACATTGAGCATGACCTCAGAGTTGCTTTGAGACTCTTGTCAGGACCAAACAACATCCCCAGTTATCCCATTAGTTCCCCCAAACTTACTGTCGGTCTGTTATGTTAAGCTAAGAAGTCTTCAGCTGGCTGGACCAGAGCTGAGAAGCCACTTTCACAAAGATAGGTAGTGAAAAAAAAAATTATAATATATATATATATTTTTTTAATGACTAATCGACGCAACAATTCCTCGTCTACGATTTTTTATAATTGACGTCGTCGATTATGTGGACTAATCATTGCAGCCATATTATACACATAGCCATAATTTAAGATATACATAGCCATAATTTAAGATATAGTTTATGCGTTCGCAAATATGAGAGCTCTATCATTGAAGTGGGTGGTGGCACGCAACGGGGTTCCGGGGCACCAGACCCGTGGCACTCAAAGTGTTAAAGATGAAATGATTAAGTGCTCTCAGTGCGCAGTGTCTTGATGACGATTCTGTGTATTCTGCTTCACTTGTGGTGGTGGTGGTGATGATGATGATGATGATGTACTGTTACTAATACTTCTTCTACTATTGCCTCCTCTACTATTACTACTTCTACTATTACTACTTCTACTATTACTTCTTCTACTATTAGCCTACTACTTCTACTATTACCTCTTCTACTATTACTTCTACTGCTCGTACTCCTATTACTTATTCTACTATTACTATTTCTACTATTACTACATTTTCTACTATCACTACTTCACATAATTTTTTCTTTGAACAGATAATTTGTCCATTCAATTAATTTGACCTCACTGACTGGCAAATTACTCCAATGCATTTTTCCACTCCAGTTACACTGTGTTGTCTCATGCTGTATAGTCTTATTATATTATGCCATATAGTCTGTATAATATATGCCTTGCCTGTGTGTCATCCTGTCAGAATGTGAGTTGTATGTCCCTTAGTTGATAACCACGTCAGATGCTGGTGCATCTACTCTACAAACTACATCTATAGGCCTGTATCTACATACTCTTACATCTATAGGCTTGGATCTACATACTCTTACATCTATAGGCCTGTATCTACTTACTCTTACATCTATAGGCCTGTATCTCAGCGTTTCCGTTAGCCGGTAATTACCGGTTTTTGACCGGCAAAATCTGTTGAAGTCCGACATATTTAATCTCTCCGGTCATAGTGTCCGGTGAAAATAGTTCCCTCTGGGCACAGTTTGATTATTTGAATTGTATTTGGATGGGCTGGAGTTGGGTGGCCTATGCGATGAACGAAACAATCATTGCGTTTGTTGTCGTTGCTTCGCTCAGCGAGAGCTTGCTGCTGGATTTGCGGAAGGCATGCAGCTGCAGACCCACAGAACCCACCAGCTTTGCTGGCACAGTGCGGTCCCCAGACCTGGAAAGCTGCTCTGCGGGTCTGCAGCTGGATGCTTCTTGCAAACTAACTGCGACCGGCTCGCGCTGATAACAGCTTTCATTGTTGGACCGGCTGCTTGGTGGAGCAACGATGAAACGAATGTAATGAATCGTTCGTCGCATGGGCTATTTAATTTTGGCCTGTTTTGGTACGGTTCGGGTGGTCAAGTTGTGCTTGGAGGGAGTTGTTTTCACCGGACATTATGACCAGCACCAAGTCGTTGGGACTCGGAGGTGGAGATATACATCACGCAAACCCACGATAATGTTGCAGTCTCTCTCTGCAAAATTTCTCAGTTCTTCGCTTGATATAATTAATACAAATGTCCAATATAACGGAATTCGTTAGCTCATAAAAATGTGATTATAACAGACTGCTGTTTAGTGTCGGACCGACTGCCCACATACGCGGTCTATTTTATTTCAAGTCAGCAGCAGCACGGAGTATCGAGGGACTTATTTTATTTGGAATATATTAATGACTGTATACGCAAAAGTAGCCTATAGTTTTAAGTAATAATATTATAAATCTACATGCCTTGAGGATGACATTCTTTATTCAATTGTTTTAAAGCTCAATAAACTATGACCGGAATTAATCTCATTTGTCCGGTAGATTGAAATCTTGCAGGGCACGGAGACCGGCAACAATTTTTTCTAACGGAAACCCTGCTGTATCTACATACTCTTCTACATCTATAGGCCTGTACATCTACATACTCTTACATCTATAGGCCTGTACATTTGCATACTCTAGTCTACATCTATAGGCCTGTGCATTTACAAACTCTGCATCTATAGGTCTGTACATTAGGGATGTCCCGATCATATTTTTTTGCTCCCGATCCGATCCCGATCATGTGATCTTGAGTATCTACCAATACCGATCTTTCTCGATCCGATCCAAAAAAAAATTATTTACTACATTTTTTTTAATTTTTTTTATCCCAATTTCTCACATTACATTCACCCTGAATGTTGACGTTATCAAGGTGAAAAGTTAACTTCATTCAAGCGAGGCATTGCAACCGGAGTAATCTAAAAACTCCACCTCCAACCTGCTGCTTCATGAGAGCAATGGCGCCATCGTCTGTAGAAATGAAATCAAAGGAAATGCGTTTGTTTTGGCAAAATTCTTCTGCTCTGTGTGACAATAAATAAATGAATGATGATATGCAATTTAAAACCAAAACTAAGGCCTCAGTATGAGTTTAAGACGTGAACATGGTCATGTTTGTTGAAATAAAAAATAAAGTAAAAAAATAAATCATCTTCTGAAAATCACGTGATCGGCTCGGGACATCCCTACTGTACATGTATACTCCATCTATAGGCCTGTACATCTACATACTCTACATCTATTTTATTTCCAATGACCACTGTATCCGCCTTTTTTTAATTGATTTTGTTTTTGTTCATGCTCAAATGAAAATCAATCAAATCAAATCACTATTTGAAACACTGGTGAGGCCCTTCAGGCGTGATTCTGACTCTACCCATCCACGACAGTTTGCTAGTAACCCGGCTAATCTCTCCTACCCTCCTACAGCCACTAATACACCTGTCACAGTACGGGGAGGCTTATGGAATTGTCAATCAGCAGTCAAGAAAGCTGACTTCATTACTGCCTACGCCCATAGTCTAAATCTGCAGCTCCTGGCTCTAACTGAGACCTGGATAACCCCCAATAACTCATCAACACCTGCAGCATTATCTACAAACTATAACTTCACTCACACACCTCGACCTTCCAGACGGGGTGGAGGCACTGCCCTCATGACATCTCCTTCATGGGCTACAAACGTAACACCACTCCCAGAACTGTCACTCTCCTCTCTCGAATATCATGCAGTATCTGTCTCTAATCCTTTCAATCTCACCATTGTTACACTCTACCGCCCTCCAGGTCCGCTCGATCACTTCACAGATGAGCTGGACATGCTTCTTAGCTCCTTACCGGAAGATGGTACCCCTCTCCTTCTACTGGGCGACTTCAACCTGCCTGACTCATCTCAGTCAGTCATAGTAGTCTCCCTCCTACAATCGTTTGACCTGACTCCCACTGCCATGCCTCCCACCCACAAAGCAGGCAACTCCTTGGATCTCATATTTTCCCGTAACTCCAGCATCATTAACACCACGGTAACTCCCCTACATGTATCTGACCATTCCTTCATATCCTTCTCACTAACTCTCATGCTTAACCGAAAGGTCTTCACCCCAACTCAAACAGTCTCACTCAGACGCAACCTGCCCTCCCTATCCCCCTCCACCCTCTCCTCTGACATACTATCCGCTCTACCTTTGAGTGACACCTTCTCTGCTCTCTCCACAGAGATGGCAACCTCCACCCTCCTTTCAGCCCTGGCAACCTCCTTCGACAAGCTCTGTCCCCTCGTTGAGAAACCTGCCCGCCGTTCCCCACCCAGTCCATGGCTGACAGATCCAGTGAGAGAACAAAGACAGGTCCTGAGAGCAGCTGAAAGGAAGTATAGAAAGTCACGCCTCACTGCTGACATCGACACATATCACAACCTCTTGTTAACATTCTCCAAAACCATCACTAATGCCAAAGCTTCTTTCTTCCACCATAGGATCGAGGCCTCTGCCAAGAATCTTCGCAAACTGCATGCTACCATGTCCTCCCTCCTCACTCCCCCCCCACCCCCCCCTCCCTCATCTTTCTCTGCCGAAGACTTTGCGATCTTCTTTGAGGAAAAAGTGGAGAACATCCGCAGCTCCTTCTCCCAACCCCCACCCATTCCAAATGCTGAATCGAGAACCTCATCCTTCACTCTGTCATCTTTCTCTCCCATTACAGAAGCAGAGACCCTGACACTGGTAACGTCGAACCGTCCGACTACTTGCCAGCTGGACCAGCTACCCTCCCCACTCCTCCAGACCATAGCACCAGACATCCTCCCATTCCTAACTGCAACCATCAACTCCTCACTCAACTCGGGGGTGGTCCCCACCTCCCTAAAACAAGCCAGAGTCACGCCGCTCATAAAAAAACCAACCCTGAACCCTACTGTCATAGGCAACTACCGTCCTGTCTCTCTTCTCTCCTTCCTTTCTAAAACACTTGAACGTGCTGTATCCAACCAACTTACTACTTATCTCTTACAGAATGACCTCCTAGACCCTAATCAGTCAGGCTTCAGGACTGGTCACTCCACAGAGACAGCCCTCATTGCGGTCACAGAGGCACTTCACTTAGCAAAAGCGAAAGGCCTCTCCTCTGTCCTGATTCTCCTAGATCTATCTGCAGCCTTCGACACAGTCAACCACCAGATCCTCCTTGCGGCCCTCGCAGGAATGGGAGTGGCTGGCTCTGCGCTGACATGGCTGTCATCATACCTCAATGACCGCTCCTACCAAGTGTCATGGAGAGGGACCCTGTCGGCCACCCGCCCCCTGCGGACGGGTGTCCCCCAGGGCTCGGTTTTAGGACCCCTTCTCTTCTCCCTCTACACTAAATCACTGGGTAACATTATCATGTCTCATGGCTTCTCCTACCATTGTTATGCCGACGATACTCAACTCTTCCTCTCCTTCCCTCCCTCAGATATCCACGTCTCTGTGCGGATCTCGGCCTGTCTGTCCGACATCTCAGCCTGGATGACGTCCAACCACCTCAAACTGAACCTAAGCAAAACAGAATTGCTCCACCTGCCGGCCAAATCCTCCCCCCTAACCGACCTTTCAATCACAGTCGAGAATGCAGCTGTGACTGCGTCCCCGACCGCCAAGAACCTTGGTGTTGTCCTCGACGACCAGTTGAACTTCTCTGCTCACATCGCAGCGACGACCAGAACCTGCCGATTCCTCCTGAGCAACGTCAGAAGGATACGCCCCTTCCTGACAAAAGAAGCCACCCAACTCCTCGTCCAATCAACAGTCATCTCCCGCCTCGACTACTGCAATGCACTGCTCGCTGGCCTCCCGGCCACTGCCACTAAGCCTCTTCAACTCATTCAGAACGCAGCGGCCCGCCTGATCTCAAACCTACCGAAGTCGGCCCATGTCACCCCACTTCTTAGGGACCTGCACTGGCTCCCCATTGCTGCACGAATCCGCTTCAAGGCCCTCGACCTAGCATACCGTGCGGCAAAGGGAACCGCTCCCGCCTACCTCCGGTCAATGGTCTCTAACTACACACCCTCAAGACCCCTACGCTCTGCATCTTCTGGCCGCCTCAGACCTACTCCTATCCAAGCTCCGGGAGGGTCATCAAAGAGAAGTCGCCTATTCTCAGTCCTTGCCCCACAATGGTGGAATGAACTACCCACCCCAGTTAGGACAGCCGAATCACGTCCAATCTTTCGCCGTCGACTAAAGACGCACTTCTTCAACCATTATCTGAATTAAAAAAAAAAAAAAAAAAAAAAAATCTAACCCTAACTAACCGTACTGTCATGCACTTGTCCTAATAAACTAACCTACACTGTAGCACTCAACACTTTGATGAACATTGTTGCTCAGCTGATAGAGTTGTGCCCTTCCTGATGGCTTGTCGTACAGAACTTGTAAGTCGCTTTGGATAAAAGCGTCAGCTAAATGACTAAATGTAAATGTAAATGTAAATGTGATTATCATATCATGCAGCTCAATGACATGACATATGTAAAGAGTGCGGTATTGTTGTGATGATGACTTAGATTTAAAACCACTTAATTTGTTTTACTGAATCCCGTCTTGCTCATAATATAGGAGTTAAGGAGCTTTTATATATATATATATATATATATATATATATATATATATATATATATATAATTTTTTTTCAATTACTGTTCATAGATCAGACTTGCAGGTGGACAAAAACAAAACCATTCTCTTAATGGGCCCGCATCCATTTACCGCAAAGTTTTTTTTTAAACTTTGGCCATTCCGCTGGCTCTTTTTTGCGTTTATCGCATTTACTCTGGTCAAGAATGACCGACAGAAACAGGCTGAAGGGGTACAGATGTGGGGGAAGACACTCTGGGAAAGGCACGGCTGCAGTCCGGGATTCGAACTCGCTAAACCCCAGATCCGTGACGAGCACGGTTGTCCCCGGCGCCGAAATAGCGCTCGAGGTACGCGGTGAGCTACTGGAGCTCCCCATTTACCGCATTTTTATGGGCGCAAGCGTCTTTTTTCAATTGATCCCAATGGGGAGGGAGCGTATGCGGCACATGCTGCCGCCTATAGGAAATGCGCTGCAGTCGGCTTCTTTTTTCAGCGCCTTTCAGTTTTTTTGTGCAGCAGCACCCAGCGTTTAAAGTTGAACACTTTTTTTTTTCTTTTTTTTTCTTTTTTTTATCCACTTTTTCTCCCATTTTCCATATTTTCTCCCATCCCAATTTCGTATCATCTAATTCAACCCTCCCCTGTCACGAACGCTGTTTCTTGCCTCCCACAAGCCGGCTGCAATGTGGACTAAGTCTTACATAGCACAAGTCCCCTCCGGTACTTGAGGTAACAGCAGTCGCATCTTTTCACCTGCGCAGCTCGATCTCTCAGTGACGAGGAGTAACGCGTGGGAGGCTCACGCTGCCCCCGACACTTCCTGATTCTACTGCGCAGGCGCACCAACCGACCTGTAGGAGTCGCTGTCCACAACGCCCGATCCCCACCCATCAGTTTCCCACCCCCTAATGCGGCCAATGTGTATTAGTATGGACGACCAGCTAAACTGAAAGCAATGTGGAGCACTGGGCTCGAACAGTCGAGCCCAGCGTCTCCGCATTCGTGGCGAGCGCCTTGCCCAATACGCCACGTAGCCGCCCCCTAAAGTTGAACACTTCTGAACTTTTCAGAGCGATGAGCTGAGCGTCTTTTCAGACAACCAATCACAGCCGTGGCGCTCTTGACACATTCGTAACCTGACACCGGAGTTGCCTGCCTGCCTGCCCACAAGAGACGGGCTAGGAGCAGTATGAGGGCAAGCGTCTGCTGGTTGGTGGTCATTGCGATTCGCGACAAAGCAAAAATACACGAATAACTACACGAATACACTAATAAAAAGCTAATAAAAAGCAAAGGGCGAATTGTGGTGTCAGGCAATAACTATATATATAATTAATATACAATAAAGTGTATTAAAATATGCTATATGAGCAAAACCGCGGCAGTAAAATACGATAAAAAGATGGCTGTCGCTAGATTTCTTTCTCTCTGTCATCTTGCTACAAAAGGCACACGCTGCGTTTTTTTCTCTCGCCGCAAGCGCTTCATCCCAGCAGCACTACCAGCGCTCCGCCAGCGCTTTTCAGCTGAAAATGTGCGTTAGGTGGACGGACGCATGCCCTTAGTCAATACGGCGGAACCAGGGACCGAAATTAGAGAGCGCCACCCGCCATTTGCGCTCAGTTTTTACGTTTGGCGCCTCCCACTGAGACGTCTGAGCGCCGTGTGGCGCTCAATCAAATAGTCATGTGAAAACCGAAAATCATGATCAAATTCTTTAGCGGAGTTCTCACTCGCTGTCTCAGCAGACATGAAGCGCGCACCGCGCACTGCTGCTGCTACCCCCTCCCCACCTGTTTCTGTATGCTGCATGTAAACAGAGGCTATTGCCTCCGAGTCACCGTGACGTTAGTTAGCACTTAGCACTGCTGCTCCTACCCCTGTATGCCTGCATGTAAACAGAGGCTATTGCCTCACCGTGACGTTAGTCTAGTCAGTGTGGGACCTTCGTGAGATAACGTTAGCTACCGTTACAAAATGACCCAGTCAACTATTCACTTAGTTTAATACACGAGGCATTGTGTAACGTTATCCAGCCGGCTAGCTACGGATAGCTCCCGACATCAACAAATCCTCCAGCAATAGTCCAGTGCATAATACCTCTGTTGGCTAGGTAACTAGTCACTACGAAATGTCGCAGTAAACTAAATAGTTCACTGAGGCGTTGTCCCAACACCATCCAGCAGTAGCTACAGATAGCTCTTGGCATCAATGTCCTACAACATAACAACAACAACATGCGTATTCGAGTCCCTGGTTTACATCGCATGAGTGAGGGCTGCTGACTAGGGTCCAGGTGCAGCGCCGGAGAATTCTTTTGCATGCTGAATGTAGCGTTTAGGGTCCAGCTGCACCCCCGGATAATCCTTGCTGGAGCTGGAGGCCACTCGAGTATACACACAGACAGTGGAGCTGTTTGCAGACAGCGAGGTGGCGATGTCTCGCAGATAACACAACCACAAGTATGATTATATAATATATATATTTTATTAAAAAAAAATATATATAAAATAATAATAAAAAAAAAATGTATCAAAAAAAAGTTGGCGGGTAAGAAATATGCTTGGCGGGTAGATTCTTCCCATCTACCCGCCACTGGCCGGTGAGTCAAAAAGTTAATTTCGCTCCCTGGGCGGAACTCTGGGTTGGGTCCCACACAGCCCCCCCGCCCACAGAGAGCATTTACGCACATGCAAGGGTTTTTCACCAAAGCTACTGTAATTTCTAGGTAGCAGATTTGTTGTGCTTTCTAAAGCTTTATATGATTGAATGACTCTCGACAGTTATCTCCCTGGCACAGCGAGCCGCTCCTACGAGTAGGTTTTCAATGATCACAGTGGGGCCAGATGTAGTAAGGTAAGGGTAGTGGTGTCTGATCCGTACTCATTGTGGGACCAGATGTAGTAAGGTAAGGGTAGTGGTGTCTGATCCGTACTCATTGTGGGACCAGATGTAGTAAGGTAAGGGTAGTGGTGTCTGATCCGTACTCATTGTGGGACCAGATGTAGTAAGGGTAGTGGTGTCTGATGCGTACTCATTGTGGGACCAGATGTAGTAAGGTAAGGGTAGTGGTGTCTGATCCGTACTCATTGTGGGACCAGATGTAGTAAGGTAAGGGTAGTGGTGTCTGATCCGTACTCATTGTGGGACCAGATGTAGTAAGGGTAGTGGTGTCTGATCCGTACTCATTGTGGGACCAGATGTAGTAAGGTAAGGGTAGTGGTGTCTGATGCGTACTCATTGTGGGACCAGATGTAGTAAGGTAAGGGTAGTGGTGTCTGATGCGTACTCATTGTGGGACCAGATGTAGTAAGGTAAGGGTAGTGGTGTCTGATCCGTACTCATTGTGGGACCAGATGTAGTAAGGTAAGGGTAGTGGTGTCTTATCCGTACTCATTGTGGGACCAGATGTAGTAAGGGTAGTGGTGTCTGATCCGTACTCATTGTGGGACCAGATGTAGTAAGGTAAGGGTAGTGGTGTCTGATGCGTACTCATTGTGGGACCAGATGTAGTAAGGTAAGGGTAGTGGTGTCTGATGCGTACTCATTGTGGGACCAGATGTAGTAAGGTAAGGGTAGTGGTGTCTGATCCGTACTCATTGTGGGACCAGATGTAGTAAGGTAAGGGTAGTGGTGTCTGATCCGTACTCATTGTGGGACCAGATGTAGTAAGGGTAGTGGTGTCTGATCCGTACTCATTGTGGGACCAGATGTAGTAAGGTAAGGGTAGTGGTGTTTGATCCGTACTCATTGTGGGACCAGATGTAGTAAGGTAAGGGTAGTGGTGTCTGATCCGTACTCATTGTGGGACCAGATGTAGTAAGGTAAGGGTAGTGGTGTCTGATGCGTACTCATTGTGGGACCAGATGTAGTAAGGGTAGTGGTGTCTGATCCGTACTCATTGTGGGACCAGATGTAGTAAGGTAAGGGTAGTGGTGTTTGATCCGTACTAATTGTGGGACCAGATGTAGTAAGGTAAGGGTAGTGGTGTTTGATCCGTACTCATTGTGGGACCAGATGTAGTAAGGTAAGGGTAGTGGTGTTTGATCCGTACTAATTGTGGGACCAGATGTAGTAAGGTAAGGGTTAGGCCTGCCACGATAACACATTTTGCTGGGCGATTAATTGCCCCCGAAAATATCGCGATAAGCGATATTATTGCGACCGGTTAGAGAATTTTTTTTTTGGAGAAATTTATTTCCCAAAACTTTTATTTTGAAGCCCACCGCTCCGTCTTTTCCGGTGTTTTAGACTTTTATTTTGAAGCCCACCGACCGGACCGGAAGTATTGTTGCGATTATCAGGTACTTTGGGTACCAGAAAAGTCACGTGAAACACTGCAGACCACTGATTGGTCAGAATAGAGACGCGTCTCTAGGATTTCATAATCATTATGTTTGCAGCAGGCACAAGTGCAATAAACAAAGGATACAGTCACTGTGTATTCTGCCTCATTTATTGATTAAACAAAACCGACATCAACACAATTTGCCACCGAGCGGAGAGTTTAGTCTCGCAAAAAGATCGCTGACTTGTTAAGGCTTGTTGTTAGGTTAGGTGCTAATGTTGTGCTAGCGTTTTAGCATGGCTATCGTACATAGCGTGATCAATATAACTCGCTATTGATTGTTTGTATGAGTAACGTTAATGCTAGTAGAATAGACACAACGTGAGGTAATCACCATCCATTTTAAACCGGTTATTACCTAATGCTAACGTTAGCAAATAGACGCGACTGGTAACGTTACAGCTAACGTTAACGCTTGTAGAATAGACACAATGAGAGGTAACGTTAGCGTTAGCAGAATAGACACAACGAGGGTCTCGTTAATGTTGTTATTGATTGATTGAAAACTGTGTTTACTCTGTTTGTATGAGTAACGTTAATGCTAGTAGAATAGACACAATGAGGGGTAACGTTAGCCCCACGGAGCTCCTGTGCTGTGCTCTGTAGTAAAGCCAGCGGCCCGCCTCCCAACACGGACAGTGACTGACAAGGGGCACTGGGTCCGCCTCATTAAAACAAACGCGCAAATAGCAATTAATCGCGCCCGTCAAAATCATTGCATTCATTTTAATTATCGCGGCAATTAATCGATTTATTGCTTATCGCGGCAGGCCTAGTAAGGGTAGTGGTGTTTGATCCGTACTCATTGTGGGACCAGATGTAGTAAGGTAAGGGTAGTGGTGTTTGATCCGTACTAATTGTGGGACCAGATGTAGTAAGGTAAGGGTAGTGGTGTTTGATCCGTACTAATTGTGGGACCAGATGTAGTAAGGTAAGGGTAGTGGTGTTTGATCCGTACTAATTGTGGGACCAGATGTAGTAAGGTAAGGGTAGTGGTGTTTGATCCGTACTCATTGTGGGACCAGATGTAGTAAGGTAAGGGTAGTGGTGTTTGATCCGTACTCATTGTGGGACCAGATGTAGTAAGGTAAGGGTAGTGGTGTCTGATCCGTACTCATTGTGGGACCAGATGTAGTAAGGTAAGGGTAGTGGTGTCTGATCCGTACTAATTGTGGGACCAGATGTAGTAAGGGTAGTGGTGTCTGATGCGTACTAATTGTGGGACCAGATGTAGTAAGGGTAGTGGTGTCTGATGCGTACTAATTGTGGGACCAGATGTAGTAAGGGTAGTGGTGTCTGATGCGTACTAATTGTGGGACCAGATGTAGTAAGGGTAGTGGTGTCTGATGCGTACTAATTGTGGGACCAGATGTAGTAAGGGTAGTGGTGTCTGATGCATACTCAATCTCATTGATAAATACCTCCGGTGGTGTTCCTGTCTGGACTTGCACAACGTGAGGTTGGTTTAATAAGTAGTCGGTTTGAAGAAAAGTTCTCTCTCTACGCTTTTACTATACATATTAGATTACATTCAAATGTATTATTATACAGCACAAGTACAGTACGAAGTAAGTTTGACATATGGGTGACAGGGAGATAGAGCAGTCGTCTTGTAATCTGGAGGTTCCCGGTACGATTCCCGGTACGATTCCCCCTCCTCCCGGGCAGTGCGTCGAAGTGTCCTTGAGGAAGACGAGACCTAGACTTAACCCCTACCTTCTCCCGATGAGCAGGTTGGCACCATGTATGGTTGCCTCTGCCGTCGGTGTGTGAATGTGTGAGTGAATGGGTAAAATGTGAGGAACAAAATTTGAAAGCGCTTTGGATAAAAGCACTATATAAAATGCAGCCATTTACCTACATCCAGCCAGCCTGCAAATCTAACATTAAAGTGCAATAGCAATATACAATGCACAGGTGATTAAACTGTACAGTTGTATGTACGATACAGGTATAAAGTAGGGCTGTACCCGAAGCATGTTTTTGGGGTTCGAACTTCGTCAGGGTTTTTCCGAACGGACGTTCGAACCTTTGTTTTTAATTAAAAAAAATAATAATATTCAAAATATTTGTTTTCAAATATTTTTTTTGTGTGTGTGATAAATATCCTAAAACTAAATCCCCCATTTGAATAAAGTGATTCATCTGATTGAATAAGAGTCTTTTGTTTTTATTAAATCAAACTTTCTAACTAATCAGTTTTAATACTATATTAGTATAGCCTAATCTTTATCTGCAACTGTGAAGATGATTAAATGATTAAAAAAAAAAAAAAAAATCTAACCCTGACTAACCTTACTGTCATGCACTTGTCCTAATAAACTAACCTACACTGTAACACGCAACACTTGATGAACATTGTTACTCAGCTGATAGAGTTGTACCCTTCTTGCTGTCTTGTCGTACAGAACTTGTAAGTCGCTTTGGATAAAAGCGTCAGCTAAATGACTAAATGTAAATGTAAAATGTAAATGAAGAAAAACCCCATTGGTTTAAACAGAATGAATAGACACATAAAAATAAATATTAAAACATTTAAAATTCGAATGTTGATTTAGAATTCGAATGCCAACGTAATGAACTCAGCCTTAGTATAAAGACACTGGTAGTAAGTCATACTGGTCAGCGGTATAACTAGTAAGAGTAGGTAAGGGATATGTACAGATGTAGAGGTATGTAAAAAGGATTATATACAGACGCATGTGGATAAATATATATACACAGTAAGTATAGATATACAGTATACAACCCTAAACTAAACTAAAGGTACAGATATGTGCATCGGGTTTTAGGTGGCTATATTATCTATTGAAGTCCTTGTGTATTGTCTACACGATACTGTAGGCTATTTGAATTGGGCTTCAGGTGTAGCCATGTTGAACCCTGTCTACAAGATATACTGTAGGCTATTTGAATTGGGCTGTAGGTGTAGCCATGTTGGACCCTGTCTACAAGATACCGTACTGTAGGCTATTTGAATTGGGCTGTAGGTGTAGCCATGTTGGACCCTGTCTACAAGATATACTGTAGGCTATTTGAATTGGGCTGTAGGTGTAGCCATGTTGGACCCGTCCCTGTCTAACTCGTTCTAGGTCCTCCGAGCCCGTTCTGAAATTGCAAAGTTGGCTTTTAGTTTTGGTGCTCCAAACACTTGGAAACAATCTTCAACCCTAAAGATTGATACTCCCATAAGCTTTGGACAGTTTAAAAATCCACGGAAACGGAATTTACGGCATCGAGAGCCTTCCGTGGTTTGGACGTATTTCCAAATGCAACATACCTTTTGTGGTGGGGCGGGAGGTAGCTTTGATTGACATCCCAAAATAGCTGCTCCCTGGAGGATGCAGTTCACAATCAAGAAAAAACAATGGTTAGTTGAGGAGAAATAGATGATTGAATGGAATGAATAGAGAATCGGGTGCACACAGGTGTGTGCGTGTGTTATGGGATAAAAGGGGGCGTGGCAACGCGAGTGTTTAATTTGATCTTGTAAATGAGGGCAACGTCAATGATCCAGTGACAATTAAGCAAGGGTTTGAATTAGGGCTGGGCGATATGACATTTTTCTTTTTTTATCCACTTTTTCTCCCATTTTCTATATTTTTCTCCCATCCCAATTTCGTATCATCCAATTCAACCCTCCCCTGTCACGAACGCTGTTTCTTGCCTCCCACAAGCCGGCTGCAATGTGGACTAAGTCATACATAGCACAAGTCCCCTCCGGTACTTGAGGTAACAGCAGTCGCATCTTTTCACCTGCGCAGCTCGATCTCTCAGTGGCGAGGAGTAACGCGTGGGAGGCTCACGCTGCCCCCGACACTTCCTGATTCTACTGCGCAGGCGCACCAACCGACCTGTAGGAGTCGCTGTCCACAACGCCCGATCCCCACCCATCAGTTTCCCACCCCCTAATACGGCCAATGTGTATTAGTACGGACGACCAGCTAAACTGAAAGCAAATGTGGAGCGCTGGGCTCGAACAGGCAAGCCCAGCGTCTCCAGATTTCGTGGCGAGCGCCTTGCCCACTACGCCACGATACGTAGATATGACTATATTATATAAATATCGGGTACAGTTCATTAACGATACACTTTTTCAACGTATCGTGGATATCGTGATGTTTTGCCCAAGAGGATTGTGTCGCGTCAATCTGGTCCACACGTTACTCGTTCATATCTCAGCCCGTGCTGAGATATGCCCATTCTGCGGTCTGTTAATAAAGTTTTCAATCAGACAGATGTATGGAAAGGCTTTTATTATAACATTCGTTGCAGTAAGATCATTATGCCTCATTTAGTCATCCTGCGGAGCACTGGTCTCCTACTCGTCGGCCGCGGGGAGCTAATGTTAGTAGCTTTGTTGTTGTCAGCACTCGTCAAAATCAATGGAGGACATTCAGGAAGTCAAAAACTAATAGCGCTTGCCGATTGGTGCTAAGAACAGCAGGGTGGGTGCAAGCGGTGTGACGTAATTGGCAGACTCGACTGTCAATCAAAATTATCAAAAAAAGGTTTTCCGTCAGAATGAATGAATGAAAACTTTATTAACAGATTGCAGAATGGGTACAATACAGTACATTTAGAGACATACAAATATACAGTAGTTTCATAAACATGCTAAAATGCTATTGATTGATTGATTTAAAACTTTATTAACATATTGCAGAATGGGTACAAGACAGCTCAATACATACAATTGTTAAGGGGATGCAGACCAGAGAGACTTTCGTCTTGTTTACATCAGGGTCCCCCATTTTCAATTCATCATATTTAATATCTAAATCATATAATATCTCATTGCTAAATATATGCAATATATAATCTAATAATCCAATAATCTAAATCTAATATATAATATAAAAATGCTAAATGCATGGGTATTTTATTTAGTCTTTAATGTTAGCTTGCAACCTCAAATACTGTCTTGGTAAGCCTCATAATGAATTGTTTGGGGTAAAAAAGAAAAACATCATGATGTGTATCGTGTATCGCCGAAAGGTCAGAAAATATCGTGATATCATATTTAGGCCATATCGCCCAGCCCTAGTTTGAATTGAATGAATGAATGGTACCTACTGAAGTCCTTGCTTATTGTCTACAAGATATGTGAATCAGGCTTTAGGCAATAGGCATAGCTATCATCTACTGAAGTCCTTGCTTATTGTCTACACAAGATATGCAAATCAGGCTTTAGGCATAGCTATTATCTACTAAAGTCCCTTGGTTATTACAGAAAAAGCCAAACACAATGTAAATATCGCTGCTGTCTGGTGAAGACCTTGTATCCTTGAAACCCATTCACAACAGACACAACCTCAATGTAGAGCTTCATAAATACTAATGTGTCAATCTGAACATGAGATTGTTCTTCTTAAGAAAGGTCAATGTTTTCACCCGACAGCAGCGATATGCTTGTGGGAGTTGTCATTTTTATTAGATACTAATGGGATCAGGGTGTGGGCGGATCACATGATGACGAGTCATAACGATAAATCCTTTCAGTGATCCTCCGTATATCAGTCACCATCAGGGGAGGAAACTAACTTTTTGGCTTACCAGCCAACTGGCGGGTATCTGATTTTTTTTACCAGCCAAATAGATTTTTTACCAGACAAAAAAAAACGCTAATTGTGATAATTACTTCTTTGTACGTCTTCGTCTAAATTGATTTTCAATCATAGTAAATTAATCACACTGTCTCTACTCTTCAAAATATTACATCATTAAATCACATATTAACATGAAAGAGGGAACTATTCTGGACTGGGTTGGGCTGAACTGGGCAGTGAAAGATGCTGGGTTGGGCTGGTCTAGGTTATACTGAATGATGAATTGAAAATGAATTGAAAATGGGCGACCCTGATGTAAACAAGACGAAAGTCTTTCTCTGGTCTGCATCCCCTTAACAATTGCATGTATTGAGCCATACTGTACTGTACCCATTCTGCAATCTGTTAAATAAAGTTTTCATTCATCACAGCTCAACTACTAGGAATGTGTGTCTGACTCTTAAGTGCAGGAAATATTCATCAGAAAGGGGGGACATGATGGAGGGAATGGAAAGAGCAGGTTTGACAGGAGCAGGGTTGAAGGGATTGATTGATTGAAAAGTTTATTAACAGATTGCAGAATGGGTACAGTACAGTTCAATACATACAATTGTTAAGGGGATGCAGACCAGAGAAAGACTTTCGTCTTGTTTACATCAGGGTCCCCCATTTTCAATTCATCATAACATATTGGAGTGTGGAGGAAGTGGACAAGGCATTAAGCAAACAGGACTGAAATGGGGGACCCTGATGTAAACAAGACTAAAGTCCTTCTCTGGTCTGCATCCCCTTAACAATTGTGTGTATTGAGCTGTACTGTATTGTACCCATTCTGCAATCTGTTAATAAAGTTTTCAATCAATCAATCAATACTGGGTTGGGCAGTGAAAGAACCAAGCATTTCACTGTAATGTAATAGCTAAATAAAACAACTTGAACTTGACTTGTTACATTTGCACTCTGGTTGTATGCCAAATGTATTCTGGTTGTACTGTACTTGTGCTGTAAGATGACAATACATTGGAACCGAATCGACAACGCTAGGGGTTCAGCAGGTGTGTTCTGAATGCCAAATATGACAACATCACCGTTGTGAAGGGCATATGGGCGAGTGGTGATATGCTGGGAAACCCGGTAATAATAAAATGCCACTCGGCTGCATTTAAGCAAAGCCGCTCAGTATAGTCGTCCACTATGTTGAATGCGCGTTATGGTAGCTTGTTACATGCTAGGTAGCTAGCCGGCTAATGCTGGTTGACTTGTCATTCTCATCCGACTCGAAGGAGACGCGTCGCGTGCTGTTGTTCGCCCCCATGTCAGACCGCACCGATATCCGAAAGCGACGACTCTACATGCAATTATTTTCATCCACTCATGTGTTTTTGTAAGTTTGTCTACGTTGTCAAGCCGGCTGCCGGTGGCAGGAGTTTGTAGGTCTGCGCGCAGTGGTCTGTCCACTTCCCCTAGATGGGCGGCATCTTCTAGAAAACGAGTGTTCATTGGAGGAGCTTAGAGCGCATCTGTACAACGATGATGTTCATTGGTTATGGTCTGATTATTATGTGGCGCAAATGGGAGGAATCAAGGGGGGAGTCAGAGTTCGGTTTGTGTCAGTGAGCGAATCAGCAGATTGCAGAATGATTTTTTTGTTTTGTTTTGTAATTACTAGTACTCGCCAGACTGGCGAGTGCTCTTCATGAATTACTCGCCAAACGTAAAAAATACTCGCAATTGGCGAGTAAAGTGGCCTAATTTCCTCCCCTGGTCACCATCCCCCTCCGTTTCCCTGGGAGAGAATAAAAGCCCGAGCTCAGCTGCATGTGGGATAGGGAAGGGATGCACAGATTACACCACTTCACTGCTGAACACTGATCCCAAGTTCTCAAACTATTGCCCATTGCCAGAGTTCTGATGCATGAGAAATGCAGACTCTGCGTATTAGTTTGGAGTCAGTGATTTCTGTCACAAACATGACTCTTGGAATCAGATTATAGTATGGTGAAATATCTGTCACACTGGTATCAGTCTAATATCCAGCCCTACCTTTGGATAACCATCACTATATGACTGCAGATTACACATTTTCAGATTGGTTCTAACAGAAAACCTTCCATTGTTAACATAAGCCTACCAAGATGATGCAATGACTTGGAAGTGTGATTCATGCATAGCCCAGTATATTAAGGATTTGGCTCTCCTTGTAATCCTCCCTCGGCATGAAAGGATCTGGGGATGGATTGTCGGATCAGTGGTTGTAGTGGCACCAAATATACCTTTCACTTGTATTTTTCTACACAAGCTAGTGTGTGTGTAAGTCTGATTACCTATATTTCAATGGTGAAAGAACTAGTAGGCTAATGCTAAAACCAGAGGGCACTTTGAGAGAAGAGCTAGTAGGCTAATGCTAAAACCAGAGGGCACTTTGAGAGAAGAGCTAGTAGGCTAATGCTACAACCAGAGGGCACTTTGAGAGAAGAGCTAGTAGGCTAATGCTACAACCAGAGGGCACTTTGAGAGAAGAGCTAGTAGGCTAATGCTACAACCAGAGGGCACTTTGAGAGAAGAGCTAGTAGGCTAATGCTACAACCAGAGGGCACTTTGAGAGAAGAGCTAGTAGGCTAATGCTAAAACCAGAGGGCACTTTGAGAGAAGAGCTAGTAGGCTAATGCTAAATCTATAATGGCACTTTGAGAGAAGAGCTAGTAGGCTAATGCTAAATCTATAATGGCACTTTGAGAGAAGAACTAGTAGGCTATATTATAATGCTAAATCTATAAGGGCACTTTGAGAGAAGAGCTAGTAGGCTAATGCTAAATCTATAATGGCACTTTGAGAGAAGAGCTAGTAAGTAGGCTAATGCTAAAACCAGAGGGCACTTTGAGAGAAGAGCTAGTAGGCTAATGCTAAAACCAGAGGGCACTTTGAGAGAAGAGCTAGTAGGCTAATGCTAAATCTATAATGGCACTTTGAGAGAAGAACTAGTAGGCTATATTATAATGCTAAATCTATAAGGGCACTTTGAGAGAAGAACTAGTAGGCTAATGCTAAATCTATAATGGCACTTTGAGAGAAGAGCTAGTAGGCTAATGCTAAAACTATAATGGCACTTTGAGAGAAGAACTAGTAGGCTAATGCTAAAACTATAATGGCACTTTGAGAGAAGAGCTAGTAGGCTAATGCTAAAACTATAATGGCACTTTGAGAGAAGAGCTAGTAGGCTAATGCTAAAACTATAATGGCACTTTGAGAGAAGAGCTAGTAGGCTAATCCACAACACTAGGTTAGATTGCAATATACTGTATGCGGATGTAGGTGTAGTAGTACAGTGGTGGATTACCAAATCACAACTGTTGAATGAACTCACAGCTTGTTTCTCGTTTGTGGTTTAGCAGTAAATACTCTTGTATTCAACTCCCCTAACCTCAGTCAATTCACCTTTTTTATTTGTGAAATCGTTTAACCCGTTTTTCCCTTTTTTGTATCGATATACAAACCTGTCATAATCTTTTTTTTTATCTAAATCTATACAATATGCTTTATGTACATAAAACGAAATATGGACAAATCATGAAAATAAAATATGTATTTTATTGGGCTGGCCCCTGGTGCTTCTCAAAAACACTGTTATAAAAACTAATATTAACGTTTAATAATTAACCGCAATATTAAACATGTTCATAAAATAAACATTATTTCCATACTGTATAATATATATTTAGTTGTGAAATTGTATTTTTTCAACAACAGGACGTGGTGTAGTTGATTTAATTTGCTGCACATCGGTCCTAATATTCCACACTGATTGGCGCTCGTGACCCCAGTGACCCCTCATCCTCAGCGTTGAAACGACCCCAGTAGGGCCTGATTCTGGAAGTGTCACCAGCCCCATAGACGAGCGTGGGAGAAGTGTTTCCCCTGGAGACGAGACACTCCCCCACACCGCTTCCCCGCCGTCGACCTACATTGGCTGTCGCTAAGTGACTCATTGAGAAAAGGCAAAGAATAATGCGCAAACCGTTGTCACTACCTGTGTGCCAGATCATTATGTATCATCCCCTCCCCTCCCTTCCCCTCCCCCACCCTCTCTCTCTTTTTCTCTCTCTCTTCCTCTTTCTCCCTACCCATCCCCCTCAAAGACTGCAGCCCAACCAAAAGCTTCAAAGGCGGGTTTTACTCAACAGAGCAGTCCAAGAGAAAATGGCTGCTGTTTCCAGGTCTTGTTTGCACATCTGTCAGGAGGTGACTGTTCAGGAGAAAATGGGGTCCTCGGCATGTTGGTATAAAATGTGTCTCCACTGCTGCCTTCCCCTCTTTCTCTCTCTCTCTCTCTCTCTCTCCCTCTCTCTCCCTGCCTTTGCTCTCTTGTCTCACTCATTTTTTAAACTTCATTATTTTTCTGTGGTCTGTTTTTCTACGTCTTTCTCTGTTCACAGCCTACACATACAGGAGAACACGCCTGGGTGTATATGTTTTTTTTAGAAAGAAAAAACGCCAGTTGTTTTGGTGTCTTTTCCTCCACAATTCTGCCGGAGGTTACAGTATAGTAAGAGGTCTGTTTTTTTAGAATGCATTCTAAAGAGCTATTTCAAAGATTTTAGATACAACTCCCAATTCATATCTAATTCATCCTCTCACCCTGTTACTCCCTGGTTTGTGTGTTGTCATAACCACATCATCACTGCATTTAGATTATATTATTATGATTATTGTTTTTTTTTTTTAACAATCGCACAGTCCCAGCCATTGAATCTGCTTCTAATCTTTTATATCTTGAGTGGAGAGCAATGTTGTGTCCTTGAGTCTACACCACAGACGGTTTCCTGCTCTATTTTTAGGTCAGATCGGCTAAAATGCAGACCTTGTGGCAGAGATTTACTCTCTCATTACACACATTTTGTGACTGAACACATTGATCTGAGGAGGCCCTCCAGTGCTGAGCTAAAAAACAGAACATATCACAGACCTCTTGTTTATAAATCTAACCCTAGACTTAAAAAATGCATAGTGACCCAAGGGCTGGATGTGCTTATTTTTTTTTTTTTTTTTTTTTTTTCCCCTCCATTTTCCTCCGATTTTCTCCCATCCCAATGTTAGTCGTATGCCAATTCCCAGTCCCTTCCTGGTCGCTGCGCACTTACCCCCCACAGTCAGATCATCTGGGAGAGTGGAGGCTACCACGTGCTTCCTCCGACACACGTCCAGCCAATCACCGCTTCTTTTCACCTGGCAGCGCGGATTCTCATTGAGAGGGCGTAGCGTGTGGGAGGACCACACTATCCCCCTCACGTCCAATCCGCGCTTAGCAGGCGCCCCGACCGAACTGTAGGAGTCGCTGTTTACAACGACCCGGACCCACCCCGCCAGCTTCTCCCACCCTCTGATACAGCCAATTGTATCAGTGCAGACGGCCAGCCAAGCTGGTGACAACCCCGGAGCTGTGAGCTGGATTCGAACAGGCAAATCCAGCTCAGCTCCGGGGCTGGTGACGAACGCAATCTCCGCTCGGCCACCTAACCGCTGGCTGGATGTGCTTCTTAACCCTCGCAATGGGTCTGCATTAGAGAATGACATCTTTTCGGGATTCCCACGGGATGGGAGTCAATTTCACTTTGAATCCCTTGATTGGGCAGGACCGGGAGTAAAAGTCAACGGGAGCAGAAGGGAGTGGGAACTAGGACAACAAAATCAACAGGATTTTGGACGGGAGTGATACATCGGTGCATCACTAATGTAAATGTTTGGTGGTTTTATATTTAACTAAGACAGACATCAGGGCTGTACAGCGTGCTGTGAAAAATCGACTGTGCGATGAATGAATTTACTGCACTAGCACCTGTGTGATAGGCATTCGGTTCATATCGATACTCTTATTTTGAAAATCCTGTGGCTAGTCTCATTTCCTCCCCAGCGCAGCTCCAGCAGCCCCAACAACGACAACAACAACAGCGTGCTATGTTATGTTAGAGTGCGCATTTAGCGACAAGGAAATAAGTTTTTCCCCGCAACGCTTCCAATGCATCTTACATGCTTTGCATCCTCACCCAAACTAACTAGTTAGCTGCTACCGGTAACTAAACTAAGCTAACCCGGCTCAGAGGCAGAGAAAACAGTGAGGAAAGGGAGGGGGGGGGGCGGGGGAGCCTCAGCCTCTCTCTGTCCCTCTCTCTACGTCAATGATTTTAAGTAGGTGAGGTCAAAGGAGTTTGATAGTATTTACTGAGGATGGCCAGATAATGTTGATATTTGAACATAACAAATATAATACATAATAAATGTATACATGATCATGCAACATAAAAAATAATTAGGATCTGTTTGGGAGAGGGAGGTAGGGAGGGGTTTTAGGTTGTGAGTTCCAAAGATTTTTACTTAGTTATTTCAAGTTTAAAGCTCAATATATCAAAACGTGGCACTTTACAGTGAACATGAGGTCTATTTGTATTAAAAACAATAGATTGTTTTTCATTTAAATGTCTGGAAGAGCTAAATAAATTTTTTTCAAATTATATTTTCATTGTATACCTTTTTTGAGTTGATCTAAATGTTACTGATTGTGTTAAATGGGCTTATGATATCATCTCATATCGATTGCAGGCACCTGCATCGTATCGTATCGTGGCAGACTTTGTGATATCGGCAAATATCGTATCGTTGTCCAAAGAATCGATATCGTATCGTATCGTGATGAAACTGGTGATTCCCAAATCCCACCCCTAGTAGAGTCCATACATCCAACACCAAATTCCATAATTCCTTACACGTAACGTGTCTGGCTGTGTGACGTCAACTTGTCAGCATGAAAACCTTCAATAGACCAGTAGTAGATGATCGCAGTGTTCTAGGAGGTACATAGTTGACTAGAGAATTTGCAGTGTAGCTCGGTCCTGTTCCATTTAGTGCTTTGTATATAAGGAGGAGGACCTTGAAATCAATTCTAAATGTTACCGGAAGCCAGTGTAGGTTAGCTAATACTGGACTGATGTGGTCTCTCCTCTTGGTTCTAGTTAGTAGCCTAGCTGTCGAGTTTTGAATGAGTTGGAGTCGTTCTGTGTTTTTTTTGGGAGGCCAGTGAGGAGTGCATTACAGTAGTCAAGTCGGCTTGAGATAAAGGCATGGATCCATTTTTCTTTTTGATTTATAAACGGCCGTACCTTGGCTTAGCTATGTTTCTAAGGTGGAAAAATGATGTTTTTGTCACCTTGTGTGATTTAAAGCTTAGGTCTGAGTCTATTATAACACTTGTAACTTCAGGTTTGATCGCTCTCGCTCTCTCTCTCGCTCTCTCTCTCTACGTTCAATGATTTAAAGTAGCCAAACGTTACAGTATAAATACTAACTGGATAGTTGATGATATAAACATTTAATTTCATTATCTGAAATATTCTAAAATCATTAAGTCTGCTATAAGCCATTATCCCTTTGTGTGTGCTTATTATGTTCTCACAGTAGTGTGTATATATGTGTGTGTTTGGCTAAAGTGGATAGAAAACACAGTACTGTGCAAAAGTCTTAGGCACCCAAGAGTTTTTATATAAATTGTCTTAGACATTAGGCATAGGTTGCCAGCTCTATTTGTCTATGGAGAAGTTCCCCTTCTTTGCAGGGCTATAACTTTTTAAATTCTATTGCTAAATTGCCATTATTATGGCCCATTCAATGTCCTATATGTATTGTTCAGGGTGTATGAACGTTAAACTTTTTCATTCACATATTCATACTAAAATATGATCTAAAGTATAAGTATGTTTTCATCTCTTTCTGCAGTTTTCTCCAGAACGTGATTTATAGCCCCAAATGCATTATATTGATGATCAAATACAGTTTGATAGCAATCGGCGCGATATAAAAAAATCCAACTGGACGGACTTCTGGAAGTTACTACACGTCATCTGATGTTGACCGGATGGGCGAGGGGGCGTTTATAATTCCGTGGGCAGCGTTATACCATTCATCTAATGTGGGTCAAATGTTCGTCATAGCAGTTAGTGTCGAACACGGAAATATTACACGCTAAAACTCACCCCAGTCTCGGCGGGCCGTTGGGCGATCAGCGTGGGGTAGACAGTTTTCCATTATGGGATGTAAAAATATCCAGTCCATTTCCAGCTTGTATAATAGTATATACGTCCAAATCATGTTGTTTATCGAGTTATTGGCAACGGATCGCTATGTATTGTGACGAGCTAGAGTGCCGGAACCTATACCAAGTGCCCGGAAGTAATATGGGTGAACAGCACATCGTCCAAGTAACTTCCTGTTTGGCGATTGCGCCGATCGGCCACCAGATGGCGCTCTTGAACCGCTAGAGGGTTCAGTGGGGCTTTTTGGTGAGTCTCAGGCCAGCGGATGGGAAATATGAATCCGATCACAGATTTTTGAAATATTGATATCAAAGACGAGTTACGGCGTCTTCGGCAACTTGAGCATGGCGGGGAAGGACGCCTAAACTCGTCTTCTGGCAGTTAAAGTGTTAAGAATGATGCTAGTTCTTCACATTTTGATGCAGATGACTGTGGAGGGGTGGGGGCAGTGTTGAGTAGCTGGTCGATGGCTGAGAATAATATTCTAGAGTTTCCAACATTCTCTGTGATAATCTTAGAAAAATAGTCCTTTCTTGCCACTTGTATTTCTTTGTTATAGGCAGTCATGGTTTCCTTTTTTTTATCCACTTTTTCTCATTTTTCTATTTTCCTCCCATTCCAATTTCGCCTCGCCAATTCTCCCTTCAATTCTCCCCTTCCCTGTCTCGAACGTTGTTAGACCATGCCTCCCACTGGTCGGCTGCAGTGAGGACCAAGCCTTGCATCACGTGTCCCCTCCGGTACACAAGGAGGCAGCTGTCGCATCTTTTCACCTGAACAGCGCAATCTCTCAGTGGCGAGGAGTAACGCGTGGGAGGCTCACGCTGCCCCCGATGCTTCCTGATTCTGCTGTATTGTTGTTTGGACACAATCTTAACACACAACACTCATCGTTGGTAAAGAACCAGGCAACAAGTTCAAATAAACAACATGGATAATGTCAACGTGAATAATGTCACATTGGCCCGACATGTAGGCAAAAAGCGCGACATATCCATTATACTATGCAGCGTTTCCCCAGTAGTACAAGGGATTATTTGCCGCAGTATCAAGAGACTCACCGCAAAAATACGATTTCCCAAAACACTGTAACACAGTCAACTTTTAATTGCAGGAAAGACATTTTTTAATTTAAAATGTTGTATTCCTCCTACGAACTGATGACCCGCATCTTATTGTTGGGCCAAGCGTTCTTTGTCTCACTCCTCCGAAATAAAACGCTGACGGCAGCACTCCTGCTGCATGTAGCCTGTCCTCTCTGTCTCTGACAGCACTGCTGCTGCATGTAGCCTGTCCTCTCTGTCGCTGACAGCACTGCTGCTGCATGTAGCCTGTCCTCTCTGTCTCTGACAGCACTGCTGCTGCATGTAGCCTGTCCTCTCTGTCTCTGACAGCACTGCTGCTGCATGTAGCCTGTCCTCTCTGTCTCTGACAGCACTGCTGCTGCACGTAGCCTGTCCTCTCTGTCTCTGACAGCACTGCTGCTGCATGTAACCTGTCCTCTCTGTCTCTGACAGCACTGCTGCTGCATGTAGCCTGTCCTCTCTGTCTCTGACAGCACTGCTGCATGTAGCCTGTCCTCTCTGTCTCTGACAGCACTGCTGCTGCATGTAGCCTGTCCTCTCTGTCTCTGACAGCACTGCTGCATGTAGCCTGTCCTCTCTGTCTCTGACAGCACTGCTGCTGCATGTAGCCTGTCCTCTCTGTCTCTGACAGCACTGCTGCTGCATGTAGCCTGTCCTCTCTGTCGCTGACCGCACTGCTGCTGCATGTAGCCTGTCCTCTCTGTCTCTGACCGCACTGCTGCATGTAGCCTGTCCTCTCTGTCTCTGACAGCACTGCTGCTGCATGTAGCCTGTCCTCTCTGTCTCTGACAGCACTGCTGCATGTAGCCTGTCCTCTCTGTCGCTGACAGCACTGCTGCTGCATGTAGCCTGTCCTCTCTGTCTCTGACAGCACTGCTGCATGTAGCCTGTCCTCTCTGTCTCTGACAGCACTGCTGCTGCATGTAGCCTGTCCTCTCTGTCTCTGACAGCACTGCTGCATGTAGCCTGTCCTCTCTGTCTCTGACAGCACTGCTGCTGCATGTAGCCTGTCCTCTGTCTCTGACAGCACTGCTGCATGTAGCCTGTCCTCTCTGTCTCTGACAGCACTGCTGCTGCATGTAGCCTGTCCGCGTCTTCCTTAATGATAAGCAAGCAGTGCAAAAATGCTTCCGCATTCGTCACCGCACGCTAGTACGGTAAAGCGCCTTTCTTTTCAGGCCCCGCTTAGACAAATGATATGGCATTTCCGCGTACATTGCATCACTTGAAACCTCGGCTGTCTTTAACTATGAGTGAACACAACTGTCTTTAACTATGAGTGAACACAACGCAACACGTTAACGTGTAATTTACTATGGAATATAGTATATTATCGCGACGATTGTAACGCTAACGTGTACTTCGCGAATATAGTATATTATCGCGACGCGTCGTCGGACTAAACGCTGTTGTGAACACAACACATTGTAACGTTAACGTGTACTTTACTATGGAATATCAGAAGAAACTACTCAACCTCGGCTGTCTTTAACTAAACAGTGTTGTGAACACAACACATTGTAACGTTAACGTGTACTTTACTATGGAATATCAGAAGAAACTACTCAACCTCGGCTGTCTTTAACTATGAATGAACGCAACACTCTAACTCACCAATGTACAGTTTCTACGCCAAATGTATATACACTCCTTTTTCTGGACACTTTTGTATCACAAACAGTACTGTATTTGCAAATGTATAGGCGTAGCAGTACTGTCTATCTGTATGTCATGTATGTCATATATGTTATGATGAATTGAAAATGGGGGACCCTGATGTAAACAAGACGAACGTCTTTCTCTGGTCTGCATCCCCTTAACAATTGTATGTATTGAGCTGTACTGTACTGTACCCATTCTGCAATCTGTTAATAAACTTTTCAATCAATCAATCAAACCATGTTTAGATAATAAAGTACTCAACCTCTACTTGTCTACTGTCTGACTGAACACAACACTCTAACTAACTTACCATGTTTAGATAATGAAGTACTCAACCTCTACAGTCTTTAACTATGAAGGAATTACAACCTTTATTTAATGGTTAATATTTTGATTTAACACTGTTACATCCCTTAAGCTCGCTATGGAGAGAATTCCATAACTTTACACCAATAACTGAAGGACACATCTGTTTAAGTGTGGTACGTGCAAACTGATGTTTAAAATTGTATTTTCTCCTACTAAACTCACTTTCTAAATGAAAAAGATTTTGTCGTTTTTCTGGCAGTGTATTATTTCTTGCCCTAAACATAATTAACATTGTTTGAAACTTAACCATGTCTTCAAGTTTAATTATTCTAGATTTAATAAATAATATATTTGTGTGTTCTCGATAACTTCAGATATGACTCCGTGAGGGTCTGTACCCAGCTGGCAAATGTTGTTATTGTTTACTAGCTGGTAAAATATTCTGTGCAGAGCTCAGTGGCATTATGGAGGTTGAGAAATGTTGAAAACCATGAAACATCTAATAACCACTGTGTACAGTACTACCTGTACTGTAAAGTATAAACCTTGCATAGACAACATAGACAAATACCAAAAGAAAATGAACCGTGCCAAAGTTGGACCCGTTAGCATGGTTTATAATTTATTGTGGAAAGAATGTATGTTCTTGATTGTTTATGGTGTTCATCACTGGGCATTAGTGCTACTATGATGTGTATAAAAAAAAGGAATAGAGAAACAGTCATTGTGTGTACTGTAGTGCTTATAGAAATGTAGAAAAATATGTTTATACTGTATGTATTGTGTTCAATTCTTATCTCCTGTAATAACAATCGCAAACAACTAAAACTACATAATGAATGAATGTGCTTCAACGTGATGGCTGAACTAGAACTACACACATCTTCAGAGGGACTCGGAACAAAAGGGCAACTGCATGCTACTTTTAGCCCCAGTACATATGTTCCACAATGTTGACAGCTCATGGACTAGCCTGACATAGTTGTTGTGTACTGCAGGATTTCAAAGTGGACCGAACACCATATTACACAACGTACATACAAACTTTATCACAACATCAATTAAATAAAAGACATACATGAAAAGGAAACATATTCCTCAGAAAGTGGGATGCTTGTTTTTCCCAGCTCCTCAACCGTAGATTTGTAGACAACAATATACAACGATCTATACAAACTTTACAATACAAGGTAAAAAAAACTGTGGATAAATACAAAATAAAAAAGTTAAATCTATAGTGTAAATAGCAGCAGTGTTTGTGTCTAATAAGTGTGCTTGTGTGGTGTGTAAGTCTCTAAGGTGCTTTTGTGTGTATGCTCATGTGATAATTCAGAGTCTATTCGTCAGTAGTCTGTTTGCCCGGTGGAAGTAGCTGTTCAGCGTTCTTTTGGATGTGGACCCGAGACCGCGGTACCATCTGCCAGACGGCATATGAGGTCAAACAGTTTGTGGTTCGGGTGGCTGGGGTCTTTCAGGATCCTGTGTGCCTCGCTGACGCAACGCTCTGTGACTATACTGATCAAAAATAGTACACTCATTTGAGTAGTGGAAAAGGAGTAGGATTAAATAAGTGAATACTTCTTCCTACTCCTTTTCGAACATGCAGATTGAGTTGTTTTTTTCTTTTTTTGTTATTGTTTGTTGTATTCATTGCATGTTCGAAATAAAGACTTCAAATCAAATAAAAAAAATCAAAATCACCAAAAAGAGGGAAATAAATGTACACACCTTTCCACGGGAATCAGATCAAAGGGGAGAAAAGGGGGAGAATACTGAAGGAGGCAGAGTCAAATCACAGAATGTTGTGTAATTATAATGAAAGGGATATTACACCCTGTTACATATAGTTGTAAAAAATAAAACATGGCATAGGAAGATACAGTATACAGTGTTATAAATAAATAAGATGTCTGAGGATGTCTTCTGGAAACAAAATAAATAAATAAAAATAAAATAACCTTTGTACTGTCTTCTACTATCATACACTTTGCTACTACTAATCGTCCTTGCACTATGCTAATAATTATGTTTTTACTACTATGCCCTCAAGACTGTAACACAGTCTTGCAGAACTTGCAAGTCGCTTTGTATAAAAGCGTTAGCTAAATTACTAAATGTAAAGGGTTTGTCTCCTTGAACCTAATGTAAGTCAGTGGGGGGAGGGGGAGTTGCTTTTACAGTAATTGTATTCAAATATTTGAAATTGAAGATGTCCTGCTATTATTACAAAGAATGGAACGGGTACAGTTACAGTCACTCGTGGGACAGGTGTATAAAGAGTTCTATCAGGTCATTCCAAACATGGCCTCTGCCTCATTGAACCCAATGTAAGTGCCGGTGGGGGAGGGGTACCTGCTTCTGATGACGCCACATACTATTGCCACGATCAAGTCACTCTCTTTTGAGGCGCGACAGTGGCTCAGGACGTAGAGCAGTCGTCTGGTAATCGGAAGAGGTTCCCAGTTCCATTCCTGGTCCTCCTATTGATTTAGGTTGTCAAAGTGGGCAGGGGTGAGGTGGGTTCTAGACCCATGTTACTGACCAGACACTATATCAGTGATGTCTGTTTACTGCAGAGTGGAGGGACTGGGAGACTATGAGCTTCAATGTTTTTTTGCCCCACTAATGTTCAAAGCCACCGACGCGCTCAGGTTGTGTCGCTTTGCAGGTCGCCCAGCTTGAACTCGCCTCCTTGAGCCGGCTGGCAACTTCCTGCGTGCCACTGCAGTTGGCTGGCAGCCAATGATCGGGCCTTGCCGCATTGCAGCTCGGCGTAATGCGCCAGCCCTCGTCGACAGGCTCCTGGACTTGCCGAATGTGTGGTAGGCTGACGACAATGCGGAAGGGTTTCTCGTCAGCAGCAGAAACTGTTTTGACATGGCCGCGACTCCAGCAGCGAAGAGGGGGTCGAGACTGTGTTGCCTGATATATGATATCATCTCCTCGCGATCTGATATCATCTCCTCGCGATCCTGTTCCATCTGCGTACTGCTACTGCTTGGCCCAGGGATGGCTTCTGTTGACACAAAGACACTGCATAATCAACAACTACAGTATGTCACATCTTATGGTGTGTGTGTGTGTGTGTGAGTGAGTGAGTGAGAAAAAAAGACAAGTTCATAACTGACCGCTGGTGTCTTGCAGCTGGTCCATCGGCATACTGCTTGGCCCAGGGATGGCGATGGCTTCTGTTGACACAAAGACACAGCATAATCAACAACTACAGTGCGTCACATCTTATGGTGTGTGTGTGTGTGTGTGTGTGTGTGTGTGTGTGTGTGTGTGTGTGTGTGTGTGTGTGTGTGTGTGTGTGTGTGTGTGTGTGTGTGTGTGTGTGTGTGTGTGTGTGTGTGTGTGTGTGTGTGTGTGTGTGTGTGTGTGTGTGTGTGTGTGTGTGTGTGTGTGTGTGTGTGTGTGTGTGTGTGTGTGTGTGTGTGTGTGTGTGTGTGTGTGTGTGTGTGTGTGTGTGTGGGGGTGGGTGGTATTACTTACCCTGGAATGACTGGCATGCTGGCTGAGCAAGTCTCAGGGGTTGAAGGAAGTCCAAGGAGACGGTTCCTCCTATAGTATTATACAGAATATAAGAAGAAGACATGACAGTGTGGCCATCACAACTAGAGGATGAGGTCAAGTTCAAATGGTCCAAAGCTGGATTCCGATATCTAAGCATTGTAATCACTCCCACCACAACAAAAGCAACAGTAACAATGGGGGGCGGGACTTGCGTTCAGTGTAGGAAAGGTCTATTATGGTTTATTATTGTGAAAAGAAAGGTATTAGCTTTACCTCCTGATGTTAATTTGAGCAGTGTTGCTTTCATCTCCGGAGTTGTGGGGAGGAAAGTGCTGGACATATCCACACTGTAAAACTTGGCCACTGCTGCCAGATGTTTACAGGGGGCCCCAGTTTGTCCTGCCGGGCATGAGCACAGCTCCGCCTCCATGTCCACGATGTATGGCTCCGTCACCGAGCCCTTCACCTCGTACCTGTTGTCCTCAAGCTATACAAATCATAAGTCATACAAGTAAGGGATAATGCATAGCTACGAGGTCATTGTCGCAAAATAATTGACCGACACAGAGTTTAAAATACCGAGCCGCCTCTGCGAGGTGTTTTAAACGTCAGTGAAGGTCAATTCTTTTGCGATGATGACCGAGTGACATTTGACCGAGTGACCGATTTGATATAGTACCTGCTGGATCTGAGATGGAATGATGTCGCTATCCTGGGGAAGGAATCTCCTCTTCTGGTACGCCATCCAGCGTTCGAGGGCAACATCCACAATGCGGGCCTCATAGTAGACATCCAGCCTCGAGGTCAGGATGTCCAAGAGTTGGCATGGGTTGAAGGCTTTCGTCCTCTGGAGGATCCCGTCTTTGAGGACCCGCATCGCTGCTTCCGAATAATTGTTAGTGTTATTTCCCCGGGTGAGGAGACCGCGCGCGGCCCGGTAGCTGAGTGCCCAGCACTCTCTGCGACTGTAGAGGCGCTCAATGTACCGCAGGTACTTTTCATACCTGCAATTGATCAAATAAGGAAACAAACACAGAAGATGCACATACATGATGTAATGACAGCAAGGAGAGGTAGACACATATATGAAGTATGCAAACACAAGCCTCCTGACTTTCTTGTACCGAATTTGCAAGACTGCTGTGCTGTGTGATTGTGGGAATGTCTGTGTACAGCTAAACATAAGTAAACTTGTCTAAGCACTAACCTGACTGCAACAGGGTGCTCTCTCGCCGCCAAGTACAGCCTGTCCACCTCTGCTGTCTCCTCGGAGTAGAGCATCTGTTTAACCACAGTGAACAGAGTTAGCCTGTCTCTGCACACCACCAGACTCGCCTTGCTCCACAACCATCTCCATACTGCTTGTAGCAGATGGAAGGAGCACAGGAGAAGAGTGGCTTGTGGGAATGCCCTCCCTAAGGCTCCCCTCTCTGCCGCGCAGTCATCTGTGATGAAGATCCGTGGGCCTGATGCTCCCCTGCCAGCAAAGGCCCTCTCTCCAATCAGATTCATCAGCAGCTGTAGCCCTTCAAAAATCGTCTCCTCGTCCTCAGACTGGCAGAAGAAGATCCCCAATGGTAGACCTCCGGCAGGGCTGTGCGTCAGCAACAAAAAAACTCTGATATTTTCCCTATCCATGTTGCCGGAGGAATCAATGAAGCAGAGTTCGCCACTGTGCTTCAGCTGACAGACCGACAAACACAGACGGACAGACAGACACAGAGGCAGGCAGGCAGGCATAGTTAGTGTTAGTTAGTGTGTTACTTAGTTACTTAAATGGAACACCATGAAAAAGATAGCCAGAATACCTGGTGGTGCACTTTCTTCATGAGAGGAGAGCACAGCGCAATTAATGGGGCTCCCCGAGAAGAGGTTCCCATGACAGCACACGCGTCCTGGCACATGGCGTTGTAGGCGTCCACCTGCTGACCGAGGGCTTCCACCATACTCGGGCCACTCCGGGCGCCAAATTGGACCCTGTACTCCGCTGCGAATAATCTGGCAAAGAACACTAATTTTAGTTGGTGTAATTGTAACTGCATAAAATGTATAGTTTATACTGTAGTTTATAACTGAACGAACGTCTACCTTTGCACATAGGACAGGTCTGGGCAGATCGCTCTGTTGGCTGCAGCACAAAAGTAGGCGTCTCCGTGTTGTATTTTGAGGTCGTGCTTTAGCACAGACAAAGCAGAAGGAGGCTTGTGGCCAATCGCAAATAACGCGGTCAGTGTGTCTTTGGCCTTTTGCCCAACATCGCGATAGCGCAGGGCCGCTGAGACATGGAGGTTATGATTGTGCCTATTCACAATGCGAATGTGCATTGGAAAATTAGGGATGTGTGGGTCTGTGCTCCTGTAAAATAAATCAAAATCAACAATAAAAACTAGGCCAACTGTTATGTCCATAAAAACAATTGAATTATAAGTATTGTATAGTGCAAACTTACCGGGTCATTCCTCTAACTTTTAGTATAACAACCATGGTAGCTTGGCAGCCGGTGTTTTTTTTTGATTTCTGTTTCCCCTTATGCACCACCTTATGCTGGCACCTGTACTGCGTCTGTGTAACATTTTGATTGAATGCAGTATGGGTTAGCACTAGCAGTATGCGTATGGGTGAAAGGCACAAATGGTAGTCTAACAAATGATGTAACACAATTCTTACCTTGAATAGGACAGAGCGCACATAGCGCCCCACCGCTGGTTTGGTAGCGTTCACTCTCCATGTCACCCCAGATGACTCCTTCACCAACTCCACCCACTCCTTGGCCTGTTCCACAGTGCGAACATCCGCGCGTACTGTAGACGTGAAACCAGTGTGGTCTCCTGGGACGCCTCCTGGGGCCACCTCTTCCTCATACGTACTGTAGACGTGAAACCAGTGTGGTCTCCTGGGACGCCTCCTGGGGCCACCTCTTCCTCATACGTACTGTAGACGTGAAACCAGTGTGGTCTCCTGGGACGCCTCCTGGGGCCACCTCTTCCTCATACGTACTGTAGATGTGAAACCAGTGTGGTCTCCTGGGACGCCTCCTGGGGCCACCTCTTCCTCATACGTACTGTAGACGTGAAACCAGTGTGGTCTCCTGGGACGCCTCCTGGGGCCACCTCTTCCTCATACGTACTGTAGATGTGAAACCAGTGTGGTCTCCTGGGACGCCTCCTGGGGCCACCTCTTCCTCATACGTACTGTAGACGTGAAACCAGTGTGGTCTCCTGGGACGCCTCCTGGGGCCACCTCTTCCTCATACGTACTGTAGATGTGAAACCAGTGTGGTCTCCTGGGACGCCTCCTGGGGCCACCTCTTCCTCATACGTACTGTAGATGTGAAACCAGTGTGGTCTCCTGGGACGCCTCCTGGGGCCACCTCTTCCTCATACGTACTGTAGACGTGAAACCAGTGTGGTCTCCTGGGACGCCTCCTGGGGCCACCTCTTCCTCATACGTACTGTAGATGTGAAACCAGTGTGGTCTCCTGGGACGCCTCCTGGGGCCACCTCTTCCTCATACGTACTGTAGACGTGAAACCAGTGTGGTCTCCTGGGACGCCTCCTGGGGCCACCTCTTCCTCATACGTACTGTAGATGTGAAACCAGTGTGGTCTCCTGGGACGCCTCCTGGGGCCACCTCTTCCTCATACGTACTGTAGACGTGAAACCAGTGTGGTCTCCTGGGACGCCTCCTGGGGCCACCTCTTCCTCATACGTACTGTAGACGTGAAACCAGTGTGGTCTCCTGGGACGCCTCCTGGGGCCACCTCTTCCTCATACTCACACACGTGAAGTGCAAACTTTTCAGGCAGCCAACCCTACAGGAGACATGCAATTAGCCTACTGGTAATTTAAGTAATTTAAGACCCCCACATAAAGATTAGGAATGATCATAATCAACAACAGCGATTACCTTTAAATGTGGGTAGTCATCTATATTGTTGTCCCATGCTCTCTCACAAACCCCACCACTGCGTCTAAAGTCCAAATGAATGCAAAAACAGCAGGCTAGCTATTTAGGTATTAACAATTGTAGTATTGACCTGTACTAATCAATCAATCAATCAATCAATCATGTAACCTACAGCACAGCATGTAATAAAATGCATTAACAACACCCCTTAGCTGTTATAACTATGTACTAAAATGATGTACCTCTGCTTTGGCTTGGCTGAATCAATCAATCAATCAATCAATCAATCAATCAATCATGTAACCTACAGCACAGCATGTAATAAAATGCATTAACAACACCCCTTAGCTGTTATAACTATGTACTAAAATGATGTACCTCTGCTTTGGCTTGGCTGAATCAATCAATCAATCAATCAATCATGTAACCTACAGCACAGCATGTAATAAAATGCATTAACAACACCCCTTAGCTGTTATAACTATGTACTAAAATGATGTACCTCTGCTTTGGCTTGATTACAGCACAGCAGGTAATAAAATGCATCAGTTAGCTCATGTTAGCTGCGTGTTAGCTCCGCGTTAGCTCAGCCAGTTAGCTCATGTTGCTCAATCAATCAATCAATCAATCAATCATTGTACCTCGGCGCAGCGGAATAACAATATGAGTGATCGCCTGCTGCGTCCATCACGTGTATGGTGATTAACCAAATTCAAATTGGCGTGCAAAGCCAAAGCGTGTTAATAACCACAAATTGAACCAATAATGTGTGTGTGCGTCGAACCAAGGTGGGATCTCATGCGCATGCGCGGGCACCTCCTCGCGAGCACGCCGGCGCACGCACGCACCTGAGCCGAGCGAGCACGCCACCGCCGGCGGTGCACGCACCTGGACGCTGGGCGGCGGAAAATGAAAGGCGCATTACTGCACGCCACTACGGTAAATTTTTGCACTGCTTGCTTGTCATTAAGGAAGACGCAGCCTGTCCTCTCTGTCTCTGACAGCACTGCTGCTGCATGTAGCCTGTCCTCTCTGTCTCTGACAGCACTCCTGCTGCATGTAGCCTGTCCTCTCTGTCTCTGACAGCACTGCTGCTGCATGTAGCCTGTCCTCTCTGTCGCTGACGGCACTGCTGCTGCATGTAGCCTGTCCTCTCTGTCTCTGACAGCACTGCTGCATGTAGCCTGTCCTCTCTGTCTCTGACAGCACTGCTGCTGCATGTAGCCTGTCCTCTCTGTCTCTGACAGCACTGCTGCATGTAGCCTGTCCTCTCTGTCTCTGACAGCACTGCTGCTGCATGTAGCCTGTCCTCTCTGTCTCTGACAGCACTGCTGCATGTAGCCTGTCCTCTCTGTCTCTGACAGCACTGCTGCTGCATGTAGCCTGTCCTCTCTGTCTCTGACAGCACTGCTGCATGTAGCCTGTCCTCTCTGTCTCTGACAGCACTGCTGCTGCATGTAGCCTGTCCTCTCTGTCTCTGACAGCACTGCTGCATGTAGCCTGTCCTCTCTGTCTCTGACAGCACTGCTGCTGCATGTAGCCTGTCCTCTCTGTCTCTGACAGCACTGCTGCTGCATGTAGCCTGTCCTCTCTGTCTCTGACAGCACTGCTGCTGCATGTAGCCTGTCCTCTCTGTCTCTGACAGCACTGCTGCTGCATGTAGCCTGTCCTCTCTGTCTCTGACAGCACTGCTGCTGCATGTAGCCTGTCCTCTCTGTCTCTGACAGCACTGCTGCTGCATGTAGCCTGTCCTCTCTGTCGCTGACAGCACTGCTGCTGCATGTAGCCTGTCCTCTCTGTCTCTGACAGCACTGCTGCATGTAGCCTGTCCTCTCTGTCTCTGACAGCACTGCTGCTGCATGTAGCCTGTCCTCTCTGTCTCTGACAGCACTGCTGCTGCATGTAGCCTGTCCTCTCTGTCTCTGACAGCACTGCTAGAGCCATATGAAATCCGTTTTATTATTTTCCAAATTCCATTAAATTTTTTCCCAAATTCCATTTTTTCCGTTTTAATATTTCAGAATTCTGTATTTTGCCTTTTATGCTCATTTTACCATCAGAAATAGTGTCTAATAAGTGGGAATGAATAAATGTCCACAATTGAATAAGATATAACAGTCCATTTAATGTTTTTAAGTGCTTCAACTCAGAAATACAGTTCAATTTTACACAATATTTTTCAATTAATATTGTGACAAAATAAAAATACATATTTCAAGTGTAAACAATAGATACAGCTAGCTACTACTGACATTATCACAATGACAATGTCAGTAACCTAGCTATATCTATTATATTGTGATGAAATATAGTAATGCATAATTTAGGCACCTTTAGTTTAGTTTATTTCGTTTATAAAGGACAGTGTATAATGGCAAACGTTTGCATTAAACAAATGGATGAGTGCACCAGATTTAGCAAGAAGCTATCATTTCCATCTATAGTCCTATGTACTGTAACGTTTCATAGCTATTTAAGTTTATTTAGATTATAAAGGGCAGTGTATAATGACATTTACATTTACATTTAGTCATTTAGCTGACGCTTTTATCCAAAGCGACTTACAAGTTCTGTACGACAAGCCATCAGGAAGGGCACAACTCTATCAGCTGAGCAACAATGTTCATCAAAGTGTTGAGTGCTACAGTGTAGGTTAGTTTATTAGGACAAGTGCATGACAGTACGGTTAGTTAGGGTTAGATTTTTTTTTTTTTTTTTTTTTTTTAATTCAGATAATGGTTGAAGAAGTGCGTCTTTAGTCGACGGCGAAAGATTGGACGTGATTCGGCTGTCCTAACTGGGGTGGGTAGTTCATTCCACCATTGTGGGGCAAGGACTGAGAATAGGCGACTTCTCTTTGATGACCCTCCCGGAGCTTGGATAGGAGTAGGTCTGAGGCGGCCAGAAGATGCAGAGCGTAGGGGTCTTGAGGGTGTGTAGTTAGAGACCATTGACCGGAGGTAGGCGGGAGCGGTTCCCTTTGCCGCACGGTATGCTAGGTCGAGGGCCTTGAAGCGGATTCGTGCAGCAATGGGGAGCCAGTGCAGGTCCCTAAGAAGTGGGGTGACATGGGCCGACTTCGGTAGGTTTGAGATCAGGCGGGCCGCTGCGTTCTGAATGAGTTGAAGAGGCTTAGTGGCAGTGGCCGGGAGGCCAGCGAGCAGTGCATTGCAGTAGTCGAGGCGGGAGATGACTGTTGATTGGACGAGGAGTTGGGTGGCTTCTTTTGTCAGGAAGGGGCGTATCCTTCTGACGTTGCTCAGGAGGAATCGGCAGGTTCTGGTCGTCGCTGCGATGTGAGCAGAGAAGTTCAACTGGTCGTCGAGGACAACACCAAGGTTCTTGGCGGTCGGGGACGCAGTCACAGCTGCATTCTCGACTGTGATTGAAAGGTCGGTTAGGGGGGAGGATTTGGCCGGCAGGTGGAGCAATTCTGTTTTGCTTAGGTTCAGTTTGAGGTGGTTGGACGTCATCCAGGCTGAGATGTCGGACAGACAGGCCGAGATCCGCACAGAGACGTGGATATCTGAGGGAGGGAAGGAGAGGAAGAGTTGAGTATCGTCGGCATAACAATGGTAGGAGAAGCCATGAGACGTGATAATGTTACCCAGTGATTTAGTGTAGAGGGAGAAGAGAAGGGGTCCTAAAACCGAGCCCTGGGGGACACCCGTCCGCAGGGGGCGGGTGGCCGACAGGGTCCCTCTCCATGACACTTGGTAGGAGCGGTCATTGAGGTATGATGACAGCCATGTCAGCGCAGAGCCAGCCACTCCCATTCCTGCGAGGGCCGCAAGGAGGATCTGGTGGTTGACTGTGTCAAAGGCTGCAGATAGATCTAGGAGAATCAGGACAGAGGAGAGGCCTTTCGCTTTTGCTTTAATGACAATAGTTTGCATTAAACAAATGGATGGGTGCACTAGATTTAGCAAGAAGCTATCATTTCCATCTATAGTCCTATGTAATGTAACGTTTCATAGCTATTTAAGTTTATTTAGATTATAAAGGGCAGTGTATAATGACAATCGTTTGCATTAAACAAATTGATGGGTGCACCAGATTTAGCTAGAACTTCTAGAAGCTATCATTTCCATAGATAGTCCTATAACGTTACATAGCTATTTAAGTGTATTTAGTTTATAAAGGGCAGTCGTTTGCATTAAACAAATGGATGGGTGCACTAGATTTAGCTAGAAGCTAAACGTCCTAATAGTGTCGCAAGTGTTTTTGCGGGTCCAGTCAACGGAACGTTGACAGAATTAGCAAAACACCTTATCACCGGAGGCATAAAAGTCATTAGGATACTGTTCTGCTCTGAATTGAGGGCTTATTGTGGAATAGTTTAGCTTCTTGACGATGTTAACACAAGCAGCCAGACGCTTGAGCACCGCGGCTGTGTTGTGTGTAACACGCTGTAGCGTCCCCGCCTCCCCGGTCGCGTGTACACCAAACGTTCCACCCAAAAACGAAATTTCAGTCCAGATTAGGCCAAATTCTGCAATATTCCACGTTTTGCAGTTGATTCCATTTTTATTGGTTAATTCCGCGATTCCGTCCGCGATTCCGTGAACGCGGATTTCATATGGCTCTAAGCACTGCTGCTGCATGTAGCCTGTCCTCTCTGTCTCTGACAGCACTGCTGCTGCATGTAGCCTGTCCTCTCTGTCTCTGACAGCACTGCTGCATGTAGCCTGTCCTCTCTGTCTCTGACAGCACTGCTGCATGTAGCCTGTCCTCTGTCGCTGACAGCACTGCTGCATGTAGCCTGTCCTCTCTGTCTCTGACAGCACTGCTGCATGTAGCCTGTCCTCTCTGTCTCTGACAGCACTGCTGCATGTAGCCTGTCCTCTCTGTCTCTGACAGCACTGCTGCATGTAGCCTGTCCTCTCTGTCTCTGACAGCACTGCTGCATGTAGCCTGTCCTCTCTGTCGCTGACAGCACTGCTGCTGCATGTAGCCTGTCCTCTCTGTCGCCTGACAGCACTGCTGCATGTAGCCTGTCCTCTCTGTCTCTGACAGCACTGCTGCTGCATGTAGCCTGTCGTCTCTGTCTCTGACAGCACTGCTGCTGCATGTAGCCTGTCCTCTCTGTCTCTGACAGCACTGCTGCTGCATGTAGCCTGTCCTCTCTGTCTCTGACAGCACTGCTGCTGCATGTAGCCTGTCCTCTCTGTCGCTGACAGCACTGCTGCTGCATGTAGCCTGTCCTCTCTGTCGCCTGACAGCACTGCTGCATGTAGCCTGTCCTCTCTGTCTCTGACAGCACTGCTGCTGCATGTAGCCTGTCGTCTCTGTCGCTGACCGCACTGCTGCTGCATGTAGCCTGTCCTCTCTGTCTCTGACAGCACTGCTGCTGCATGTAGCCTGTCCTCTCTGTCGCTGACATCATGTATCACACTCGGCCGCGCCGCCGCCACAAATAACCCAAGAACCTGTGATGAGAAACACTGCAGTGGTATCAGATGTTTTGTTTAATGTGCAAAGAGCTGAGCTGTGTGGAACAACGCAGAAGAGACGGTGGACGAGGAAGACAAATGGGCATCCAGATTACCCATCACCCCCCTGCCCCCCCCCCCCCCCCCCCCCGCCAGGGCCCTGAGGCTCATTAGGGTCGGCATTAGCATGTTAACGGTGCACTAACGGCAATTACTCAACACCGTGTGTTGTGTGTGTGTGTGTGTGTGTGTGTGTGAGTCTGTGTGGAAACCATACCACCAGGAGGCAGTCCTGGAAAATGGGGCACTACACGACGTGGTTAGCCTTTTTAGCTTTTAAAGGATAGTGCTCTACACTCGTCACCTAAATATTCATGTTTTGATTAGAGATTCAAAATATTAAAGGACAACATCGCCACACATTTAGAGTTATCTGCATGTTCTTCTTTGTGTGGCCCCAGGAGAGTTCAGTCTGTATTTTTGCACATGCTGATGCACCACTCTCTCCTAAAAGAGAGAACACTGTTTTATTGGATTCTATTAATATGTTGTACCACTGTATTTTATTGGATTCTATTATATGTTGTACCACTGTATTGCACATCGTCGCGGGCAAGACCAGCCGCATTTCATTGTATACCTGTATGCCGTGACAATTAAAACTCTTGACTTGACTTGACTTGACTTACCCTCCAATCGGTGATGTCACTGGGAGCACTGTAGCTGCTCTATAGACGATGAATGGGGCTCGGACTATAAATGAATTCCATTGGGAGCTTCCAATGTGCCGGCTCGACTTCCTGTCTCATGCTCGACTTCCTGTCTCATGCTCGACTTCCTGTCTCATGCTCATTCTCCTTCCAATGTGCCGGCTCCACTTCCTGTCTCATGCTCGACTTCCTGTCTCATGCTCATTCTCCTTCCAATGTGCCGGCTGGACTTCCTGTCTCATGCTCGACTTCCTGTCTCATGCTCGACTTCCTGTCTCATGCTCGACTTCCTGTCTCATGCTCATTCTCCTTCCAATGTGCCGGCTGGACTTCCTGTCTCATGCTCGACTTCCTGTCTCATGCTCGACTTCCTGTCTCATGCTCGACTTCCTGTCTCATGCTCATTCTCCTTCCAATGTGCCGGCTCCACTTCCTGTCTCATGCTCGACTTCCTGTCTCATGCTCATTCTCCTTCCAATGTGCCGGCTCGACTTCCTGTCTCAAGCTCATTCTCCTTCCAATGTGCCGGCTCCACTTCCTGTCTCATGCTCGACTTCCTGTCTCATGCTCATTCTCCTTCCTGTCGGGAGGTCTCTGTTGGGACGTGCATGTTTTACCTGTACAGGACACAACAGAACACCTGCCTTGCCTCTTGTTGTGCACGCTGGAACATTATTGTGAATGCAGTCTGTTTGAACTACAATCCATGTCCATATTCATGATTACAGTCATTAATCACGTTCCGTGAAAACATGGAATGTGTTCCAAAATCGAAAACGGAGCATTCTGGTACATCATGCGATACAATGCGTTTGTCTAGAAATGGACTAAGAAACCTGGCTCCTCATAATGTCCTTGTGATGGTTATTCATAGTAGCTCACGTCCAGGGATTCATAAAGTCTTTGGGTTTGGCTCTTGTCGGACCACCTAACTGTCCACTAGCGGCAGCCCTGCCTGCGTCGGTCAGTACCAGTGTCTTGCGCCTCGTCTCATTTGAAATGGATCATGTCTCCAAACTCTGACTTCACTTATCACTCCACATAGGGCTGGGCGATATGGAAAAAAATCATATCGCGATAACGATATGATAATTTTATTGTATTTCTCGATATCGATAATTATCGAATTGTTATAAGTATAAAAAAAAAAAAAAAAAAATTTTTGTAACAACAGATGTATGTTTATTTTGCAGCAATTCTTTGTCATCTTTAGTGTTACATCCCCTCACACTCCAGTTCTCAGGCTGCAGCTGGTTTAAAAGCTAAAGTAAACCGGCTTCTCTGCTGGCTGTGGCTCCAGAGGAGTTGAACAGTTCTGGCTCTGCTAGTTTATTTTTGATCTTTTGGCGCTTTTTTGGTGGACAAACCACCGCACATGTGCACTGTGACTCGTGACTGGAGTCTAGTTCTGCTAGCACACATAGCCTACTGTGTACAGACGGTTTCAAAATGTATTTTAAATTAGAAAGCAAACAAAATAAATGGACAAGAGAAAAAGAAATCTGAATTTGGTCAGTATTGTCATTTGGACAAGCAAAGCCATTACTTTAAGTTGCAGGCAAGAAAGACAAGTCTGTCCACTGTCTCTGGTTTTAAAACTGCCCTGTTGCAGGGAAAAAAAAAAAAAACGATTTTTCGATTTATTTTTTATTTCGATATTCGATATCGATTATTAAAATATATCGCAATATTTATCGTTATATCGCCCAGCCCTAACTCCACAGTGGATAAGCCGCCCGCCAGCAGCACAGAGCCTGTGCCGAGGTAAGCGTTTCTGTCGGTCCCTGGAAGAGGCAGGCGGCAGCAGCAGCAGTGGCTTGTCAGGAACAGCCCAGGGAGAGGTGTCATGGATGATGGCATAGGGCTGGGCGATATAACGATAACGATAAATATCGCGATATATTTTAATAATCGATATCGAATATCGGAATTAAAAAAAAATCGAAAAATCGTTTTTTTTTTTTTTTTTTTTTTCTGCAACAGGGCAGTTTTAAAACCAGAGACAGTGGACAGACTTGTCTTTCTTGCCTGCAACTTAAAGTAATGGCTTTGCTTGTCCAAATGACAATACTGACCAAATTGAGATTTCTTTTTCTCTTGTCCATTTATTTTGTTTGCTTTCTAATTTAAAATACATTTTGAAACCGTCTGTACACAGTAGGCTATGTGTGCTAGCAGAACTAGACTCCAGTCACGAGTCACAGTGCACATGTGCGGTGGTTTGTCCACCAAAAAAGCACCAAAAGATCGAAAATAAACTAGCAGAGCCAGAACTGTTCAACTCCTCTGGAGCCACAGCCAGCAGAGAAGCCGGTTTACTTTAGCTTTTAAACCAGCTGCAGCCTGTGAACTGGAGTGTGAGGGGATGTAACACTAAAGATGGCGGCAACGACAAAGAATTGCTGCAAAATAAACATACATCTGTTGTTAAATTTTTTTTTTTTTTTATATATACTTATAACAATTCGATAATTATCGATATCGAGAAATAAAATAAAATTTTATTTTTATTTTACACCCCCTGGGCCCCTTAACAATTGTTTGTATTGAGCCGCATTGTAATTGTACCCATTCTGCAATGTTAAATAACGTTGTTTATCCATTCACTAGCTCTATTAAGCGATGATAGCTAGCCTAGCCACAATGCTATGGTCGCTGCCATTAACGTTAGCATGTAAGCTAACGACAACAACAATGGCGTCAAAACTTTTTCTAACAGGATGTGAGTGACAAAGCCTGAACAGGATATCACAGGTTCACCCTTCTCAATTCTCATTGGTTGAAAATGGCCTTCATGTTTGTACATCGCCATCTGTTGCTTTGGCATTGTACTACATGTATATTACATCAGTGTTAAACCACTGTGAGCGTCCCGGAGTGGATTGGAGCGGAGGAGAACTCTCGCTCCGGACGTCGCGCCGACCCATTTTAAAACCCACTCCTCGCTCACGTCAAAACCGCCCGCTCCGCTCCCCGCGCCGCCGCTCACGCTCCGATCCGTGCACTGCACATGCACTGTCCGGGAGACGATAGGCCGGCGGTATTTGCCCTTTTCGAGCTCAGAGCCATTCCCAATGATGACGTCAGGCTGGATGGATGAAAAATTAATAGATATCGCTAATAAAAGAAATAACGATTAAATAACGTTAGAAAACTCGTCATTGGCACTCAACGCATGGCGAGTTAGGACGAGAAATCTCGTGGTTGGCACTGGAAGTGTTAAGTGTGTGAAAGGCGTTCAGAGTGTGCTGGCTCTACTCTCTTGTACAGTGTGGCGGTGGCAGAGTGTGCTGGCTCTACTCTCTTGTACAGTGTGGCGGTGGCAGAGTGTGCTGGCTCTACTCTCTTGTACAGTGTGGCGGTGGCAGAGTGTGCTGGCTCTACTCTCTTGTACAGTGTGGCGGTGGCAGAGTGTGCTGGCTCTACTCTCTTGTACAGTGTGGCGGTGGCAGAGTGTGCTGGCTCTACTCTCTTGTACAGTGTGGCGGTGGCAGAGTGTGCTGGCTCTACTCTCTTGTACAGTGTGGCGGTGGCAGAGTGTGCTGGCTCTACTCTTGTACAGTGTGGCGGTGGCAGAGTGTGCTGGCTCTACTCTCTTGTACAGTGTGGCGGTGGCAGAATGTGCTGGCTCTACTCTCTTGTACAGTGTGGCGGTGGCAGAGTGTGCTGGCTCTACTCTCTTGTACAGTGTGGCGGTGGCAGAGTGTGCTGGCTCTACTCTCGTGTACAGTGTGGCGGTGGCAGAGCCACGTGAACAGCAGCAGCAGCAGCACTCTGTGTCCATGTAGACAAATGGACCTCCCAGGTCTCTTGTGTCGTCCAATTAAGCGAAAGAGAAGCACGGGGCAGCAGGGACACACTGGCACAGGGCACGGGGCAGCAGGGACACACTGGCACAGGGTGGAGGACTGAGCTAGGCTAGCCAGGGTCACTTTAGCCCCTGACGGAGTGAAGATCAGTGTGTGTGAGTTGTGTCCTGAGGACTTCCGCGAGTCCCAATCCCTATCATATTAATGAGTTTTCTTGTTGTTTACTTTTGCAATTCAGTGTTTCCCACTAGTTCTTGGGATATTTATGCGGTGGTGGTTGGCTACTAGGGTGTGTCGAGTGAAACGGTGGGGAAGCACAACACACTGCATGGGGGCCAAGTTTGAAGCACTGGCAATGGTTATTGTGTCGGTTTGGGAAACCTCCAGTATTTGTGGCGGGCCTGTCTTGATATTGTGGTGGATTGCCACTTGCCAGTTATGTGTTTTGCTGACTAATGGCCGCCCAGGAATAACGAGAAACTGTCAATGACGTGTTGAATTACCAGATTTTTCTTCTTCTTTTTTCTGTTTGGTGATATTTCTTTGAGATTGGATTTGATGTTCCTCCAGCCGTGTGTGTGTGTGTGTGTGTGTGTGTGTGTGTGTGTGTGTGTGTGTGTGTGTGTGTGTGTGTGTGTGTGTGTGTGTGTGTGTGTGTGTGTGTGTGTGTGTGTGTGCGCGCGCGTTATATTGATTCTCTTATAGACATTATTATAGATATATTTTCTATTCTATAAAATTCATAAGAAGCATCACACCCCCCGGCTCCCACCAATTTCAGGTGTGCGTTCCACTCCGGGGGCCATAGCATGTCTGCTGTGGGTGGTACAATGGAGCTAGAGTCCCATCTGTAAGAGTATCCCAAGGTGAACGAGTGAATAATTCATGTTGAGTAACATGTCCAGGCCCTCTGGCAGGGTGCCCAGTGCCCACTGGTAATTGGGACAACACTGTTCTTAGTCTATTCTGTGCTGGATCCAGCTTGTTGCTATGCTACCTAAGGGGGGCACTTGAGTGGGCCCTGAAAGTGTTTGGAATTGAGGTTAGAGAGACACACATTCTTCATTCCTGACTTATCAGCCCCCCCTCTTTTCACTCACTCACTCACTCTTTCTCTTCCTCTCTTTCTTCTTTCTATTTCTATGTCTAGAGAAAATGTTGGTCCATTCTGTGTTTCCCTAACAGTGGTAGTTGGAGGTAATTTTGGTTTTGCCTCTGCAGCTGTTCCTGCTTTTTGACCTTCGTGTGGGTTGCAGTGTTCTAAAGTTAGACCCTATCTTTATTCATGCATTGAGGAGAAATTGGACAAACCCAATCCTTTATTTGGATTTATTTATTATTTTTACGGATTCAGATTATATATATATATATATATATATATATATATTTTTTTTTCAGTACAGTACAACGACAAGATGTTGGCATGGTCAAAATGTGGGCAGGTCAAATGTAACAGTAAAGTGCATTAACAATATACAAGTGATTAAATGTGATATATATAACAAGCTACAAGTATTATTATTAGTGCTGTCAATAGATTAAAAAAAGTTACTAATTAATCTCACAATTTTCTGTATTAATCTAGATCAAAAATGAGGGATCCACCGAAAATTCGGCTACCGAAAATTAGCGGCCGAAAATGGTTAAAACGGCTCTTTCGGCTTTTGGCCGAAAGGGTTTTAGCACCGAAAATATATGACCGAAAGTCAAATAACGTGTTGTTGTGATGACGTCATCAAAACGCGACTACAGACATACCGGTAGCATGCGCAACATGTAACGTGAGCAGCTTGGCAGCTCTTCCTGCATTCTACAGCCTGTGATAACTAACTCCTCTTGGGAGTAGGGATGCCCCCCGAAACCCGGTTCTATACTAAATTAGAAAAAAACGGAGTATTGATCAGCTCCGACGTTAACGGTACTGCTATCAGTAGTCTAGGAGCGGATTAGCTACAGAGCTAACAGTGTACCATCCATCTGCGACGCAACGGTGGCAGCAACAGTGGACACTGAGTAATGTTAACGTTATGACGAGTTCATACTACACTACACGTATGAACTCGACATAACGTTAACGTTACTCTGTTTAAATGAAGTGTTTAATTAGCAGCAATCTGTTGTTGAAAATGTATCGTTAAACCGGAAATGGAAATGCGAGGACAGGAAGTCGTCATCAATCGTTGTAGTCTTTTAGTCTTAACAGTCTGGAATTAATGTATGCATTCAAAAGTGCTGAATAAATGTTTTATGGGCCCATAATAGTGATTATTAATATTATTTAAGTTAAGTTTAGCCATAATCATGTCTTTTGCCATAATCGGGTAGCTAAAAAAAAAACATATATATTTATATTAATCATTTTCGGCCTTTCGGCATTCGGTTTTCGGCCAACTGTTTCCTATTTTCTGTATCGGTTTCGGCCAAGAATTTCCCATTCGGTGCATCCCTATTAAAAATAGCATTTTTCTACTTAAGACCGAAGCTTGTAACAGATATTTACTTGAGTAAAATCATGGACTTAATGTAAAAGCAACACAAAGAAAGTATATTTAGATTCAAAGACTATTTTAATAGCTTTCTTTGAATACAGTTTCTCTCCTGTGAAATACAAATGTTCAACAAAACCATCAACATTGATTCCGCTAGACCTCTTTCTTATATCCGCGGAGCTAAAATGGAAGATTTTTCACTCCATAGATTAATCTAGATTTATTTATTTTAATGCTTTAAATAATTTAAATTAATCTCAAATTAAAGCATTAATTTTGACAGCCCTAATTATTATTATACTAAATTGATGTATGTACAGTAAATGATGTACAGTGATACAGGTATATATATATTAGAGGTGGGCATAGATTACATTTTTTAATCTATCTGCAATCCTGGATTTAATCTAGATTAAAATGGCTAAAAAAAAAGAAAAGTCTGCTGAAGCCATTCAAAATATGTGTGTTCTACCCAAATAATGACCAGAAGTAAGTCCTTACTTTCTCTTTCCTCCTTATGTTTCTCAGGCCAGGTGGCCCATTACACCATGAGCCCATCTCCCGTTTCCAAAATGCATTACAGACTGTTTAAAAAAGCTGTTTTGCTATGATAATTGGTAATGAAATATCAAAATAATGTTCAATAAGATGTTACTTGTGTTTAATAAGTTGTTTTATTCAGAAGTTAACACAAATAAATAATATTACCAGTACAGTACAGTATCTAGCACACTCTCATGAGCAAAACAGAAAGAAGCATTTCAAACTTGAACTATGTGACATGGCTTGACTCAATCAGTCCAATCTCTATTTCTCCTTCTTCCACCAGTCACTCAGGCAGACCAGCTTGTTTTATGTAGTGGTGTCTACTTAGGGCTTGTGTCCATAGCCGACGTTTTATGAGTTGTCAGCTCCTTTCTGTCATTCATTTCTATGCTGGAGAAGCGTCAGGCGCGCTCCTCTTCCCAGAGCCGCGCCTCACGTTTTATGAGCTCTGGGCGGCAGCGTTTTTGGTCGGAGCGCTCCCAGCTCATAAAGTTGAAACTAGTTCAACTTTTGGGAAATGAGCGCGCTCATCAATGTAACTCATCGAGGAAGGGGCGGAGCCGCGGCTGGCGCGAGCTCTGGGGAGACCCAGAAAACCGCTCGCAGCTTTTTTTTCTCTTTTTTTCAAAGCGGTCCGCCTTGAAAAAAAGGCTTTGAGTGGACACATAGCCTTATAGTGCCTATAATATTTTTCCCGTTGGGTGCCAGACAGACCCTGCCAATGCAAATCAACTGCTCCAGTGGAGTTGCTCAGTGGCCAATGGTGTCAACTGTGGTTGTACTGGGCAGCTCCCAGGTGTGAATGGAACTGTGAATGTGAAGCAGGGCGTTCCTGAAAAAGAGCATCTGTGCTCAGCGAACCTACTCTGGGTAAATAAAGGTCAATTATATTATCGCGCGATACTAGTATCGCGTTAACACCGTTAACGGCCCAGCTCTAATATATATATATATTAGGGATGCTCGATATTGGCTTTTTTACCGATACCGATATTCCGATATTGTCCAACTCTTAATTTCGATACCGATACCGATATCAACCGATACCGATATATGCAGGGTTTCCCCCCAAAAAAACTGAATAATTTCAGGTAATTAATAATTTCACTGGATGCATTCAAAAGGCTTTCTAAATGTAAGCATTATCTGTGCAAAATATGATAATTAAAAAAGTAAAAATTAACATTACATATCTCTTGTTGTTGAATTAAACCAACATGCATACTTTTGACAATAAATAAAATAAGAATTGGTTCTTACTTGCTTGCCTGGGTAAATAAATGTTAAATAAATACATTTTTTTTTTTTTTTTTTTGATACCGATATTTTCCGATATCACATTTTACTGCCGATATCGGCCGATAATATCGGTCGGCCGATAATATCGGACATCCCTAATATATATATATATATATATATATATATACACACACTATGGTAGTAAGCCATATTGGCTAGTGGTATAACTAACTAGTAAGAGTAGGTATGGGATATGAATATATATATATATATATATATATATATGCGCGCAGTATGGGTGTAATGGTACATGTATTCATCCCGCGACTTCACGGTACGGACATCACGGTTCAGTATAGGGAGCCATATGACAAATACGTCTCAGTGGGGACTATATGACACTAAGTGGAAATAGGGTTGCACATTTTATGCTCAATATCTGTAGAGGCTTACTTTGATCTTTAACATTGAATATTAAACTTGTATTGCCAAATTCAGATAATAAATAAAACGTTGACGCTTGTAAAAGCATGATGACAAGCGGATGGAGCAACTTAACAACCTGCATTCTGCACTGGGCTGTTTCTCCTCCGCTCCCCTTTACTACAGGTGTCCCTGAAACAAACCCATGAATGAATGACACGATTGTAACGGCAGGGTCATTACAAGTTACAACAGGCTGAAAATGTTAACCTTTTTCTTGTTTGCCCAATAATGTTAATAATAATAATAAATTTATTTTATATAGCGCCTTACATAAGGCATCTCAAATCGCTTTACATACATGGCATTATAGCATACAGACAAACACAGTACATGGACTTTCACAATGACGACATGGTGGGGATAATACAGAGAGAGGGAGACAGCTTAGAGATGAGACAGAGAGAACATTTTTAAATAAATAATACTAAAATATATGTGTAACAGATGTGAAAATGTAAGTGATGCAGGGGTTGGGGGGTCAGGAGGAGTGAGGGTATGCAAGATTTAACCGCTGGAAACACACACACACACACACACACTCACCCAACCAACCAACCAACTAACCAACCCACCCACCCACCCACCCAACCAACCAAACCAAACCAAACCAAACCAAACCAAACCCACCAACCAACTAACTAGAAAAAAAGACAAATGCGCAGAAAAAAAACATACATGGTCTGGACTGGTCCTCTGAGCTCCTCTCCGGTCGAGTTGCTGCAGTGTTTAAATCAGAAATATTGATAAATCCTCTGCCATTGTTGTGTAACATGTCGTCTAGTCTCTAAAGTCTTCTTTCTCTGCTTCACTTGAAGTTAAATCTACTCTAGAAGTGAAAGTTCTTGTTGGATGCCTGAACACTGAATAAAACCCCGGAGACGGGTCATGGGGGGGGTAAAATATGCCCTCAATGATTTCTCAAAATTGCTGTGCTGCTTCCCTTCTCTGTCTCTCACCTGCATCATTTGTGGGAGATAGTGAAATGTAATGTAAATGTTAAACTGCCTCAAAGTGATGAATCCTTCGCCATTTGAAAAGCATCAGCCTGAGGAGAAGGACTTGATGGGATTAATAAATAAAAAAAAAGTCATACCAATAAAAAATATACTTTTGTGTTCATTCAGTACCCGTTTTAAATGTTGAGGAGAATTAAATGGTTTTATTTGTTAAAAACAACCATGATGGAGAAGGTCAGCCACCCTGACTACTACTTTTGACTAACTGGATTCACATTCTCTTGCATTTCTGTAATCAGCATTTGATGCTGCTCAGCTGGAAGAATTCATACATGGTATTTCCCAGTTCACACATGGTATTCCCAATGTATACATGGTATTTCCAAAGAGCTTAGAGCGGGGATTCTCAAACTTTTTCATACCGTGACCCCATTTTATTTAGGATTTTATTTGGGGACCCCACACTTAATGTATCGTGTAATTTCAACGTGGAATTAAGGAATATCAAAATAAAAGCACACGTTGTTGAACTTGATCGTGCATATTTATTAGAAAATTCTATTACAGCACTGTTATCAATACACATTTATAAAACGAGGCATATTTAGCCAGAATATGTTGCCAGAACATTAAAAAAATTCTATTTTCTTCTTCTTATTATTATACCTTTATTTTTTTCTTGCCAATGTGCGACTCCACTGTCACCTACCCACAACCCCAATTTGGGTCGCGACCCGTAGTTTGAGAACCACTGGCTTAGAGTATAGGAAGAGGGAAATAAGACAGAAAATAAACCGCAGATGATGTCCTCGCTGAAAACTACGCCACCACCGTTCACGTCATGGATGAAGCGGTCTCATGTGCACTAGTGATGCACGATATATCGGCCGCCGATATAATATCGGCCGATATGGCCGTTTTTTTACACATCGGTATCGGTCCGATATCAAGATAGGGCCGATATTAATTTTTTTTTTTTTTTTTTTTTTTTTTATCTTTTTTTTCTTCTTTTTACATGTTTTGGCCTTAAATAGTTTCAAAATATCAGTCATTTCTGAAAATAAGTTACAAAAGTAAAAAAAATTATGCGTTTTGGAAAATAGCTCTTTATTTGATTATCATAAAAAAGTGTTTTCTATACAGAGATATCGACATCGGTAAATATCGGTATCGGCCAGAACAGCAATATTAATATCGGTTATCGGTATCGGCCACAATTTTCACATCGGTGCATCACTAATGTGCACCAATTAACTGCTTCCATATCGGGAATGTAAATTCTAGGGGTGGGACGATACTAGGGCTGACCTTCGATTTTTTTTTGGCAATCGAAGCTTCGGGGCCGAGCTTCGATTTTAATTCGAAGCTTCGAATTAAAAAAAACTTAACTATTTTTTTTTATATATATTTATTTTTTAGTTTTTTTTTAGTTTTTTTTATCTTATGTTGTGGGACTTGTACAGCACTTTGGTAAACTTTGTTGTTTTTAAATGTGCTCTATAAATAAAGTGGATTGGATTAATGAATTAAGTAGCCCCTTTCGTGACTGTGACACAGCCAACACGGCTGTGTGATTTAATTCAAGGTGGATCGCTGTTGTCGTTTGAACAACTTCAGATTTCATGGGAACTACCAATCCCCCAAATCAAGAATGTTTAAGATGAACAGTGATGCCACAGATTACTTGTAAAAGTAATCCGATTACTGATTATTGATTACTCCTTTAAAAAGTAATCCAAGTTACTTTACTGATTACTTGATTATCAGAGTAACTTAGTTACTTTGAAAGTAACTAGGTTACGAAGTCGTCGTCGTTCCCCCAACCGTTTTTTTTAAACGCTTTATTGAAAGTGCATAAATTGTTTTTAACTTGTTTCTCTGCACATAACGTAAATTGTTAAACTAGTGCTTCAGCTTCTGTACCATCAAGTATGGTAAAGCAACAGTCTATGATGCTCACAGCATTAGAGCAGCCAGCCAGTGGTTTTACAAAACCAGTGTATCCATTCACATCTAACAAATGCAGGCTGAACTATTCAATTATATCAACTGTAACTATTAAATTGTTTTTATAAATGTCTCTCTATAAACATACAATCAGTCTGAATGAATGAATGAATGAAAACTTTATTAACAGATTGCAGAATGGGTACAGTACAGTACGGCTCAATACATACAATTGTTAAGGGAATGCAGACCAGAGAAAGACTTTCGTCTTGTTTACATCAGGGTCCCCCATTTTCAATTCGTCTCTCTTTAACATGTAAATTAACTGTAAATCTGGCAAATAAGAGCTTTTGCTCTGCCACCATCAAATATACATTAATCAAAAGGGAAAGAAACTATCTCTCTCTTTTGCTGTTTGGCTGGCCTCCGATTCCTCCTGTACCTAGTCGAAGCGTCGGCTAGTGTTGTGATTCCAGATGCTTTCAATGCAATTGGATGTGCTGTTTTTAGCGGTAGACAGTATTTTGTTTCCTCCGCATATGAACGTGAAGTAGTGACTGACGAGCGTTTTGGGATGGAAGTCTGAACAGAAACTCACACTGGAATTCTCCGACGACGGAGCCCTGCTGTCACACGATTGGCTCATATGTCACATGACGTGCTGTGAAGACCCGCCCTACTCTGCCTCTGATTCGCAGACTGTGGATGGGGAATGTGATTGGACCAAGGCAGAGTCACTCACAGACAGAGTGTCCAGTCACGCCGCGGCCCGCGGGACACATTCTTGTGTAACCCTTTCACTGCCACACTACGTCACTCCCAAAAGAAAAACAGCTCAAAATGTATTTTTGACTGTCGAAAACGAAATAAAATACTGCAATCCGCCTGCATTATGAATTTATGATGAGATAGTAACGAAATAGTAATGCACAGCCACTTGGACAAGTAACTGCAATCAGATTACTGGCTTTTAAAGATTAACGCGTTAGATTACTATTTTCGGGGGAAAGTAATCAGATTACAATAACGCGTTACTTAGTAACGCGTTACCGGCATCACTGAAGATGAATGAAGTAAGATTTTGATTATTTGAAATATGGCCTGTGTAGACTAAACTATGCACAGAATTATGTCAGTCTACAAGGTCCGGCAATGTAGACCTTGTAGACTCCACTACAGACCAATTATCAGTGAATGTTCATGCATTTTTAAGAAGGGCTACTTCCACAAAAAAACAAAGAACTCACCAAAACATCTCGGTAGCACCTTATCTAAATGTTCTATTTCATATATGGAGATTCATATTTATTTATGTATTGCATGCATTTCTACATTTTATTTCCTATTTTGTTTATTCATCCCAGTATCTTTCTTTCTTATGTGTGGAATTCTACAAGGCATTTACCGGTACATTCACATTTACATTTAGTCATTTAGCTGACGCTTTTATCCAAAGCGACTTATAAGTTCTGTACGACAGGTCATCAGGAAGGATACAACTCTATCAGCTGAGTAACAATATTCATCAAAGTGTTGCGTGTTACAGTGTAGGTTAGTTTATTAGGACAAGTGCATGACAGTAAGGTTAGTTAGGGTTAGATTTTTTAAATTTTATTTCAGATAATGGTTGAAGAAGTGCGTCTTTAGTCGACGGCGAAAGATTGGACGGGATTCGGCTGTCCTAACTGGGGTGGGTAGTTCATTCCACCATTGTGGGGCAAGGACTGAGAATAGGCGTGTAGGTGGTGTATATGTGTTTGAGGATGATATCCTTCAAACAGGCAATAGTGATGATATAATTTGGGCAGTGCTGAGCTGGGTTACTTTCCTCCAGTGTATTTGTCCCCCGGCCCCACCCAATGGCCCCATGCACACACACACACACACACTGAAGTAAAAAAAAAAAAAAAAAAATTATTTATTTTTTTTATTTTTTTAAACTTTTTTTTTAAATGTTTGAAGCTTGTGCCATCGAACGAAGCTTCGAAGTATTTAAGACAGCCCTAGACGATACATAGATCCAGATTGATACATTGATCTAATTATCAATGATCCAATCATCCAATAGGATCAATGCAACGTAAAAAGATCGGTTCATATCGATACTCTTATTTTGAAAATCCTGTGGCAAGTCTCATTACGCCCCCAAACGCAGCTCCGACAGCTGGATTTGCACAAGATCGTCACGCGAGATGTGAAGACAAACCTTCTGGCAGCAACAACAGCACATGAAATGCCTGTGTGGGAAGACGTTACAGCAGGGCTCCAAAGTGCGCATTTTGTGACCCGAAATAAGTCCCTGCTTTTTCCCCCCACAACGGGTCCAATGCATCTAACATGCTTTGCATCCTCGCCATTCCTTTATGCCCACGTCGCGGTAAAACCCTAAACTAACGTTAGCTGCCAACGCTAACTAAGCTAAGCTAACCCTGCTTAGAGGCACAGAGAAAACCGGAGTTCCATTCGTGAGGAAAGGGGGCGCTGAGACTCTTTCTCTCTCTCTACGTTCAATGATTTTAAGTAGCAAAACGTTGCACTATAAAAACGAATAGTTGATGTAGGGCTGGGCGATATGGCCAAAAACGTTATTGCGATAAAATTATAAAATTATTTTCATATAACTCGATATCGATAATTATCGTCAATATAATGTCTGTCAAGTTTAATTAACTTATTATGCCCGGCGCCGATGGACGGGCTATTAATAGACTTGTTTTGCTGCTGTGAATGTCTCGAGAGTCGAGTTGATGTCGTCATCAGTCCGCGCACGTTAGCAGTTAGCCAAAGCAAGCGGAGTATCTCATGACAATGTACTAAAAATGACCCTAAAATACTCTGTTCTGCCCAATTCATTGCAACGACGTCCACCGTATACCCCACACTACTATAACAGTCACCCTCAGAATTCAAAACACACACCAACTCGGCAGGTAACCTGTAAAATAGCGCCGTGCAAGCTAATTAGCCCTAGCCAGCCTCGTTTCCGAGCGGAGTATCTCATGACAATGTACTAAAAATGACCCTAAAATACTCTGTTCCGCCCAATTCATTGCAACGACGTCCACCGTATACCCCACACTACTATAACAGTTACCCTCAGAATTCAAAACGCACACCAACTCGGCAGGTAAACTGTAAAATAGCGCCGTGCAAGCTAATTAGCCCTAGCCAGCCTTGTTTACAGAGTCCTACCTCCGCGTCTCCTTCCGGGTCTCCTTCCGCTATCGGCCATCTCCTTCACTGATTGGTTGTTAGTGCGTGTGCTCATATCCAAGCTTGGAAAATCGATATATCGAAACTTTGCCACCACGTTTCATGTTTATTTCGAGGAAATAATTTATCGCGATAGTTATTATCGTTATCGTTTTATCGCCCAGCCCTAAGTTGATTATACTTACTTACTTAGGCCCATAGCTCCCAATGGAGCATAGGCCATCTACGTCTTTTCTCCATCCAACACGGCTTGATGATGATAAACATTTAACTTCATTAGCTGAATTATTCTAACATCATTAAGTCTGCTATAAGCCATTCTCCCTTTCTGTGTGTGTGCGCGTTCGCGTGCTATCTCTGGTCGTCAGAGGAGTTTGATAGTATTTACTTAGGATGGCTAGATAATGTTGATATTTAAACATACAAAATATAATACATAATTTAATGTACATACATGATCATGCAACATTCAGGTTCGGGAGAGGGAGGGGTTTTAGGTTGTGTGTGTGTGAGAGTTCCACATTTTATACTTAGTTATTTCAAGTTTAAAGCTCAATATATCAAAACGTGGCACTTTACAGTGAACAGGAGGTCTATTTGTATTAAAAACAATAGATTGTTTTTAAATGTCTGGAAGAGCTTAAAAAAATGTCAAATGTTATTTCCGTTGCCTTTTTTGAGTTGATATAAATGTTACTGATTGTGTTAAATGGGCATATGATATCGTCTCATATCGATCGCAAGCACCTGAATTGAATCGACGAATCATAAATTCATCGTAAATTATAAAGAAAAAATTTAAAGTCATCAATATGCACCCAAAATTTAACAAAAATCCCTTTAAAAAAAAACTGCTGAAGGACAGTTTAAAATGTCAGTATGTCAGACCCTAAATATGGCAAAGCTGTTGCTCAATCATATAAGCCTCCTCTACTTTTACTGGTATAAGCAATATTACGTCCCAGGTCTGCTTATCTTCCCAGAGCTGATGACAGAAGTAGCCTAGGGATGGAGTTCCACGTTTCCTCTTGGTCTTAGGTGTTCCTATGCACGAATAGCAACTTGTATTCTGATGACATCACAATCCCAGTTCTTCTCTGGTTTTCTGGCTTTGAGAATGAATACATTAACACATTGGTTGCCAGCCAGATATGACGATTTATCGCTTGGATGCCAGCACGCTAATCAATGGAGGACGAGCACATTTGCGAGCGATTAAACTATATCTTAAATTATGGCTATGTATCTAATACACCCCTCGCTTATCAATGACTTGCTTGCAGTCAACATGTACGAAACGGATTGTTTTTTCATCAGTACATTTCCGTTTTATACCGCTTTGAATATGAGTATAGTTTTGGAGATTTCTAGAAAGAAAAAAAGATTCCGCGAAAATGGCCATTTACTGGAATACACAAAACACGTTGTCATTTTCCGGCTGATTTATGAATCGTTTTCAAATAAACGCTAGATTATCGAGAGTATTTGTGTTCTTATGCACGATACAAAAGCGGGCTGAAAAATCATTTATTCGTGCCGCGCTCAGCGCCTAACGCCACACACACACACACACACGTTGTGAACGCTGTGAAAAACAACTCTGATGAACCCAAAACTGGTAACATAGATTCCTTACCTCAGATCAGATGTTCTGCAAAAAGATGAATCAATTCCTGATCGCCATTCCAAATATTGATCGCGTTTATTGATCCAACGTTATAGTCCGAAACGCATAATCGAAAGCTGCTCCGAGCCCTGCCAGTGAATCTGGTAACAGACACTGCTTGCCAGAGATGAGGAAACCCTGGACCGGAGTTTTTCTCTGATGCACTTTTTCACTCAATCCAATCCAATGATGTGCATTACCATCCGGGAGACGATAGGGGGCGGTATTTGCCCTTTTCGAGCTTAGAGCCATTCCCAATGATAACGCCAGGCTGGACGGATAAAAAATTAATGGATATCGCTAATAAAAGAAATAACTATTAAATAACGAGAAATCTCGTTATTGGCAACCAACGCATGGCGGCCAATAACGAGAAATCTCGTTGTTGGCAACCAATGTGCTAAGGTCTGTGTTTTCTGCCTTTAGGAGAAAGCAAGTCATGTTTACAAACACTGATTGGACAAAAGAATGAACAAGCCTATATGAATTATTCAAATGATAGGTACCCCCCCCCCCTTTTTTTTGTAGTATAGCCTCCCTCCCTCCATAGATTGGTAGATGGTAGAAGGTCACTAATGGTAGACTAGACACCATACATGTTTCTGTGGAAGCCAAATGGATATAGCTATTACATATCAAGCCCCTTGAGATAGGCCAGTCAGTGTCTGGGTACTGGGCCATGCAACAATGGCCAAGACCAGAGGTAGTACATACTAATTGTGGGTGGAAGACGGGTGGCATCACAGGTGTGTGTGTTTTGCTTGTACTATGTATGTATGTACTACAAGATAGGAGAGAGGTAGGCGGCTGGGTGGCGCAGCGGACATTGCGCTTGTCACCAACGCACGAGACACCGGTATCGAATCCGGCTGTTGGCGTTGCCTCCGGCTTGGCCCGGCCGTCATACTAACTCAATTGGCAGAGTTAGCGGGTGGGAAGTCGATGGGTGGTAATCTGGACGTTGTAAACAGCTACTCCTACAGGTCGGTTGGGGTGCCTGGCTGCACAGCAGAGACAGGAAAATGGCGGGGGCAGTGTGAGCCTCCTACACGTTACTCCTCGCCAAATGAGAGTCCGCGCTGGCAGGTGAAAAGATGCGACACATGTATCGGCGGGGACATGCGATGGGCTTCTATCCTCCCTACAACCGGCGAGTGGGGGGCACATGCGAGCAACGTTCAAGACAGGGGAGGGGAGATTTGGCACGGCTAAATTGGGATGGGAGAAAAAGAGGAGAAAAAGTGGATACAAAAAAAGAAGATAGGAGAGAGGTAGGGCTGGGAGGTATTATACCAAATGCAAAGGTATGCATTTGTACTATACAGTATATACCAGTGGAGGTTATTGCATGACAACTAGTGAGGCAGTACTTCACTAGTATAATATATATATATATTATTATTAATAATATACATATATATATATTAGAGCTGGGCCGTTAACGGCGTTAACGTGCTGCGTTATCGCGAGACTAGTGTCGCGCGATAATATAATTGACGCCGTTAATCTTTTTCTCAACGTTGGGTCTGTATTGTCCTTAAATACTTGCCGTAGTTCCCAGCTGTGGTACCAGGAAGTGATTGCACTACCGGAGCTGTAGTCAGAATAATGTGTTAAACTAAAGTAGTGGTCCGGTAATCATTGTTATACAGGTGAGGTTAAGAAGTCCTCAGGATATAACACAATTCGGCGATGAGGACGTCTGAATCTGCGCAATGCAAGAAAAAAGAAGTCCGTTGCAAGCCTTGTTTACATTATTAACGTTAGCGAGTTAGCATGTTAGCTCACGTTGATACGGGCGGCACTGGGAAACATCTACAAGAGGAGGAAATCCACTTTACACACTAAAGGAAGGATCGACTGGACTATCGTGAGTGTTTACAACAGAAATGGCTTGGGTTATTGGAAATATTGGACCGTTTGATGACAATGTAGCCCCTTTTGTGACTGTGATGCACGGAGTGAATCCACAGTCACTTGCTCCTCAATAGGAAACTAACCTAGATTTACCATGAAGGACTGGTTCTGGCTGAACCGTTCGTTATACAAGAATCACAGAGACGTTTCAAAGGTGCTCACAGTTGCACAAGGGTTTCGGACAGAGATACGGGATGGTTTGAAAGCTCTGCGTTGCTAATAAACATTTTAAATAATTTTTATAAACTGCTCAAAACGGCATTATTTCCGCCGTTGGGTGATCACAGCTAGCGCATGCGCACCATCCCTTATCTCTGTCCGAAATCCTCGTGCAACTGTGAGTACCTTTGTAATTTCTCTGTGATTCTTGTATAACGAACGGTTCGGCCAGAACCAGTCCTTCATGGTAAATCTAGGTTGGTTTCCTATTGAGGAGCAAGTGACTGTGGATTCACTCAGTGCATCACAGTCACGAAAGGGGCTAATGACAATGTGGAGCAAATAAATGAAAATGGGGGACCCTGATGTAAACAAGACAAACGTCTTTCTCTGGTCTGCATCCCCTTAACAATTGTATGTATTGAGCCGTACTGTATTGTACCCATTCTGCAATCTGTTAAATAACGTTTTCATTAATTCATTCATTCATGGAACTGTTACACTGAGTTTGCACTGAATTTGTTGAGAAACCTGCTTCTGCAGCAGTCTGTGTGTGAGCAACCAGTCAGCAGCATTGTGAATTTAGAGATTCACTAAAAGACACATTGAGAGACAGGTTTGTCTGTGGATTAAGAAATGAAGGTTCACAGAAGAAACTACTGACAGAGAGTGATTTGACACTGGAGAGAGCTGTCAATATCAGTGTAACAATGTTAATGGCATCAAAGGAAGGGCACAGAAAATTACGATAAATCTGGTTTTAAAAGAAACACTGGAAATTACAAAAAGAAGAGACATGTTCATGCTGTTGAACAAGGAGATAGAACAGCTAGTGACTCCTCAGATGAAGAGGAGAGGATAAATCTCCTCCTCTGGTCATTATTTGGGTAGAACACACCTATTTTGAACACCTTCGGCAGATTTCTTTTTTTTTTTGAGTCATTTTAATCTAGATTAATCTAGATTAATTCCAGGATTGCAGGTAGATTAATCTAGATTAAAAAAAATAATCTATGCCCAGCTCTAATATATATATTTATTTTTTTATTAGAAATGTTTTCCTCTGTGAACAATGCCAGTGAATTTTAAGTGAATTTAATTTTAAGTGACAGCTCTGAGCTCTCTGACCCGACTGCAGTAATGGCCAGCTGTCAATCACTTACTGCAAAAATAGTTGCACGGGTTGGGCTTAAGAATATAATTATTAGGGGTGCACCGATGTATCGGTCGGGTATCGGTATCGGCCGATAAGTGCCTTGTTGACTGCAATCGGCCTATCGGCCGATAAGCTGGAATGTGCCGATGGCAGTAACCGATAAATTCAGTTGCGTCCTGCCAACGGCGCCGCCCCCAGTCCCCCACACAAGCTACTGCATCAAAGTTACTACTTCAACATTCTCTTTTGAGACTCCGCTTCAGACTCTTATCATTTGGCACTAAAAGCTAAACATTGTCACCGATATGGCTGTCCGCAACATGTCATTAATTGTGTACGCGAGGTGGTCGCTCAGTGACGACGCTAACATGAGCTAGGTTAGCTAGCATGAGCTACCGGGAGGCAGAAGACTAACGTTACTGGTGAAAATGTGATTTACGTTGGAATACTCCTTTGCCAACTTGCTGTACTTTGCTTGCAGGTCTGCAGCCATTATTGCTGGATTATGAATAGCCCCAACTTTAGCCAACGTAACGTTATGGCTAAACCTTTAACGTTAGGTAACGCTAGCTTTCGGTTAGCTGTTCAATGCTAATAACACCACCAAGCGAACCCATCACAGCTCCCCGTCAACAGCGCTCTGTCGGGACGATGTGGCATTTAAGAAAGTATCTGCTGTTAAAATGACACAAACATTAGTTTTGTGGCATTAACGTTATATAGTTAGTGTTACACCTTCAATAATATCAGCATATTATTTACCCGAAGATAGCAAGCAAGCAAGCAAGCAAGGCATTACTCCGTTGTTCATAGCTCAGTTCCATTCCGTACCCAACTACCCATTCTGCAATCTGTTAATAAAGTTTTCAACCAGACAAATGTATAGAAAGACTTTGTTTTATTATAACATTTGTTGCAGTAAAATCATTGTGTCTCGTTTGGTCATCCTGTGGAGCGATGGTCGGCGGGCAGCTAACGTATTAGCTACGTTAAGTTTGTTGTGCTCTCGCAAGCAGATCATTTCAATGGCGGCATGCCCCGAAGTAAAAAATTTATAAACGCTTGCCGATTGGTGGTAAGAACAGCAGGAGGTGGGTGCTAGCGGTGTGGCGTAATTGGCCGAATCGACTGTCAATCAAAATGGTTCAACTTCTATTGCATTGGTTGAAAGCTCTGGTTGAGAGAATAGTATCCATCTGCAGGCCGCCAGAGCGGCCAGACGATACTGGGAGAGGGATATAATAATAATAGTGATACATGGCATGGTGGAATTGGCATGGTGGAATTAATACCATAAACATATTTCTTGATGTTTCCTTTTTTTAAGTAAGTAAAGAGGCCTACAAATACAAACATACACATACAAATATACAGTAGTTTCATTAAAAAAAATATATATTAAAAAAAAATATATTAAAAAAAAAAGAAATATTTAAAAAAAAAATTACAAATACTTATTTTTTGCCACAAGTATCGGTATCGGCCGATTGTGTTAGTTGAACAATCGGTATCGGTGGCCAATTTTCATATCGGTGCATCCCTAATAATTATCCAATCAAAATAGGCTATTTGAGTTAAAAAAATGCGGGTAGTGAGACGGAGCGCACTTGATTGATTGGTGTTCACGCCTTGCCACATTGTGTTGACAGCCTTGAAATCCAATCAGAGAATGGTGCCAGCTAATGAGACGGCTAGGGCGGAAGCGTCAACACGACTCTTTGTACAGGAATCGGAGGTAGTATAAGGAGTTTGGGGGAGGATTCGCGAAACATGTGTTTATCTGTGGCCAGGGAGAACCGGGAGTTGCATTGAAACCTACCAAGCAACCCAGATAGACCCCCACGACCAAGGTTATCGGACTACCAGGTCAGACGGGCCGACTTAAGTGGTCTGCACACGGCGGGCGACAGACGTCGCCTAGCGATGTGATCGCCTGTCGCTCAATGACAATCGCTTAGCCCCCCACACCAGAGGCGACCGTTCTCAGGTATAATAACTATGTGTCGCTCTGTTTAGCTGGGGGCAGGGTTAGAAAAAAAAAAAAAAAATTCAAGGGCTTTTTTTGCCCCCCTTAATTGATTTTCGGGGGCTTTTTTTTGTATTTCGGGGGCACTGAATTTTTATGATAAACGGTAGGGGTGGGACGGTTCACAAAATGGACGGTTTGGTTCGTATCACGATTTTGGGGTCACTGTTTTCAGTTCGATATACGTTAATTTTTATTAAAAAAAATGTAACACTCAAATCTAAACATGTTTCTCATTTATTAAAAATAAAATAAAAGGTTTACAGTGTTTACAGCCTTAAATAATGTTTGGCACACAAAGACCGAACTGACTGAAAAATATAGGCTACATTTGTCAAAGTATTAACTTAGTGCAAACAAACAATATGCTCAGCCAGCACTAGACTTTCCTTTCTTTAATTAATATAAACACACAAAAACAATGTCAACCATGTTTAAATTCCCTGATTGTCAGTTCTTAATGGAAAGATTCGTTTTCTGCTTGAAATTATTATGTTTCCGTCTAGATTTATTTAGACTAACATTATTTAAATATTGAGTGCAACTGTGGTGGATTACGTAATTCGGTGAGTTGGAACTATCTATGGCAGTGGTTCTCAAACTTTTTACACCAAGTACCACCTGAGAACGTAGCTGGCTCTCCAAGTACCACCATATGACGGTGTTAAAATACAGTCTATTCAGCTATGCACAGTTCACGCAGGAGGCAAATGTATTCCTAATACCATTATTTATTGTTAACTTTTGTCAGACACAGCCACAATGTACAAAGGGATAGCACTAGAACTAGCAAACGCTTCCACACAACTCATACAATGCAAGGGGCATTGAGAACATAATAACTAACATTCTCACATAGCAAGTGAGAAAATTAAGAACAACTGTATTTCAGCAAATGTACTTAATTCTCTCTCTCTCTATCTCTCTCTTTCTCTCTCTCTCTTTCTCTCTCTCTCTCTCTCTCTCTCTCTCTCTCTCACTCTCTCTCTCTCTCTCTCACTCTCTCACACAGCAAGCAATTGTCCGTCACACTCTCTCTCTCACACACACACACACACACACACACACACACACACACACACACACACACACACACACACACACACAATTATTTTGTTACAAAAACATAATTTCCCGCATTCTGGTGCAGGATTTTTTGAAGTTTTACCCTTTAAATGCCAGTGTTTGTGATGGGCATCACAAATTATTGTAAAAAAGAAAATAAAACACATATTCAATACATTTTTGAATGGCTACCATTTAAATGCCAGTTTGTGTGATGGCATCACAAATTATTGTAAAAAAAAACACACAAAAAGTAAAATATTTACAATATATCAAATGCAAAGTACATTTTTCTGGGGGGGATTATTACAGGCTAGGCATGTGTCAATGATTAGCAGCAACACATATTTTGATGGATTTTTTGTAATGTCAGATTTAACACCAACTCTTTTCAGAAAAGTGGGAGTATTTAATTTTGTATCTGACATTACAAGAAATCAAAAAATAAATGGTTATGATCAGGGCTGAAGTTGAATTAAAGATTTATGACTGTTTAGGCTGCATTACTCTCTGTCACAGTGATCTCCTGGTTGTTCCCCACTTATATTATCTAACTATCGCGCTGCCGCAACCAGAAACACTGGCCTGGCCTGCTTATAAGTTCAGTGGCCTGACTGAAAAGAAAACAAATGTTTTCTTTTTTTTTTTAGCTTTTTTGGAAATGTTTTCAAGTACCACCAGCAGTACCACCAAGTACCACTAGTACCACAGTTTGAGAACCACTGATCTATGGGTTGGCGCCGGGTCCCCACGGACATTTTAGCGTGTGGCACCTTCAGCTCCGGTCACGTTAGGAGGAGTTCATAACATCAACAAGCAGCGCGAAAGCGGCAATAGTCCCGGTTGGAGTTAGTAAAACACAGTTGTATGTTAGCCTTCTTGGATGTTGAATAAACGCCTATCATTGTCTTTAAACACCCCGCCTCTCAGACTCCCATTTCCTCCTCTGCTACAGTAGCTAGTAGCTACGGTGACATTTCATTGACTGTACAGTATTAGCTTGCGGGCTGCGTCGGGCTACCATAGTTAAAACGTGCGTTGTGTTTACAAACTGCTAACGCTATGGCAAGATGTGTGTAGGCCTATGTAATGTTAATGGCTATGTTTTTAAAGTCGTAATGAAGATTGATTTATATTGTGCGTGCCATTTTTACACAAACTGACTAACTTAGCACCTGGCTGCAGTGCTGCTGCTGCCTGCAGCCAGTGCAGAACACCGGCTCCGCCAAATGAATTTTTTTATTTGCGCGTCATTTGAACCGTACGATACACAGACGCTCCATTACCGGATAAATATATATATATAATTAGTAAACTGTCGGGGGCATTAAGTGCCCCCCTTAACTGATTTTCGAGGGCATTTTGTCCATTTTCAAGGGCATTATGCCCCAAGCCCCCGTTAATTTCGAACCCTGGCTGGGGGTGTTTCCCCCCGGGAGATATAGGAGGGCGGACCGAAGGGACCGGACGTTAGGTTGTTGTGAAGTGGGTTCGCAGGTAGCTGTGTTGTGCGTTACGAGAGAGTATTAACCTGTAAAACCCATATTGAGCTGGAATTAAACCACCATATACAAATACAACCTCTCCTCATTCTTCCTGACATTACTGCATGCCTGGTCGCTACGATACGTTCATTACCACCGATTGGACAAGTAATGTTATGCAGCTGCTGAAAGAGAATGTTTTTTTTCACGGAAGACGCAAACTGTTTTGTTGACCGGAAACATCACTGCCTGGTATGGAAACAGCACGGCACAGGACAAGAAGGCCCTACAGAGAGTGGTGCGCTCAGCCGAGCGTACCACGGGTATTGCACTACCCCCCCTGCAGGTTCTATACAACAAGAGGTGCAAATCCAGAACCTGCAGGATAATGAAAGACCCTCACCACCCCAATAACAGCCTGTTCCAGCTGCTGAGGTCAGGCAGACGCCTGCGAACCCCAGCTACTAGGACAGAGCGGCTTAGGCTCAGCTTCTTCCCCCAGGCCATCAGAGCCCTGAACAATGAACATTGAGTGCTCAGAACATTGAACTATCCACACACAAGCACACATGAACACACTAGTGATGTGACGATTCATCGATTTGCATCGGTGCGCCGGCATACACGTTCACGATGCAAGTGCACCGGTGGAATAAGTCCGCGCCGGCAAAATGTCAGGCTGAACTCGCGATGCATCTTGTTGTAGCGTCTTTGCATCGTCAAAAACCGATGCATTGATATAATTTCCTTTCATCCACTTGTCAGCAGTGCACTGTGACTGCACACACACACAGCAGATACTATTGCTTCGCTACTACATATAAGGCGAGAGCCGCGTCACAGTTATCAACAAACAGTGGAAGTCGAGGAGACATGAATAGAATTGCTCAACATGCTAACGCTAGTAGCCTCTGGCTAACGCTAAACTAGTGTCTAACTAAAGTGACTCTGCAACACCACCAGTACCATTAGTGAGGAGGGGGGGGGGGGGGGGGGGGTTGTCAAGCGTATTGAAGACGCTTGACAACAGGGGTTCAAAGATAACTTCACATTTATTGGTTATTCATTTCTTAATTATATCGCTTCATGCAATCCATCCAGGCTGGCTCCGTGTTGTTGACATAATGGAGCTGCTACGGTCGGAAAAAAGTATAGACGCATCCTAGTGACCTAGTCTAGTGTGTGACATCATCAACTGTCGACAGCTGCTCAGACGGGGAGGGGCTCTCTCTCTCTCTCTCGTGTGTTTTTAGCTAAAGTGGATAGAAAAGACAGTTTATGCAAAAGTGTGAATGTCCTAACCCAACCCCCTCCAATATACAGTAAATGACCTAACCCAAGAATACACAAGACCCTCTTCTACCAAGTATGGTTTTGTCGATATTCCAATGTACAGTTTTGCTTGTACAGTAAGTTTCCCCCACCCCGCCTACCCATATAATTTCCTATAATTTCCTTTGTTGTGAGGGACCAGATTGGGAGACAGTAAGATATTGGTGAAAGAAAAATTACATGTAGATATGTGTTTGAAACAGTGAGGGTGAGAATGGGTCTGATGATCTGGCTGTAAACAAATAGTTTTTGATTTGCCTTCTTGACTAAGCTATTGATGTGATGTTTGTAAGTGAGGCGTGTGTGTCAAGAGTTACTCCAAGGTATTTTACTAGTGCCTGTTGTCTTTAACTGTAGTGTCTGTCTGCTGTCTTCATAACCACACTTTGTGTCTGTACTTCTTTATTAAATTTTTTTTATCTCTTCCGTCCTCCCCAATATTTTTAACTCACAGCCACCACTGACGCACACATTGGGGGATGTTTTAAAAATATAATTTAACATATAATATAATATAATAATTTGTGCTTCACCAAAAGATTTGGTCAGCAGCCGCCACTGATATATACATATTGTAAAATATACAGTATGTACACATAAAAAAACGAATTATATATATAATTTGAATCAAATAACAACAATTATACTAGATGGACGACATAAAAAAAACATGTCATATATCTAGGGGTGTAACGATGCGACCTCACAATGATTAATTTCAATTACGATTATTCAGGCAACGATTCAATGCATCATGAAATCTCTTCATTTGACCACGATTCGATTAGATACATTTTCGATACATTTTTCTATCAGTTAATTCCCCCAAAAAATTTGAATACACAAATGTGGCTGGGGGAACTGATTCACTCAGCATGAATGGACTATAGGTCAATAAAAACAATACACACAAAAAAAACTATTTCGATTATAATCGATTCTAACATTCAAACCGATGCAGTTGAATCGTCACATTAGAATCGATGCATTTTGATTAATCGATGCATCGTTACACCTAGTGATGCACGATATATCGGCCGCCGATATAATATCGTTTTTTTTACACATCGGTATCGGTCCGATATCAAGATAGGGCAGATAGTAAAAAAAATAAAATAAAAAATCATATTTTTTTCATCTTTTTACATGTTTTGGCCTTAAATTGTTTCAAAATATCTGTCATTTCTGAAAAAAAGTTACAAAAGTAAAAGAATTATGCGTTTTGAAAAATAGCTCTTTATTTGATTATCATAAAGTGTTTTCTATACAGAGATATTGACATCGGTAAATATCGGTATCGGCCAGAACAGCAATATTAATATCGGTTATCAGTATCGGCCACAATTTTCACATCGGTGCATCACTAGTTACACCCCTACATATATCACATTGTTATACTGTCGAAACAAAGAAGAATATTGTGATCTGATATTTTGGTCATATTGCCCAGCCCTAAATTGTACCTAAATTGCACCTCGTCCCATTTCTCCATTTCTGCCTTGCACTATATAGTATTGTATATTAGTACACTGCACAGTATTGTATATTGTATGGTAACTACGTATATTCTGCATCGAACATTGTACATATGTCTAAACTGAACACTGTGACCTCATTTTTTTTACTTCTAATTTTACTATGTTATTTTATTTCATACTTATCTTGTCTTGCACAGTCTCTGGAGCGCAACAGTAAGAAGCATTTTGTATAAAAGTATTCTGTACTTCTGTATGACAACTATTAAAGAAACTTGAAAACTTAAAGAGGCACATACACCTAATACATGCTGGAAGTTAAAGGGGAGATGAAGCAGTGAACAATGTGATCCTAGTTTGTTTGTTGTGTACCTTGTGTAAGACAGGGTCCTATAATAAAATGTGAAATCCTGCTTATTTGTCTGAAAAATCAAATTTCTTTATTTAATTAAAATGTTCATGACAACATGGATGCATGTACTCTGCCAGCATGTTTAATATCCATAATACTAAAGGTTTGACTAAGATTGTTATGAAACTTTATTGAAAAAAAAATAAAAAAGACATATATATTTTTTAAACTCCTAAAATAAATTGGGTCGCACCTAAATCGGCAGGGTCGGTCGGCAACTGGAACCAAACTATTATTTTTGTTAGGCCTAAGGAAATGCCAAGCTGTATTCTGTCCACGTGGGTATGACACAGGCAGGGGAGGAAATTAGGCCACTTTACTCGCCAATTGCGAGTATTTTTTACGTTTGGCGATTAATTCATGAAGAGCACTCGCCAGTCTGGCGAGTATTAGTAATTACAAAACAAAACAAAAAAATCATTCTGCAATCTGCTGATTCGCTCACTGGCACAAACCGAACTCTGACTCCCCCCTTGATTCCTCCCATTTGCGCCACATAATAATCAGACCATAACCAATGAACATCATCGTTGTACAGATGCGCTCTAAGCTCCTCCAATGAACACTCATTTTCTAGAAGATGCCGCCCATCTAGGGGAAGTGGACAGATCACTGCGCGCAGACCTACAGACTCCTGCCACCGGCAGCCGGCTTGACAACGTAGACAAACTTACAAAAACACATCAGTGGATGAAAATAATTGCATGTAGAGTCGTCGCTTTCGGATATCAGTGCGGTCTGACATGGGGGCGAACAACAGCATGCGACGCGTCTCCTTCGAGTCGGATGAGAATGACAAGTCAACCAGCATTAGCCGGCTAGCTACCTAGCATGTAACAAGCTACCATAACGCGCATTCAACATAGTGGACGACTATACTGAGCGGCTTTGCTTAAATGCAGCCGAGTGACATTTTATTATTACCGGGGTTCCCCCCATATCACCACTCGCCCATATGCCCTTCACAACGGTGATGTTGTCATACTTGGCATTCAGAATACACCTGCTGAACCCCTAGCGTTGTCGATTCGGTTCCAATGTATTGTCATCTTACAGCACAAGTACAGTACAACCAGAATTAGGGATGCTCGATATTGGCTTTTTTACCGATACCGATATTCCGATATTGTCCAACTCTTAATTTCCGATACCGATATCAACCGATATCAACCGATACCGATATATGCAGGGTTTCCCCCCCCCAAAAAACTGAATAATTTCAGGTAACTAATAATTTCACTGGATATATATATAACAAATATTGTTATTGTTTTTTTTTTTTTTTTTAAACCGATACCGATATTTTCCGATATCACATTTTACTGCCGATATCGGCCGATAATATCGGTCGGCTGATAATATCGGACATCCCTAACCAGAATACATTTGGCATACAACCAGAGTGCAAATGTAACAAGTCAAGTTCAAGTTGTTTTATTTAGCTATTACATTACAGTGAAATGCTTGGTTCTTTCACTGCCCAACTCAGTCCAACCTAAACCAGCCCAAACCAGTATTGATTGATTGATTGATTGAAAACTTTATTAACAGATTGCAGAATGGGTACAATACAGTACAGCTCAATACACACAATTGTTAAGGGGATGCAGACCAGAGAAGGACTTTCGTCTTGTTTACATCAGGGTCCCCCATTTCAGTCCTGTTTGCTTAATGCCTTGTCCACTTCCTCCACACTCCAATATGCCCTTCAACCCTGCTCCTGTCAAACCTGCTCTTTCCATTCCCTCCATCATGTCCCCCCTTTCTGATGAATATTTCCTGCACTTAAGAGTCAGACACACATTCCTAGTAGTTGAGCTGTGATGAATGAATGAATGAAAACTTTATTTAACAGATTGCAGAATGGGTACAGTACAGTACGGCTCAATACATGCAATTGTTAAGGGGATGCAGACCAGAGAAAGACTTTCGTCTTGTTTACATCAGGGTCCCCCATTTTCAATTCATTTTCAATTCATCATTCAGTATAACCTAGACCAGCCCAACCCAGCATCTTTCACTGCCCAGTTCAGCCCAACCCAGTCCAGAATAGTTCCCTCTTTCATGTTAATATGTGATTTAATGATGTAATATTTTGAAGAGTAGAGACAGTGTGATTAATTTACTATGATTGAAAATCAATTTAGACGAAGACGTACAAAGAAGTAATTATCACAATTAGCGATTTTTTTGGTCTGGTAAAAAATCTGTTTGGCTGGTAAAAAAAATCAGATACTCGCCAGTTGGCTGGTAAGCCAAAAAGTTAGTTTCCTGCCCTGGACACTGGATAAGTCGCAGTTCTCCATACTACTACCGGGCTTGGGAAAGCTGATGTCACGCTTCTGGGGTAAACCTGATGAGGACCAGGATCATTCTGGTCAACTCCTGTGTGTGGTGGCAGGTGGATATTTGGGATAAAGAATGGTTGGGGAGTCTTGCTGTGAGAGTCGTTTTATCTCCAGATTCAAATAAAGCATTTAAAGTGTTTCTGTGCGTGTGTTAGAGCCAGACCCAAAACAAATTGGATATTGATATATTGGCTGTTGCAGCGTTTCCGTTAGAACATATTCGTGCCGGTCTGGGTGACCTGCAAGATTTCTATCCCCGGACATATTCCTGAAATTCCGAGTTTTAAACAGCAGTCTGTTATAATCACATTTTTATGAGCTAACGAATTCCGTTATATTGGACATTTGTATTAATTACATCAAGCGAAGAATGAGAAATTGATTTGCAGAATCAAATTACTATCTCTCGCCTCCCAAGTTAGTGCGATACGCTGATCCAGCATCAAGCTCCCGCCCTGCAGGCTCCCGCTGCAGCAACTGTCACACGCACCCCCAAATGAATCTCGAGTCGACATCGCTTCACCTCGTTGTATCAGACACGTCACGCATATCATAATGTTCAACTTCACACACAGCAAACTGTAGTTGATCATCACATTGCCTCGTTTGCATGCAGAGAGCGAGAGGACGAGCCACATGCTCGTAATGCGTTTGTTGATTTCATTATAGCCTACATTTAGTTATAATCAATTATATGCATTACTATGTGACACGGCAGTCAACCAACAGTTGCATTATGATTAAAAAATGTCAACACTTACTCACCCCGTCTCGTTCTGCCTATCCGTTTTGTACCTGCGACTAGATCCCCATTGCATTGGAACAGGTGGACTTCTGCGAGGCTCGCAACGGTAGCAGCAGACTGGGGATGCTCTTTGTGGTTCAATCAATAAAGTGTACTTTGTGTACGTTCAATCAATGTTATCTCTCGTACATCATAGACGCTAGACTACTAGACTATAATGTCGTACCTCAGCCAGGAGAATTTAACTTTCCACTCGGGCCGCCGCCTGAACGCTCAACATTTGTTTATTTTCCGCGGGAGCATCGGCGGTCTCTGTGACTTCAGAAGACTCATCTTCGTTGTCAATGTCATTATTATTAGACCTGCTTGTGCTTGGTTTCATGAAATATTTGTTAAGTTTAGCTTGTTTGGCCATCTCTCTCTCTTGCTCGTATAGCTGTTTGTCGTTATTATGGTGGCCAGACAGGCTCAAAAAAAGAAAAAAAAAGATTCACATCCGAGCGGCGCCATCCGCGCTTTATTAGAGCGAAGCACAATGAAACAAATGTTCATCGCATAGGCTATTTAATTTTAGCCTATTTTAATACAATTCAAATAATAAAATTGTGCTTAGAGGAATTATTTCCACCGGACATTATGACCGGAGATATTTAAATATTCGGACTTCAACATATTTTGCCAGTCAAATACCGGTAATTACCGGCTAACGGAAACGCTGGGCTGTTGGCCGATAATAAAACTGCCAGTAATAAACGGACAACACCAGAAGTGGGCAGGATGTATAAGGTTGAATCGAGGCTTTGTACAGAATGTTTGTGTAGTTGTCTCTCTTCCAACATGGCTGCCTGTAAGCATGGTAACCACTTTCGAAAGGTAATGTCTGTGCAGTGGGTAGAATAGGTAAAACATTTGAAAAGCACAATATTACTGTTCCACTGACTTATTTCCACAGATTTATCCAGTAATACAATACCAATTTATGAAATTTGTGGTTTTGCTCATCATACCAACCAACTGTTGTCTCCTCCAACATGGAGGCATTCTAAGGTCTCTATTGTGTTAGGTGTGTGTGTGTGTGTGTGTGTGTGTGTGTGTGCGTGGGTGGGTCAGAGCGAGTTAGCACATGACTGCAGCACTAGCCAAGCACTTTATATACAAGAAGATTTATGCATGTTTCTACTAAGGTTTATATGATTTGCTGAGATGACTGCAGGCCCATGGAGAAACACTCCTATGGGAATGTACATACTACGTCTTATCTTGTGGAATGCAGGCCTATCTTTAAAATCTCTTTATGCTTTGTGTTTTGTCTACCAGAGTGAGCCCGGCCTTCCTACGTACCTCCTCCATCCTTGTGGGCTAAGATGAGTATAACGAGTGACGAGGTGAACTTCCTGGTCTACAGATATCTCCAAGAATCAGGTAAGATTGTCACACATGACATCTGTTGAAAGTAGGGGTGTAAAGGTACACGTATCCGTACCGAACCGTTTCAGTGTGTACCGTACCGTACCGAACGGCTGTGTACCGAACGAATACAACGGAACGGTATGTTAACCACTAACGACCGCCCACCGGGGGCTGTTTTTTCTAATATAATTATAATTTTTTTCTTTACAAGTCTATTATTAATTTCAATATAGAATATTTGTTGACAGCCCTACAAGTACAATTAGTTACTGCACACTACATCACCCCTGAGTGGAACATGGAAAGCCAAACTTTCCCCCACTGTACCGAAAACCCGTACCGAACCGTGACTTCAAAACCGAGGTACGTACCCGTACTGTGGTTTTTGTGTACCGTTACACCCCTAGTTGAAAGCCTTTTCCACTACTCTGCTGCTTCCGCTACTAAGATGTGCTTAAACCTGTAGGGCTTGGCGATAGAATCAAAATGTTAAATAGAAAGAGATACATTTTTCTTTGTTTTTTTTTATATACAATTGTAATGGTGCTTTTTCATTCAAAAAGCAATATTTTGACCCAGTTGTGTCCCAAAATCACAAACTGTCCCAAAGACTTCTGCAGGAACAATCTAAAGATTAACTTAACAATTTATAATTTTACGATTTGTATTCAGTATTGTATTCTGTATTTTCTTATGTTTTATCTTTAACACTTTCAGTGCCAGCCATAACGTTGATTAATGTCCTTGAGTGCCATCATCCACTTCAATGATGGCGTTAAAAACGCATAATCTATGTTTTAAATTATGGCTATGTGTCTAATCTGCCCGTCGCTTATCAATGACTTGTTTGCAGTCAACATTGTCGAAACGGATTGTTTTTTAATCGGTTCATATCCTTTTTATAGCATTTCGAAAAGCTATTGTTTTCTCAAAAATTCCGGAAAATAGAAAGATTCCCTCATAAACGGCATTTATTGGAATATTCTCGAATACACTAGACACGTTGTCATTTGTCGGCCTATTTATGAATCGTTTTCAAATAAACGCTAGATTATCGATAGTATATGTGTACTTATGCACGCTATAGAAGCGAGCTGAGAAATTGATTCTCTCATTTCCTCAACAGCACACACACAAACACACACATATACACATACGGGACACGCTGTTATCTCAGTGAATACAGCTCTGATTATCCTAAAACTGGTAACATAGACTCCTTACCTTAGATCAGATGTTCTCCAAAAAGATTATTCCAATTCCTGATCGGCATTCCAAATATCGATCGCGTTTATTGATTGATTATTGGCTGCTGTAAATATATATTCCAGGCTGCTTACCATCTCGCGATCATTTCCCTGTTCATCAGATCCCTCGCCAGCATAGTGGAGCGAGGAGGCTCCCCCTCCACAGATCCACCAGTATAATCGAATGGCCTGCAGTTACACAGGGGTAGACGGACGATAGGGGGCGGTATTTTCCCATCGGAGCTCCTAGAGGGGCTGCTGTACCAACGGGAGACTCGGTTGATGAAATATGAATTCAGATCGAAAAAAAAAAAAAACAGGGGCATGAAAAGACGACATAACACGTCGCTGGCACTCAAAGTGTTAAACACATGGTGGCTCTGGTGCGTTGTCATAGTAGCGCTGTGTCGCTATACCATTGTTTAGAGAAAGAAACATACACCCATTCTTTCATGACGAAAGCTAAAGTTTCTTTGGACTGTAGGAGAATTTGGAATACTTTTTATTCCGTCCTTCCTTATGTCAACGGATTCTTTAATGCCGGATTGGATGTGGTATATACACATGTGTAGTTTTCACGCCTAGGTGAAAACGATAATTCCTTGATTCCACTTACTAAATCAACTTTAGTTGTGAAGGGGAGATATAGATGGTGAGAAGGAGATGAGTTAAATACTTTTTTTACCTTGAGACATGATTTGTGGAAAAGGGGGTGTAACCCAATAATAGGAATATGTTCCTATGTTTTGTTAAGAGTGTATTCTACAGGTGCCCCTGAGGTACAATCATCTTGTTTTATGTAGGTAGTACCATATAGCCTCATCTCTGTGCTTTTTATTGAGTCATGCCAATGGTAATTCTCTGTGTTAATAAAGGTAAATAGATTCCTACTTGAATGTGTCCTCCTGCCTACTGTACAAGAAGACTAATCGAAGATTCAAAAACATGTCCACTGTTTAACTGGTGTTAGGCTATGTCTTTTTCTATGTTTAGGGCTCATTTTCATTGTTTTACGACTTTGAAATAAAATGTAAATTTTTCTGAGCAAAACCAGTCTGTGCAGTATATATAATATATAATTAGAGCTCTGTAGGATGATGATTATGAATACATTTGAATGCACAATAGTCGAAAATGTAATGGAATCGTGGCCTCAAAATTGGAATTCGTATACATTTGTTTATACGCTGAAAATGTGTGTGTAGTAGTGTATGGAGTATCATCTCACACATTAAAGCCCTAGTCTGGAGAATATGTATATATATCTTTTTATCTATTTATTTATAGACCATGTGCATTTACATTCATCATTGTCACATGAAAACATGTTTGCACCAGATTTAGCAGAAGCTAATTTCCATCTGTAGTCTATACAAAAACATGAAATACAAACAGTGCAAGAGATCAAAATATACATGCACGTAAAATGCCACACAACATGCACAGGACACGCAGCATAAACAGTGCAAGATTTCAAAATACATACACGTATGTGGAGGTGTATACGGTATTGGGTATTGTTTTAGGTAAGGGGGGTAATTAAAATGGATGCATTTGAAAATGCATTGGAGCCAGTGGTAGTGTCTTTGAGTTTTGAGGGGCAACCAGTTCAGAGTATAAATAGAGTATATTCACATATACTCTTGAAGAGTTTGATTTGGAGATAAAAAATCTTTCTTAGCCTGAATATAGGTCTCGGTTTACCCCAGTGTTTACAAACATGACCAATGTAAACACACCTTAACACTTTGATTGCCTAAGGCTAAATTCATGATATACCATCCGTTGCCAGCTCTATTTAACATGGAGAAGTTCCCCTTCTTTGCAGGGCTATAACTTTTTAAATTCTATTGCTAGATTACCATTATTAGGGCCCATTCAAGGTCCTATATGTATTGTTCATTGTGTAGCAACGTTAAACTTTTTCATTCACATATTCATAGTAAAATATGGTCTAAAGTATAAGTATGTTTTCATCTCTTTCTGCAGCTTTCTCCAGAACGTGATTTATAGCCCCAAATGCATTATATTGATGATGAAATACAGTTTGATAGCGATCGGTGCCAGATGAAAAATTTCAACTGGACGTGCTTCTAGGAGTTTCTACGTATCATCTGATGATGACCGGATGGGCGGGGGATCGTTTATAATTCCGTGGGCAACGTTATACCATTCATCTAATGTGGGTCAAATGTTCATCATAGCAGTTAGTATCGAACACGGTAATAATAAACGCTAAAACTCACCCCAGTCTCCGTGGGCCGTTGGGCGATCAGCATGGAGAAGACAGTTTTCAATTATGGGATGTCGAAATACCGGATCTATTTCCAGGTTGTATAATAGTATATACGTCCAAATCATGTTGTTTATTGAGTTAGGGCGAGCGATCTATTATCCAGTGTTTCAAGATGGAGTCGCGGGAGCTATAGAGAGTGCCCGGAAGTAATATGGGTGATCACCACTTCATCCACATGACTTCCTGTTTGGCGCTTCTGCCGATCGGCCACCAGATGGCGCTCTTGAACTGCTAGAGGGTTGAGAGGAGGCCAGCACTGTGTCTCAGGGCTGCGGAGGAAAAATATGATTTCGATCACAGATTTTTGAAATATTGATATTAAAGACGAGTTAGGGCGTCCTCTGCAACTTTAGCATGGCTAGGAAAGACGCCTAAACACGTTTTCGGCACTTAAAGTGTTAACATTTTGAAGGCATACAAACAATGACATAAATATGGTCAACCTCCTTTGCCTTGCTTTAACCCTTGTACTATCAAGTCAAGTGGTCAGTCAATCAACTACTAGAGGATGGAAACATGTTTTCATTCCTATCTTTTATTTTTGGTGGGGCTACCCACTTGTTTACATTTGTATTACAGGCTTCCACAGGATTACAGCCTTTTTAACACTTTGAGCGCCACTCACGGCTAATCTCGGGTTTACGATTGTGACGTTGAAAGCCACGTCACGGCTTTTCTCGGGATTTATTTTTTTATTTTTTTATTAGCGATCTGAAATCATATTGCATCACGCAAGCCTACCGTTGGAGATCCAGGGGCCGCCGGCGATCAGATGTGAAAAAAGCGCCCCCTATTGTCTCCCAGATGGTAAATCACCCTTTTGGAATGGACTCAATGAAAATGGATGGAAAAAAAAAAAATTCCAGTCCACATTTTCCAGTCCACTGATGCAGCCGGAGTTACCAGAGTTCATTCTGGAGCCTCTGAGCCGCGGCGAGCATGGGTTATACTGTACACACGTTGGATCAATATACTTATCGATTTTTTCGAATAGTGATCAGGAATTGGAATATACCATTTGGATACCATCTGATGTCAGGTAAGGAATCTATGTTATCAGTGTTAATCAGACTCGTTTTCATAGAGATATAAGCGTTTCCACTATATGTGATATGGCTGTTTCACTGTAAAAGCCATGAGGAAATAATAGCAGCGATTATCAGCGCACGAGCGTGCGTGCGCACACATATACTATCGACCATCTAGCGTTTATTTGAAAACGATTCATAAATAGACCGACAAATGATAACGTTCTGGAATATTCCAGTAAAAGGCGATTATGTGTGAAAACGAGTGGTTTTCAAAATGCTATAAAAAGGAAATGAAGCGATAAAAACACAATCTGCTTTGATTAAATTAAAAAAATTAATCTATGCCCATCTCTAATATATATATATATACAGACCTCTCTTGGCAGAGCCTGAGGTCCGGCCAGCAGTAGTTAACCCCTCCCCCTAAATCAACACCAACCCACATATCAGACCAAAATAAAAATACTAATATATAAAACAAAGCGCAAAGCTGGCAAGTCTCTTTACGCCCCAAGCACAGCTCCGGCAGCTGGATTTTTGCGCAATATCATCACGCGAGATGTGAAACAAACCATCTGGCATCAACAACAACAACAACACGTGAAACACCCGTGTGGAAAGACGTTACAGCAGTGCGCCTATTTGCGATATTTAACTTCCCAATGTCGAGAACTGTTCTCGGGGTCAGGTTTTGCAAGAAGACTCGCAGGATGTAGGTCACAGGGGTGATCCCTACCAATTATAATATGTACCTGATCACGTTAAAGCAATGCTGGGTGATGGCAGGCGTGCAATCTGAGCATGAACGACCCCGGCCTCCTTGAGAGAACAAGCGTGACTCTCCATCCAAAAATAAACTTTAGAGATGGCAAGAAAGAGAGAGAGAGCTCAGCCCCCCCCCCCCCCCCCCCCCCCAGCGTTAGCGTGGGCATACAGACATGGTGAGGATGCACTGAGCATGTTGGACCCATTGCTCAAGTTGTCACGGGGCTGTGAACGCAGGGCTGAAGAGATGGATGTAGCTTCTCAAATTAAAGGTCTGCGCTGCTCTGTCTATTATAAAATGACAAAATTGTGCATCATTGGAATTCTGATTATTTTCTACCTGGGCTTAATCTACCTGCTCACAAGGTACCGAAATGTGGCAGCGATTGGTATATAACATGAATCGGCTCTCAGTACAGTAGTACTGGCATAATTCTGTCTGTGCCCTTAAAAGTACAGAGTTTGGTACCCAACCCTAGTAGTCAGTACCGTACTTTTCGCACTATAAGCCGCACCTGACTATAAGCCGCAGCAGCTAAATTGAATGATGTGTACATATATAAGCCGCACTGGACTATAAGCCGCAGGTGTTTTAATGTTTAATTACCATATGTAATTAGCATTGGGACACAATACTGTCAGACAAATAACAAGAATTAACTCATTTACAAGTTGTATTAAGTTTAGCAAATAAGGGAACAGATAAATAACATTTCAATGCAGTCAAAAAAGCAATATTTAGATTTTTACATTTTCGGGTTTGGTCACGTCGAGTCACATATAAGCCGCACCGTTATATAAGCCGCAGGGTCGAAAAATGGGGGAAAAAGCCGCGGCTTATAGTCCGAAAAGTACGGTAGTTCCCACAGGCTTGTTAGTTCATTGTGGCGGTGGCAGGCTTGGGGGCAGCCACGGATGTGGAGCAAAGTAATGGAAAGAAGCGTAAACCTGTAATAAACACTTTCATATGTTATTTCATTAGTATCATGCCTGTCTGATATTGTCTTCTGCTGCTCTAAGTGTGTGGTAAACACTGATGGGCTTCAGAGCGGTGTAATACGGAATATCCTGGTACCACTTTTTCCCCCAAGTAATTACATTTGGGTACTTGCCGATAGGGCTGGGCGATATGGAAAAAAATCATATCGCGATAACGATATGATAATTTTATTTTATTTCTCGATATCGATAATTATCGAATTGTTATAAGTATATAAATTTTTTTATTTTTTATTTTTTTTTAACAACAGATGTATGTTTATTTTGCAGCAATTCTTTGTCATTGCCGCCATCTTTAGTGTTACATCCCCTCACACTCCAGTTCTCAGGCTGCAGCTGGTTTAAAAGCTAAAGTAAACCGGCTTCTCTGCTGGCTGTGGCTCCAGAGGAGTTGAATTTATAGTTTATTTTCGATCTTTTGGCGCTTTTTTGGTGGACAAACCACCGCACATGTGCACTGTGACTCGTGACTGGAGTCTAGTTCTGCTAGCACACATAGCCTACTGTGTACAGACGGTTTCAAACTGTATTTTAAATTAGAAAGCAAACAAAATAAATGGACAAGAGAATAAGAAATCTGAATTTGGTCAGTATTGTCATTTGGACAAGCAAAGCCATTACTTTAAGTTGCAGGCAAGAAAGACAAGTCTGTCCACTGTCTCTGGTTTTAAAACTGCCCTGTTGCAAAAAAAAAAAAAAAAAACGATTTTTCGATTTTTTTTTAATTTCGATATTCGATATCGATTATTAAAATATATCGCGATATTTATCGTTATCGTTATATCGCCCAGCCCTAATACAGAGTACTTAATAATACTATAATTACAGGTAATTTGAAAACATGTTTTATTCTTATCAGATGTTCCTCACTTTCTGAGGAACTGTAACAAATCAAATGGTGCTGTTGCTGACATTTTAAGTTAAAGGTCCCATGCACATTATAAATGGCCTTTTCCAGTGTTTAGCATTGTTTCCTAGCAATGGGGGATTATATCAATGTGGTCTATGTCTCTTATTGACTCATCAGTCTAGTCTCGAGTTCACGAGATCTAACCCTGCCTTTTGCTGACGTGAATAAGGCACTGGTTGGGCTGATTGTGATCTGATTGGCTCTGTGGTTGTAGTCACCGCCCACAATTTGCTCAACAGAGCGAGTGGATTACTTCCTCAAACAGGGTGCAGAGTCCGACAGACAGCAGAGAACGAGCGAGGGAGAGGGAGAGCGAGCGAGAGAGGGAGAGAGCGAGAGAGGGAGGGAGGGAGAGAGAGAGGGAGGGAGGGAGAGAGAGAGAGAGAGAGAGAGAGACTGGCGGGACCGCGTGTAGGAGTGTGTAAAAATTTGTGTGCGCCGTCTCTCTCCCTCGTCAGAGCTTTTACACACAAACTTGACTGTGTGTCGGGGACGCATCCCTCCTCTCTCCCTCTCTCTCTCCCTCTCTCTCTTTCTCTCTCTCGCTCTCTCTCTCGCTCTCTCTCGTATGTATCACGCTGTGTGGGTGACTGTCACTCAAAGCGCTTATGGGCAGAGCCCAGCCAAATCAGCTTGAAATCTTGAACTAGAAAAATGCTGTTTTTGAGTACTTGATTAGAAATATAAAACAATGATTATTTTTTTTAATTTATTTTTTATAAACCTTACAGATGTGTTCCATAGACTCTCAGGAATTGTGTAAAGTTGCCCAAATAGTGAAAGGAATAGCAATGCATGTCCCCTTTAAGTGAAAATAATATGAATATAATGACATTTTTAACATTCATCTTTCCTGAACAAACATGGCTGAATGAATGAATGAATGAAAACTTTATTTAACAGATTGCAGAATGGGTACAATACAGTACGGCTCAATACATACAATTGTTAAGGGGATGCAGACCTGAGAAAGACGTTTGTCTTGTTTCCATCAATGGTAATGGTAAATGGCTGCTTTTTTATATAGCGCTTTTATCCAAAGCGCTTTACAATTTGTTCCTCACATTTGACCCATTCACTCACACATTCACACACCGACGGCGGAGGCAACCATGCAAGGTGCCAACCTGCTCATCGGGAGCAATTAGGGGTTAAGTGTCTTGCTCAAGGACACATCGACACGCTACCCGGGAGGAGCGGGAATCGAACCGGGAACCTCCGGATTGCCAGACGACTGCTCTACCTCTCGAGCCACTGTCGCCCCATCAGGGTCCCTCATTTTCAATTCATATAGACATTTATGACATACACAACATTCAACATACATGACATTTATGGCATAGGGACATATAGGTATTTAGTAGTACTGATACATTTGTGACATAAACGGTATTCAAATATACAGTACTGTTACCCCTAGATCCTGACAGAGTATATACATATGATGGGGAGGGGACTGTACATTAGGAGGGGGTGGGTGGGTGGGAGAGAAATATACATACGGCGGGGAGGAGACTGTCTATTAGGAGGTGGTGGGGGTTTTGGGCATTTACGGTGGCCAGTTTCGAATTGCAGCCTCCCGTAGGTGCTCTTTAAGAGCGGTTTTGAATGTGGGTAGTGATTCACATTCCTTTACAGCTTTGGGTAGGGCGTTCCACATTGATGTGGCATAATTGCGAAACGTGTTTAGTCCCTTGTTTGAGCCGAATCTGGGTTTTACATGATTTGTTGAGCTTCCTCTGGTGTAGTGGTTGTGGTATTCACTGACCTTTGGGAAGTATTTTGACATGTACATGGGTACCCCGGGCGTATAGTGTATCTTGTAGACCAGGCCCATTGCAAGTTGCTGTACTCTGTCGTCTACTCTAAGCCATCCTAGGTTGTCAAAGTGGGCAGGGGTGAGGTGGGTTCTGGGGTTCAGGTCAAGTAGTAGTCTGACCAGTTTGTTTTGTGATGTTTGTAATTTTGTTTTAAGCGCCTTTGAGGTGCTTTGGTACCATGAGGTGCACACATAGTCGTAGTACCCTTGAATGAGTGCTCCTGCCAGAGTCTTCAGGGTATTCTTGTTTACCAGAGAGGAGATCCGGTACAAGAATCTAGTTCGTTGGTTGACTTTTTTTATTACATTGGATGCCATTTTGTCACAGGAAAGATTTGCCTCTAGGATGGAACCCAGGTAGGTAATTTCGTCTTTCCTTGTGACAATATTGTCACCCACTGTAACTGAGAAGCCGTCGGTCTTGCTGAGTTTGTTATTTGAACCGAAGAGAATGGACTCTGTTTTGCCCATGTGTAATGATAGTTTGTTATCAGCGAGCCATATGCAGATTTTGCCTAGTTCTGTGCTGAGTTTATTTTTTTTTTGGGCACTGAGTAGTAGTAGTATCGGAGTAGTTTTACGAGTACATGAGCACAGTATCAGACCGGGTAAGGGACGTCCCTACGGTGTGTGGCAGCCGGTAGGTGTTCTGCTGGGTTTGGTGGAAATAACCGGCTCATTCATCCATTGTGACCCGTCCAGCGCACACATGGAATATTGCTTTCCCTCTCCGCATGCATAGGTGTCGACATGCCATTCACCGTCATGCCCACCTATTTTTCAGGGTGCAGATGAATTATTGAGATCCTGGCTGCTGTATTTCACTACTCTTTGTTGGGACTGTTTGATGCTAGTCAGGCAGAAGGCAGAGCTGAACAGTGCATCAAATATATATTGATATTGCAATATAACAGAATGTCTACATTAGGGCTGGGTGATATGCTCAAACTTTTTTATCACGATAACATTTTTCATATTGTTCGATATCAATAATTATTTGTATTGGTATTCAAAGAAAATATATTTTTTTAATTATTATTATTTAACACTTTCCACGCCAGATGATAGTCAGGTTAACTCGCCAAACGTTCAGCGCCAGACCTGAGTATAGTCGGGTTTTGGCAGTTTTTTCTTTTATTCAATATTTCCATTCATTATCCATCCAGGGAGCCTGGTGTTATCATAGGGAATGAGTCTGAAATCGCAAAAGTCCAATACCGCCGCCTGGTAGGATGCAGCCGGTATTGCACATCCTTTGAAACTCTGTCTTGGGCTGTGCGTCGATTATATTGGTCCGGGCGGACTTTTCCATGTCGGGCAAGGGTAGCGGTTGTCCCGATCGGCTTGAGGAGCGTCAAATGCTCCAGATCGATGATGTATGGCGGATTATGTTGGCGACATGATCGACACCAATACTGGGACTCGCGATCAGATAATTGGAATATTCTTTTTGCGGCAGATCCTAGTCAAGGTAAGGGCTATATGATATAAATCTTTTTTTTTTGTATTTTATTTTTAAATTTTTTAAACAAACACATAAACAAACATGACAACACACAATAGGATATACAAATACACATATGCTCCAGCTCGTACCCCCCTCTCCCGGACCCCCCATTGGATAATCCAACCATTATAATTTGTTCCTAACCAGACACTACCATTATATGCTAGCTTTTATTCTCTCCACCACTTCTAACCACATTGCCATTTTGGATTCATTGAGACCCAAAATTCTAGCTGTTGATATTTCTTGATAAATCACATCGAGATATGTAAGAATCCAGACCTTCCGGCACATTTTTTCCGGTTGAAACCATCGTGATGCTATCAGCTTTTTAGCCACTGTGATACCGGATAAAACCAATCTCTTTAGCTGTGGAGGTACTGCATGCTCAAAGACATCATTCAGCAGTAATACAGAGGCATGTACAGGTATATCCAGAGTTAAGATATTTGACAATTGCTGGGTCACTTCTTTCCAAAATATGATATAAATCTTGCGTTGATCAAAGCATGCCTTCACAGGGCTCTACAGTGCGACCAAATTGCTCGCATATGCCCCTAAAAATATTTGTGTGCGAACCGTAAAAATCAATTACGCGCACGCTGTGCGAATACAGATTATAGCCTCTCTCGTCTTTTTTTTCTTCCGCTGCGAGATCGTTAAAAAACCACAAGTCCCACATTGCACTCAAGCCAACGGTCCAATCACAGTATAGTGACGTGACTGGTTTCATGAGAAAGAAAGCAAATGACCAATCGGAAGCTCTCATTTGGCTTGTTTACTTCCTGAAACGCCACCATTGCGATATGCGAGAGTTTCCCAGAGACATGTAACTTCTAGTCTTACCAATAGCAATATATTTTAGAACACCTAGATTTAGCGATAGCAATAGTAATATAACGTTAATGCAACAAAACGAATGCCTTGCTTTGTTAATCATAACGTTGATGCAGTAGCGTATGCCGTTGTGTTGACTGTAACGGACATGATAACAACATAACACTGTGTACACATTCAAATTGCGATAATCGATTCTAACATTTTCAAATCGATGCAGTTGAATTTTCCCCTTAGGATCGATGCATTGTTACACCCCTACACCAAAGTAACTGGCCCACTGTGTATGTGTGTACAGCTAACTTGGCTAGCGTTATGAACATCAGAGGTGGGCAATAGGGTCCAGCTTTTATCTCTCGAGATAAAGCTGGGAACGAGGTTAGGGTCCAGCTGCAGCGCCGGACGGCTGGAGTGCAAGCGGTGTGACGTAATTGGCAGACTCGACTGTCAATCAATGGTCTACCTGACACGCAAACTCATAAACAATGTTTCTGTACTGGAGGTGTACAGTATTTCAATAGGCAACCCTGAAAGGATTATTTCTCTAGAAGAGAAACACAGCCAAAACATAGGCATTGTATGCATAAAAGGGGCAAAAGCTAAAGTTAAGTGACTGTTACTTTTGTAGCAGTAGTTTGATTTGACAGCACATGTTAATGAACATCAAGTACAAAATACAAAATGTAAACATGCAGGGTTGTAGCAAGAGCTAATTTACACACATACACGCACAGTACAAATATACATTTTTATAAAAAAAAAAAAAAAATAACTCTTGAAATATTTTCACTGTGCTCCTAAATATTTTTGGGTGCTCCTAAATTTCTTTGTGCTCCTAACTATTTTCATTTAGGAGCACCTGTGCCCCTAGTGAAAAAGGTTAGCGTAGAGCCCTGCTTCATTGCGATCCGAGCGTATGTGTGTAACGCTAGTCCATAACGTATTCCGTTGGTGACGATCAAAGCATAAAAAAACTACCCCCCCCCCCCCCCCCCCTCACCCTTTCATGCATTCATGATGGAACATAATACCTATCACATGCATTTGATTTTTTTATTGTAGCGTGTGTAGGGACGGAACGCCAATGCATTTAGGATAATACACGTTGGGGGCTATTACCAGCCTCCCATGAATTACCCTAAAACCATACTTATAGTCACCACGGTATAAAACGGGAATGTATGGATGAGAAAATTATTTCTTTTTCACATATTGAACGATAGATACTCGATGTCAAATGGACAATAGTATCCATAGCTATAATATATAATATAGTTATAGCCCTGCAAACACCGCCACGTATTCCTATACTTTAAAGCGTTGGCCTTTCAACCACACAGTACACAGCTACCTCTGGTTAAACAACAAATGTATGTTTATTTTACAGCAATTCTTTGTCGTTGCCGCCATCTTTAGTGTTACAGCCCCTCACACTCCAGTTCTCAGGCTGCAGCTGGTTTGAAAGTGAAACAAAGTACCAAAAAAAGTGGCTGTGGCTCCAGGGGAGTTAAACAGTTGAACAGCAGGACAAACTACTGCACATGTGCACTGTGACTCGTGACTGGAGACTAGCACTGCTAGCACACATAGCCTACTGTGTACAGACGGTTTCAAACTGTATTTTAAATTAGAAAGCAAACAAAATAAATGGACAAGAGACAAATAAATCTCAATTTGGTCAGTATTGTCATTTGGACAAGCAAAGCGATTACTTTAAGTTGCAGGCAAGAAAGACAAGTCTGTCCACTGTCTCTGGTTTTAAAACTGCCCTGTTGCAGGTATAAAAAAAAAAAAGTAAAAGAAAAAAACGATTTTTCCGATATTCAATATCGATTATTAAAATATATTGCGATATTTATCGTTATCGTTATATCGCCCAGCCCTAGGGTGATTTATGGCTCATGTTACTTCCACAAGTGTTCACCTTTAGCATTTTAAGACAAAATATTTGTAGATTTTTCATTTTACACTTCCAGTTTGTTTCCCCTCATTGGTCTTTGGCATTGAGGAGCAGAATATTTTGGATTGTGTTGCGTGTCACTTTTGGTTTTAGGTGTTGCACTCCATGTTCACCTTTATTAACCTCATAGCTTGCACTGGCACGTATAATGTGCCGTTTTGCCCTTGCACGCAAGTCATGGCACTTTGCGAGCATCTAGCGTCTCGGGGCTGCATTTTCCGCCGAACATGTGATGAACCAAGCTCAAGGTACAGACAAAAACAAGGGAGACCACACAAGTACTTAAGGTTTTTAATTTAAACTATGTACAAACAAAAGAAATTAAAGAATGAATGGATCAGTAATATCAGTAATGTAGTGAGTGCATGAGTGAGTCAGTGTGTGGTGCGTGTAAATGATAGTAAGGAGAAACAACCAAACCAAATTTAAACAAACAAAAGGTCAGCCAGCTTGGAGGAGAGACGGACAGACAAAATGGAGAAGTCAGGCCTTTTACACAGGTGTGCCTCCTCCTCCTGACACCTACACAGGTGCGTCTGATTGCCAGTCTGTGGATGACAGACATGTTAATGGAGACAATCCAGGTATATTCCTGAGTCCACCTGTAGGAGAGGGATGGGGTTTGTCACTAGGGCTGTCTTAAATACTTCGAAGCTTCGTTCGATGGCACAAGCTTCGAACATAAAAAAAAAATCGAAGTGCCTCCAAAATCTTGCGCCTCCATTCCAATGAAATGAAAGTAAGCGGCGCCTCGACTCCACCTCTACAACAAGCACATGGAGATTATCTGTGTTGAAAACAACAAGGACATGTGCAGCAGACATGTCGACGAAGAAGTCATCAGACGTGTGGTTACACTTTAAAATATGCAAAGACGATGCCCAAAAAGCAGAGTGCCAGATATGCCAGAAGAAAATGGCATATCACAACTCTACAACAACTTTGTCAAATCACCTAAAAAACGTAAGTATCGTTGTACACGACGGCGACGCCGCACAAAACATTAATAAGGCTATGCCTATGCTGCTATGACTAATGTGTTACCAAGTTGGCTAATTTAATTGTAATCATCTGCTTTTGTAGGTGCATTGTCTGATATAATTATAAATTAAATATAATATAATTGTTTGCTTGATAGACGAAGGTTGCAACATAATTATGTAATGTCATGTCGATGGCTGTGAGAGCAGCCCCACTGCACCCAGGCAGCGCAGCCGAGTGAAACCTTGTTGGCTGCGTCACAGTCACGAAAGGGGCTACTTAATTAATTAATCCAATCCACCAATTCTCTCCTCGAAGCTTCGAATTAAAATCGAAGCTCGGCCCCCGAAGCCAAAAAAAGCTTCGAAGGTCAGCCCTAGTTGTCACCCCCCCCCCCCCCCCATAAGAGCGGAGAACACCGTGGTACTCCGCAAAATGTACCAATTACACCAAATCAATACTAACAAAATGTACATTTTCCAAAAAACAACAATTTTACTTTTAAAATTGCTAAGAGATTTTCCTTCCTACAACACCATCCCTCCAGCACCCGTTTTTAATCATTTTATTTTGTTGCACATCCAAATGTTCCACCATCCCTACAGCACTCCACTCCTCCGCAACCTTGGATCCTAGGAGCATTTTTAAGAGAGAAGCACAGAGGGACAGTAAAAACACAGATAGACAACACAACAAATGATATAACCACATTAACTAGAAGGCGCGAGAGAGAGCGTCAGCAATCATGTTTTCAGTGCCTCTAATATGGCGAACATCCAAATGATATGGCTGCAAAAATAATGCCCATCTCATCAAACGCTGATTTGGGTTTTTGAAAGAGCGCAAAAAGTGAGGGGATTGTGATCTGTGTATACCACCAAAGGTGTCCCAGAACTAACATACACATCAAAATGTTGCAATCCCAATAATTTAACTGATATGACGTGAACAACCCTACCGGCCTTTCCACCCCCACATCATCATCAGCCTGCAGCAACACTGCTCCGGCGCCCACATCACTGGCATCAACCTGCCACATGAAAGGCTTCTCAAACTGTGGTGTTGCCAACACCGGAGAAGAACATAGAAGAGCCTTTACATTGGTAAAAGCACACTGGTGTCAATTTAGACCGTGCTCTCAAGATACGACACTGGGTGCTGAAATCCCATTAAGTATTATATAAAAGAAGCAGTGAAGCCAGACCAGCACTCTCAGGTTCAAAATTTAATGGCAGCCTGAAACAAACGTGTTTCGGAATTACATATTCCTTCGTCAGTGTTATAGCTAGCAAGCTATAGCAAGCTATAACACTGACGAAGGAATATGTAATTCCAAAACATGTTTGTTTCAGGCTGCCATTACATTTTGAACCTGAGAGTGCTGGTCTGGCTTCACTGCTTTTTTTATATAAAAGCACACTGGGCTTTCTCTTTTGTCCATTCCCCCTCCCCATTCACTGCCTCTGCTGAAAACACTGTTGTGTTTGTGCACAGCGCCGATTTTACGCACGGGACCGGAGTGGAGACAGGGGAAGATACACGTTCTAAATATGGTTTCAGCATTAAAGCATGCTTTAATTCTTTCATGTTCCATACTAAGAGCTAACAACTCCTTTTGCTGTTCAAAGGTCAAAGCTACAGGAGTCACTGTAGGTGAAATTACAGGTTTATCTATATCAAACAAAATCTCCCTTTCCACCAATGTGTCTCTCAACAATACCCTCACATCTTCCTTCAACCGTTTATCAGTCAGCTCAATCTCAAAGTGCTCAGACATTTTTTGCAGGTGTTCCTTTGTACACTGATTCAATAACTCCATTGAAGGAGTGTGTATAAAGTCTTTCACAATGGAAGCCATATTTAAAGCACTAATCAACACTACTTATATAGGAAACAAACAGAAAACATGGTGAGCAAGACTTCCTGAGTGCCAATCCCTAACCATATACAATGATTTGTATTTTGAGCAACCCTGGTTCCCTACCTAACAATATCACTACTCTAAGCCTAACCGTCTTCTTTGAGGCGTGCCGGGCTCAAGGCCACTTTAAACGCTAAACTCCACAACCCTAAGGTCTGGAAGCGTACCCTCGACAGAGACCGAAGTCTCCACTCAGGATTACCTCAAAACAAAAAAGGAAAAATAATAAAGTAGTGGACTGTTGGAAGTACTGATACAGTACAGCTGGCCCACTCGGTGCCTAACTAACCAGGGCTACTCACTAACACTTTTAAAACAAATTAAATGGCACTCAAAAAGCCATACTCACCACCCGCTGCATGTCCACAGAGGAGCGGATTCACCACACTCTCACTCAGGGCCTAATTACTGACCAAGCTGTTCTGCTCCAAACCAATAAAACAAACAAACCAATTACTTGTATGCATCTCCCAAACAATTTACATGTAAAAACAAACATGCAATTACTAACTAGTGAATAAATTTACAACAAATGTTGTATGGAATAAACTTTCCGAAGTGTTACTTTACTTACCAAGAAAGTCCAAAATCAGATTCCACCACTACAAACTAAGCCAAAAGCCAACAAACTAATCAATTAAACCAAAGGTCCACCAAAAGGATCAAGCCCCCATTTTGTGATGAACCAAGCTCAAGGTACAGACAAAAACAAGGGAGACCACACAAGTACTTAAGGTTTTTAACGAAAAGTAATTTAATTATGCTATTTAAACTATGTACAAACAAAAGAAATTAAAGAATGAATGGATCAGTAATATCAGTAATGTAGTGAGTGCATGAGTGAGTCAGTGTGTGGTGTGTAAATGATAGTAAGGAGAAACAACCAAACCAAATTTAAACAAACAAAAGGTCAGCCAGCTTGGAGGAGAGACACAGACAAAATGGAGAAGTCAGGCCTTTTACACAGGTGTGCCTCCTCCTCCTGACACACCTGCTCCTGACACAGATGCGTCTGATTGCCAGTCTGTGGATGACAGACATGTTAATGGTACAATCCAGGTATATTCCTGAGTCCACCTGTAGGAGAAGGATGGGGTTGTCAGTCACCAGTGTTGTGCTAGTTACTGAAAAATAGTAACTCAGTACTTTACTAGTTACTCATTTCAAAAGTAACTCTGTTACGTTACTAGTTACTTACACCCAAAAGTAATGCGTTACTGTGAAAAGTAACTATTTAGATTGCTCCCATGCAGATACAGATACTCAAAATCGGTTGATCAACTTGACAGTTTCCATTCACATCACTGAACTCTGCTAAGCAATGTGGTCTAGAGATACAAACACAAATCTGACACAAACACAAATGTTCCGACGTAATAAGAAATGCACCGTGCCTAATTGCTCGGGGAGGTTGAGCGCAGGCACGCTTAGGTTGCGCGCATGCACGTTTAGGTTGCGCGCATGCACGTTTAGGTTCTAGGTTGAAAATAAGTGCTTGAGGAACAGCCTTGATATCTGTCGCCGGAGCGTTTCATTATAACCGTCTTGCAACGTTGTTTAAGATATCAATCGTGCATTGCAACGTTAGAATAGTTAGGATATCAATTGTACATGAAAGGACTATATTTATATTGTTTGATTAGTATTGATGAGATTCCCTGGCAGATTTGTAGTCAAAATGCGTTGATCAACTTGAGTTTCCATTCATTTACATTCACATCACTGCACTCACCAGTGTCTGTCGAGATATGTAACGTTAGTCCAGCAGCCCCTTAAACATTTTCTTTATCTCATTTCCATGTTGTACTGTATATTCTCTCTCCAAGTAGTTGGGAAAAGTTTTCCGTCCCATTTGCTGTGTCGCCTGGTATCATTCTACGCGGGTGGCGAGTGGATTTGGATGAGTCCTGGTAGTTAACGTTAGACTCCAGTATCTTTGAGCCAAAACACAAATGACATAACTAAAACGTTATTTTCTTTTCGCTCGACAAAAGAGAAATACGCGAGTAGCTGGGCGCGCGCTGCCATTATCAGTCAGGATCAGGAATAGTAAACAAAACACGCCCCCAGCATAGCGTTTCCCCGCAGCCAGACAGGATATGAGGATAATAATAATAATCACTACCGCTCGCTATCAATCTACGCCGTATATAATGCAAATAACGCAGTGACGAACCATTCAGTAACGTAAGTAGCGTTACTGAATTTCAAAAGTAATGCGTTAGAGTACTAGTTATCGCCAAAAAAATAATAGTTACTGTAACGCGTTACTTTGTAACGCGTTAGTCCCAACACTGTCAGTCACACATATAATATACCGTTTGAAAGATCTATTTGTTGCCGTTCAAACGCCACCTCACTGCCTCGGTTCAGGCGAGCGTCTTTTTACGTGCCGCACGTCAGATGACCACCCCGGACTCCAGAACTACCATCATCCGCGAATAAGGGAACTAGGTGAAAGTTGAAAAGCGAAAACCAGAAGTGATTCAGACTTTAGAACACACAACGGTGGATGAGGAAATGGTTTTTGGAACGCTTTTTTTTCTTTTTGGTTTTACTTGGACGTTTCTCAATGACCCATTTCAGAACATATTCTTATAAAATCTGGACCTGTACTACATAAGACTTTCCAGCTTATACCTCTATCTTGCAACCACTGTAGTACACAAGTTCAACTCAAGTTCAGACCTCTGTTACTCTTTCATTAGCACTAAAAGTGATCTTCCTTTTTTGCATTAGTAACGTCAGAATGTTATCTTTCAAAAGAGACCAGGCTCATGCATGTGCTATAAGTAGGGATGCACCGAATATTCGGCCACCGAAAATTATCGGCCGAAAATGGTTAAAAAGGCATTTTCGGCTTTCGACCGGAAGGGTTTTAGCACCGAAAATATATCACCGAATCTCAAAGAACAGGGTTACGTAACGTTTGTAACCTAAAGTGTTGTTGTGATGACGTAATCAAAACGCGGCTACGTGAGCAGCTTGGCAGCGCTTCCTGCGTTCTGCAGCCTGTGATAACTAACTCCTCTTGGGAGTCGCGCTATTTCTATGTAAACTCAATGCATCCAATAAATGCGTCTTTAACATGCTTTATATCCTCACCATTACTATATGTAATACCGTTTTAACTAACGTTAGCGTTAAGCTAGCTAACAATGCTTCCAGTCCTCTTTGACCCGTCTCTCGTAAGCTACGTCATCCCCCGCTAAGAGTCACAGGAGATGTAGTAAATACAAGTCCTTCCATGTAGGCTAGAACGTATGTGTCTTTATGCAGATCTTTATGCAGTTTTAAAGCACCTTGGCTTTGTTCTGAATGCACTTTGTTATCCTACAGAGAAAAGAAAATGCACTTGACTTTAATGCACATTTTGTTGTATGCAAAGAGACGATGTTTAAATTGTACAATCTTTCAGCAGTCCGTCTGGAATTAATGTATGCATTCAAAAGTGCTGAATAAATGTTGTATGGGCCCATAATAGTGATTATTAATATTATTTAAGTTAAGTTTTGCCATAATCATGTCTTTTGCCATAATCGGGTACCAAAAAAAAATACATATATATTTATATTAATCATTTTCGGCATTCGGTTTTCGCCCAACTGTTTCCTATTTTCGGTATCGGTTTCGGCCAAGAATTTCCCATTTGGTGCATCCCTAGCTATAAGTATTGTTACGCACCCCAGTAAGGGGATGAAACACAAGGCCACAGACATGGTAGGTGAGGGTGTAGTGACACAAAACCAGGAAACAGTTTGCCAAAATAATATTTATTCACAAAAACACAGCAACACAGAGCAAGGAGGACTACCAGTGACGCCAAATCAATAAACAGGAAAAGAAAACCCAACCCACCCCCCACCCCCCCCCCCCCCCTTTACAGGCGCCAAGTGCCCAAAAGTACAGGTGGTGGTGCTCACTCTAATGCTGGTGTCTCTAACATCAGGTCACCTACGTGATGTAAAATTATTCCTGTCCTTAATTGTCCCTGTGTGCAGTGGTGCAGTGGCAAATTGACAGTAGGTCAAACGCTCCACGCGCGTGCGCGCGCATGCACAGTTTTTTTTGGCTGCTCTCGTCCTGCAGCTGGATACTATTGCCTCACAGCGCGGCCGTCAGCGCGCGGCCCAGAGAGCGCCGCTGGCTCTGCGGCTCTGCAGCTGCATGCTTCTCCGGGAGTCCGGTTGGATAATGCCATGTAAAAAGCGATTGCGCGTACTTCAGCCTCAGTGAGCGAGGTATAACGCCGTTATACCGAGTTATACCAGCACTGCAACACTGCCAGTGTGTGCGAAAACAAAATGTTAATACATAGGGAAATAATCACCATAGGCTGGGTGAACAGGGAATAACAAACACAGGTTAGGAGTCAAACAGAAATGTACAACAGGCAGGATAAAAATACAACAATAAATGGGCACAAAGAAGCAGAGCTTTCACTAGCTCTGATACAGAAAGAACTCAAAACAGAGCTTTTAACACTTTCCGTGCCAGCCATGCGGTGCCCCGGAACCCCGTTGCGTGCCAACGCCCACTTCAATGATAGAGCTCTCATATTTGCGAATGCATAAACTATATCTTAAATTATGGCTATGTGTATAATATGGCCGTCGCTTATCAATGACTTGTTTGCAGTCAACATTGTCGAAACAGATTGTTTTTTTAATCGGTTCATTTACGTTTTTTTTTTTTTGTATTTTATTTCTTATTTTTTAAACATAACATAAAATTAGACATACAAGCATTAACAGTAAACATCCAATGAAATCACCATTTAAATAAATGTAGTATACGAGATATACACCTAATACTTGCTATCTAATACCCTACATACATATGCTCTCGCTCGCCCACCCCCGGACCCCCACTTGGATAATCCATCCATTATCATTCGTTCCTAACCAGGCACTACCATTCATATGCTAGCTTTTATTCTCTCCACCACTTCTAACCAGATAGCAATTTTGGCTTCACTGACACCTAAAATTCTTGCTGTAGATATTTCTAGATAGATCACAGAGATATGTAAGAACCCATACCTTCCGACACATTTTTTCCGGTTGAAACCATCGTGATGCTATCAGCTTTTTAGCCGCTGTGAGACCAGATAAAACTAATCTCTTTAGCTGTATAGGGGCTCCAAACTGAAAAACATCATTCAACAGCAATACAGAGGGGTGTACAGGTATGTTCAGAAATAAGAAATTTGATAATTGCTGGGCCACTTCTTTCCAGAATATCTTAACTGGTGGGCAATCCCAATACATGTGCATAAATGTACCCTCATCCCCATTTGTACATAAGGAACATCTGGAGTCTTGTTTAAGTCCCATTCTGTTCAATCTTATAGGAGTCAGGTATGTCCTATGAATATAATTAAGATTAATTTGTTGATGGTCCGGGTTACGTGACGCAATTCGAACGTTTGCCCAGACTTCTTGCCAATAAAAATTTATTTCCAAGTCTGGTATATCCCTCCTCCAGACTGAGTCTAGGGGGAGGATTCCATACGAGGACGTTAGTAAGTGATGATAAAAATCTGATACGAAACCTCTCGATGTCTCTCTTTCATAGAAGAATGTGATATCTGTGGTGCTCAAATGGTATCCTTAATGGGACTCGATGAGCATTCAAACAAACCAATAACTGTGCGTAAAAATAATATGTGGAACTGGTGAGATTAAATTTTGTATGTATGTCTATAGCTACAAAAACCCTGTTTGTTGAAAACATCTCCTAATGTGTGTATGCCCTGCTTTTCCCATTTAGGGTATCTTATAGGGGTCGTTTTTCAATCAGGAGTGCATTGTTATTGAATAGGGGAGTATGACTATGCCATTTATGTTGGTTAAAATATTTTGTGTTTCACGCCATATTCGGATCATTTCCGTTTTATACCATTTTGAAAAACTAGTTTTTTGAAAGTTTCAGGAAAATATAAAGATTCTGTGATAATCGCCCTTTAGTGGAATACACTGGAATACACAAAAAACTGTCATTTTCCGGCCTATTTATGAATAGCTTTCAAATAAACGCTAGATTATCGATAGTATGTGTACTTATGCACGCTATAGAAGCGGGCTGAAAAATCGAGTATCCATTTCCTGATCAGCACACACACACGCACACACACACACACACACACACACACACACACACACAGGGCCCACGTTGATATGTGAAAAAAGCTCTGATTATTCCAAGACTGGTAAAATAGATTCCTTACCTCAGATCAGATGTTCTCCAAAAAGATTATTCCTGATCGCCATTCCAAATATCGATCGCGTTTATTGATCCAATGCTGGGTGGTCGAAACACAGATTCCACGCTGTTCTGATGGTCCACAATGAATCCGATCGGCTCGAGTTACATGCCTGAGAAGTAAAATGTGGAAGCAGGACTTTTTTTACCCCATGCATTTCATTCAATCCAATCCAAAGGGGTGCAGTACCATCCGGAGAGACGATAGGGGGCGGTATTTTCCCAATGGAGCTCAGAGAGAGTTCCAGTGGTAACGTGAGGCTAGATTGATGAAATATGAATGGAAATCGCTAATAAATAAAAAACTAGATCTCTCGTCGTTGGCACTGAATGGTTGGCATGAACTAACGAGAAATCGTCGTTGGCACTCAAAGTGTTAACCAGCTCCGATACCAAAAATAACTCAAACAGAGCTTTAACCAGCTCTGATACCAAAAAGTACCCTAAAGAGCCACGGCTCTATTACCAAACAACAGAGAGAGAGCTCTACCATCAAAAACACAGAGGGATAGTTACCACCAAAGACAGAGAGCTAGTTACCACCAAAGACACAGAGAGCTAACTGACACTGCACACAGACTGGGATATATGGAGCGGTGTAGAGGTTGATTGCAGATTAGCATCAGCTGCTGCTGGACTGGAGTGAGATGCTGATTGCAACCAGCTGGTGCTGGAACTGGGAGACATCTGAGAAACAGATATGTAGACACAGGAGGGAGACAAAAACAGAACAACAACCAAAACATGCCTATATACATAACTCTGATAACATACATAACTCCCCATATATATACAATAGGACACCGTCCGTAACAAGTATAAAGCTAAGCCTTGCAAAAAAAAGTATGCAGTCTTCAAGTTCAAGTAAAAAAAATAATAATAATAATTGCCACTTTTCTGGGTGCCTGTTAACACTTTGGTCGCCAGGCTTATATTCATAATAAACCATCCCACGCCAGCTCTATTTGTCTATGGAGAAGTTCCCCTTCTTTGCAGGGCTATAACTTTTTAAATTGTATTGCTAAATTGACATTACTATGGCCCATTCAACGTCAAGTATCTATTGTTCAGGGTGTAGCAACGGTATACTTTTTCATTCACATATTCATACTAAGGCTACGTTTAGACGAGCGTTTTGTGAACAGAAACCGCAAAAGTCGTCTTACGGTTTCACTTTTAATTTTGCGTTTAGACGAGCGTTTTGGGGCCTCGTCTGTGCAGACGAGGCTGTAACGACGGAGCACCGCTGTCACACGATTGGCGCATATGTCACATGACGTGCTGTGAAGACCCGCCCTACTCTGCCTCTGATTCGCAGACTGTGGATGGGGAATGTGATTGGACCAAAGCAGAGTCACTCACAGACAGTGGGTCCACTCACGCCGCGGGACAGATTCTTGTGTATTTAACCCTTTCACTGCCACACGACAGCCGGTTGTGTGATAGTAAAGGGTTAACCTTCTGTCGTGTGGCAGTGAAAGGGTTAAAAGTACTGCTATAACGCTACGTTCAGAACACAGAACGGCGCGGGCCAGTCGAGGCACCTGCTGGCCCTGTAATTGGAATGAGTACACTTTAAATCCTTTAACGAGGATCCATTGGAGGGCAAGTCTGGTGCCAGCAGCCGCGGTAATTCCAGCTCCAATAGCGTATCTTAAAACTGGACTGATTCTTGTGTCTTTAAAAGTACTGCCAATGTAGCCTTCAAGTGATCTCCATTGATATAGTCAGACATACTTGCTTTGTTTACGTCTCGGCTACTGGCGCTTACCTGCTACCTGTGACGTAAGCAGTACGCGCGACCAGAGCCGTGACAACCCTTTCGTCATCGTTTTAACAGATTTATACGGTTTAATAGTTTAGACGAGAGCGCAAAGGTTTTGCGTTTCTAGGAATTCCACCCTGGAAGGTAGTCTCACTTTTTTGCGGTTTCACCCCGTAAAAACACCGTTTCCGTATAAACGAAAGGCACATCCGTAAAAATATTTTTGCGGATTCACCTGCTAGCGTTTCCGTCTAAACGGGGCCTAAAATACGGTCTAAAGTATAAGTATGTTTTTATCGTTTTTCTGCAGCATTCTCCAGAACGTGATTTATAGCCTTAAATGCATTATATTGATGATCAAATACAGTTTGATAGCCATCTGCGCGAGATAAAAAATTTCAAATGGACGTGCTTCTAGAAGTTACTACTTATCTGATGTTGACCGGATGGGGGGTGGGGGTCGTTTATAATTCCGTGGCCAACGGAATTATTATTATGACGTGGTAAGGCGTTTTTGGCGACCAAAGTGTTAAGAGGTTAAATAAGAGAAATCCACCCTAAAATCAATGTTATATCTATAATATCGTATGGCTTAATTTAGATTTGTGAATATAAGCAAGTCTGAACACCTGGGATGCCAGACTCTAGTGATGATGTTCCCAGACCTGCTCCGTAGACTGTGAATAATGGAACAACACCCAGGACGCTATGATGGCACCCAGGAAGCTATGACAACACCCAGGACTCTATGACTGCACCCAGGACTCTATGACAACACCCAGGACTCTATGACAACACCCAGGACTCTATGACAACACCCAGGACGCTATGACAACACCCAGGACTCTATGACAACACCCAGGACTCTATGACAACACCCAGGACTCTATGACAACACCCAGGACTCTATGACAACACCCAGGACTCTATGACAACACCCAGGACTCTATGACAACACCCAGGACTCTATGACAACACCCAGGACTCTATGACAACACCCAGGACTCTATGACAACACCCAGGACTCTATGACAACACCCAGGACGCTATGACAACACCCAGGACTCTATGACAACACCCAGGACTCTATGACAACACCCAGGACGCTATGACAACACCCAGGACGCTATGACAACACCCAGGACTCTATGACAACACCCAGGACTCTATGACAACACCCAGGACTCTATGACAACACCCAGGACTCTATGACAACACCCAGGACTCTATGACAACACCCAGGACTCTATGACAACACCCAGGACTCTATGACAACACCCAGGACTCTATGACAACACCCAGGACTCTATGACAACACCCAGGACTCTATGACAACACCCAGGACTCTATGACAACACCCAGGACGCTATGACAACACCCAGGACGCTATGACGGCACCCAGGACGCTATGACAACACCCAGGACGCTATGACAACACCCAGGACGCTATGACAACACCCAGGACTCTATGACAACACCCAGGACTCTATGACAACACCCAGGACGCTATGACAACACCCAGGACGCTATGACAACACCCAGGACTCTATGACAACACCCAGGACTCTATGACAACACCCAGGACTCTATGACAACACCCAGGACGCTATGACAACACCCAGGACGCTATGACGGCACCCAGGACGCTATGACAACACCCAGGACTCTATGACAACACCCAGGACGCTATGACAACACCCAGGACTCTATGACAACACCCAGGACTCTATGACAACACCCAGGACTCTATGACAACACCCAGGACTCTATGACAACACCCAGGACTCTATGACAACACCCAGGACACTATGACAACACCCAGGACTCTATGACAACACCCAGGACTCTATGACGGCACCCAGGACGCTATGACAACACCCAGGACGCTATGACAACACCCAGGACGCTATGACAACACCCAGGACTCTATGACAACACCCAGGACACTATGACAACACCCAGGACTCTATGACAACACCCAGGACGCTATGACAACACCCAGGACGCTATGACAACACCCAGGACGCTATGACAACACCCAGGACGCTATGACAACACCCAGGACGCTATGACAACACCCAGGACTCTATGACAACACCCAGGACTCTATGACGGCACCCAGGACTCTATGACGGCACCCAGGACACTATGACAACACCCAGGACACTATGACAAGGATAATGAGAAAATAAAAGATAAATAAAATAAGAAATCAAATGTTTTATAAAAGAGACATTCCCAATATATCAATTCTCTGAGTTGTGGTTAAACAGAACAGTGAATAATGAAAACATGAGCATCTGCGTGATGCATCCGTCTCTCATGCGTCTGTCTCTCTTGATTTTCTTTCATTTAGGCTACTTTGTTACTAATTGTTGTATATTGTATGGCTGGATGTTGTGGGTGATGTCATAAAGGAGCTGTAAGCCTACACTGCTTGAAATGTTCCCCTAAACCCCCCCTAATTAATTGTCGACTAACTCCAAAAAAAAGGTTATCACAAATTTCAACTCTTGATGCTCTGATTTCCAGCAGGGAGACTGTTATGTTAATAGATATTGACTGAACTGAATTAGCACAACGTAGATTCTGCTTTAGGGTGGATTTTCCCTTTTAAGAGGCAGGGCGTCTGCATGGTGCTTGTGTTACGTGTCTCACACTCTCCATTTTAATGAAAGTGATTTTGTTGATTTCAGGTTTCTCCCACTCAGCATTTACCTTTGGCATTGAGAGCCACATCAGCCAGTCTAACATCAATGGAACTCTAGTGCCCCCTGCTGCCCTCATCTCCATCCTGCAGAAAGGCCTTCAGTATGTGGAGGCGGAGATCAGCATCAATGAGGTCAGAGCCCAAGGGGAATTCAAAAAGGGGATTTTTATTTTATGTTTTAAAGATTATTTTAACACATTTCTGATTTGTTTTTAGATAGTCTTATATATATATCAGGGTTCGCACAAGGTCCTTGAAGTGCTTAAAGTGCTTGATATTTGACCAAAAAAAGTCAATGTCTGGAATTAATTGAAAACAGCCAATTTTTTTAACAAGGTGCTTAAAAAGTCCTTGAAATTCAAATCAACCATTCACATTGAATGTTTTGTTCATCCATGATGAAATAGTTATGAATCAAGAATCTTTCTTTTTTTATATAAAGTGTAACCAATTGTCGGAAATTGGTTTTAAGCCATAAATATTGGATCATAAATATTTTTTCTATAAAAAACAGCATTTAAAAGTAAATTGTATCCTTTTAAATGCCATTTTAAAATGAAAAATATTGCTTAGAAAAGCACTTGAAAGTCCTTGAATTTCATTTAGCAATGTCTGTGGGAACCCTGATATATATATATATTAGGGATATTATCGGCCTACCGATATCGGCATTAAAATGTGATATCGGAAAATATCTATCGGTTTAAAAAAATATATATATATATTTTTTTTTACATTTCTATAACCTTTATTTACCCAGGCAAGCAAGTAAGAACAAATTCTGATTTTATTTATTGTCAAAAGTATGCATAATGTTGTGTTAATTCCACAACAAGAGATATGTAATGTTAATTACCTGAAATGATTCAATTTTTTTGGGGGGGGAAACCCTGCATATATCGGTATCGGTTGATATCGGTATCGGAAATTAAGAGTTGGACAATATCGGGGTATTGGACATATGGACATCAACAAAGTGATGGCGAGGCAACAAGTACTGATGGCACATTCTGCTGCTGGTGCCAAGTCTGAGTACTACAGTACGTCTCTAAGCATTGACTGATGCAGAGCTCTGACCTGATCCATTACTGTACCTGTGTTACATAGTTACACCATTAGTCTGAGTTCATTGGACAAAAAAGTGAGATAATTGTCAGTATTTCTCCATTAGAGAGAGATTGTTCATGACCATGTGTGATAACATATCAAATGGCTGTTATGTTATGTGTGTCTACTGTCTGTGTTATATTTTCCTTTTCATTTAATGTCCACCTTTATTTAAAATAGTGAGTTTCTGAGGTTTCCCAAAAAGCTGCCGAGATCGGAACATACTGGAGGAACCCTAAGAACCATCCATTCATTAGATCAAAACATACTGGAGGAACCCTAAGAACCATCCAGTCATTAGATCAGAACACACTGGAGGAACCCTAAGAACCATCCAGTCATTAGATCAGAACACACTGGAGGAACCCTAAGAACCATCCAGTCATTAGATCAGAACACACTGGAGGAACCCTAAGAACCATCCAGTCATTAGATCAGAACACACTGGAGGAACCCTAAGAACCATCCAGTCATTAGATCAGAACACACTGGAGGAACCCTAAGAACCATCCAGTCATTAGATCAGAACACACTGGAGGAACCCTAAGAACCATCCAGTCATTAGATCAGAACACACTGGAGGAACCCTAAGAACCATCCAGTCATTAGATCAGAACATACTGGAGGAACCCTAAGAACCATCCAGTCATTAGATCAGAACATACTGGAGGAACCCTAAGAACCATCCAGTCATTAGATCAGAACACACTGGAGGAACCCTAAGAACCATCCAGTCATTAGATCAGAACACACTGGAGGAACCCTAAGAACCATCCAGTCATTAGATCAGAACACACTGGAGGAACCCTAAGAACCATCCAGTCATTAGATCAGAACACACTGGAGGAACCCTAAGAACCATCCAGTCATTAGATCAGAACACACTGGAGGAACCCTAAGAGTCATTAGATTGAGTTTAATAGGTTCCAATATTACATTTTAACAGTAAAGAGATATAAAAAGGTTGTTTACTAGGGATGTCCGATATTATCGGCCTACCGATATTATCGGCCGATATCGGCATTAAAATGTGATATCGGTTGATATCGGTATCGGAAATTAAGAGTTGGACAATATCGGTATATCAGTATCGGTAAAAAAGCCAATATCGAGCATCCCTATTGTTTACCAATTATGGCTTTAAAAATAAACAAATCAGTGTTTGTTAAGCCTTTCTGCAAGAGAAGGCCAACCCACCCTGTCATAAAAGACACAATTTGATTTTAATATTTTAAATTTGGGAACTCCTCCAACATGGTATCCTATTCTAACCATGGCATTGACCAATAGGCCTGATACGCTACCAGTTCTGGCGTGCTGCCAAATCTGTTCCACTTGCAAAATGTGTTCCAACCTTCATCCAGGTCAACACTAATATGATATACTAACACTATATGAAGCTGATATTTGCATTTAAAAACAGTAACATCAATCTTTGGTCATAGTACAATCTATTACACTGCATTTAGAAACACAAATGGAATTCCTTGATGGAGAAGCTAACATTAGCAAACTAGCGAACTGTTAACTAGCAAACGTCGACCATCTTGGCTAGCTAGTCATGTACAGTGCAGTGCTAAGCTGAAATCATAGCAGGCTCACAAACTGAAGTATGGCATGAAGATGACAAACTGAATATGTGATCGCAATGGTTGCAGATGTCACAAGGTTACTGTATATGATGACAGATTGACATCACCGCTTTGAGTAACCAAGTTTATCATGTTGGTTTATGATCTAGAAGCAGGTTGGAACAAATTTTGCAAGCAGAACAGATTTGGCACCACACTGTGTGTGCTGATGCAATCCTGGATAGAGCCAGTTAACACGTTGGCTGCCTAAGGTTAAATTCATGATATACCATAGATTGCCAGCGCTATTTGTCTATGGAGAAAGTCCCCTTCTTTGCAGGGCTATAACTTTTTAAATTCTATTGCTACATTGCCATTATTAGGGCCCATTCAAAGTCCTATATGTATTGTTCATTGTGTAGCAACGTTAAACTTTTTCATTCACATATTCATAGTAAAGTATGGTCTAATGTATAAGTATGTTTTCATCTCTTTCTGCAGCTTTCTCCAGAACGTGATATATAGCCCCAAATACATTATATTGATGATGAAATACAGTTTGATGGCAATAAGCGCGATATAAACAATTCCAACTAGACGTACTTCTAGAAGTTACTACACGTCATCTGATGTTGACCGGATGGGCTAGGGGGCGTTTATAATTCCGTGGGCAGCGTTATACCAATCATCTAATGTGGGTCAAATGTTGATAATAGCAGTTAGTATCGAAGACGGTAACGTTACACGCTGAAACTCACCCCAGTCTCCGCGCGCCGTTGGGCGATCATCGTCGAGTAGAAATCTTATCATTATGGGATATATTTTTACCCGGTCCATCTCCAGCTTGTATAATGGTATATACGTCCAAATCATGTTGTTTATCGAGTTATTGCCAATCGATCACCGTGTAGCGTGACGAGCCAGAGTCCCATGACCTATAGCGAGCGCCCGGAAGTACTACGGACGTCTAGGACAACCTCTATGCAACATCCTGTTTGGCAATTGCGCCGATCGGCCACCAGATGGCGCTCCTGAACCGCCAGAGAGCTCAGTGGGTCCTGCTGGTGGATCTCAGGCCAGCGGAGGGGACATATGAATCCGATCGCAGATTTTTGAAATATTGATATAAGGACGACGTAACGCGTCCTCCGGCAACTTTAGCATGGCCAGCAAAGACGTCTAAAGACGGTTCCCGGCAGTCAAAGTGTTAATATTCCGTCTATCACTCAGTGATGCAAAATATACACAACATCCAGTTCTACCACATAGGAATCGATATTCTTCTCCGGGACCTAACAAGGATATCCAGGGCTCATTGATTATTTAAGTCACCCATTTTCCTCCAAAACAATATGTCATTCATTGTGTCCCCATGCTTACGGAGGTGACTTACCCGCAGGACAAAGTAGTAGTATATAGCTCTATATTGACTTGGTTATGGCCCTAGCAAGCCCCACTATAAGTTGACATAGTAAGATAAGATCAGATATTCCTTTATTGAATTTAGGCATCATAGCAGCATGGGGGAGGGGGGAGGGGAGGTACAGGTAGTAAAAAGCATTTCTAGTAGTTTCCGTGGTCGTTGCACTATGTTTGCGAAGCTGTGTGTGTGTTCTGTATTATAGCTGTAGAGACACGGTGTGGCCCATTTCGACAAACATTACTTGTAGTCCAGCATGGGAATAATAGTTTGTTTCCACACGCTGTAGTTTGTAGTTTATTACACGCTAAACATCGCATTTCCAAGATAATAGCCTTTTTCATAGATCGCAAGATAAAACGCATTATGTGCAATAAGCCCAAACCGTTCTGGCTGATCCCCTGAAACCCCGAATACTCTCAAATCACAGGTATATGACTTGTATATATGTATCATCACAAAATCATCAAGGGGGGGGGGGGTCTTTTTCACTCAAAACTATGATCGCGTTTGCCGAGCATGTTTTTCGTCCGGTGAAACACAGAACTGTGATAGTTAGAAAAACACGTTTCAGATTCGGTAAAATAGACATAGAATGTACCTTACCTTAGCCAGAAGAATAATTCCAAGTGTTCGCATCGCCATCGCGATTACCAGTGTATATGTCTATGCGCGTTATGCAACGGAATTCCGAGGCGAGGACTGTGAATTTCTGTCCCAGGAGAAGGAGGGGCTACTAACCGAGGAGAGAATGAAAGCGAAGCTGACTATCAGCCCAGAGCCCCATGCAGTTCAGACACGGACGATTCTGCCACCTGGTGATAGTCGATCAGAATGCAGTTCCAATGTGTCGGGACGTGCCTAAATGATGCAGATCGCTCTGGGCAACTGTGTAGAGCGGGGATCCAAGTAAAAAGATCAAACAATCCAAAAACGACTTTTTACGTTTATGGCACTCAACGGTCGGCGGCCAAACACGTAAAAAGCCATTTTTGGCACAGAGTGTGTTAACTCTTGTTATGGAAAATGTTAAAGGACAAAAGATGAGCCATTTGTATAAATCATTCTGAGTCGTTAGAAAACATAGTTTATTTCATCTGTGGCCGTCGTTATTAAAAATAGAAAACATACGGTAGTTTATTTCATCTGTGGCCACAAATGAAAGTTCAGTTTACAATCGGATACCTCATGTTCGCACATAAGAGTCTGACCAGCAAAGTGACCAAGAGGTCTGGGCAGAACGTACATTATACACAGAAATAGACGTAACATTATACATCAGATATGATGATGAAAGTATAAACAAACTGGGTTCTCAGTAGGGGAGTAATAACACGACCTTGCTTTGGCTGGCTGGGAAGATAACCTTGATACTTTGGACCTTTTGAAGAGACACATTATACTAGCTGGCCATAACCAGTCAAGCTGTACAAAGATAAAATGATATCGCAACACAGATCTATAATGACATGATGATATTTTCTACGACACTCTGGACATGTGCATAATGGGCAACAAGGTACGAGATGAGGGTATGTATGCCCTCTGTTATATTTGCCCTACAATAAATAGTTACAATATATAATCTAATCCAATAATCTACATCTAATCTGAAAATAACTAAAAACGAAATGCTAAATATATGCAATATATAATCTAATAATCCAATAATCTAAATCTAATCTAATATATAATTAAAAGAAAATGCTAAATATATGATCTGATGAAGTATACAGTATTCACAGTGTAGCTGTTCACAGACTCACTATTAAACATCCTGTAATCAATAGATGTAAATGATGTGCCAGTTGACAGGTAGTCAGGTCAATTATTTGAACATTGACACAATTTTCCACCACCACAATGGACTTGAAATGAAACAATCATGATGTGCTTTAAGTGCAGACTTTCAGCTTTAATTTCAGGGTATTCTCATCAAAATCAGTGAACGATGAACAGTGTAGGAATTACATGTGCCCCAAGAGTAATTAGATGAACTAACAATCATAAATCAAATTGTCATTTTTAATACGTGGTTGCAAATCCTTTGCAGTCAATGACAGCCTGAAGCCTGGAACCCATAGACATCACCAATCACTGGGTTTGGTCTCTGATGATGCTCTGCCAGGCCTCCACTGCATCTGTCTTCAGTTTATGCTTGTTTTTGGGGCATTTTCCCTTCAGTTTTGTCTTCAGAAAGTGAAATGCATGCTCAATTGGCCATTGCATAACATTCCACTTATTTGCCTTTAAAAAAAAATGGCAAAGAAGCACTCTTTGGTGCTTTTGCAGTATGCTTCGGGTCATTGTCCATTATGCACTGTGAAGTGCCGTCCAATGAGAGTTCAGCATTTGGCTGAATATGAGCAGATAATATTGCCTGAAACACTTCAGAATTCATCCTGCTGATTTTGTCAGCAGTCACATCATCAATAAATACAAGGGAACCAGTTCCATTGGCAGCCATACATGCCCAGGCCATACCACTACCACCACCATGCTTCACTGATGAGGTGGTATGCTTTGGATCAGGAGCAGTTCCTTTCCTTCTCCATACTCCCCTCTTCCCATCATTCTGGTACAAGTTAATTTAGTCTAATCTCATTTTGGCTAACTCTAATCTGGTTTTCCTGTTTTTGAGGCTCACCAATGGTTTACATCTTGTGGTGAACCCTCTGTATTCACTCTGGTGAAGTCTTCTTTTGATTGTTGACTTTGACACAGATACACCTACCTCCTGGAGAGTGTTCTTGATCTGGCCAACTGTAGGGAAGGGTTTTTTTCTTCACCAGGGAAAGAATTATTATGTCATCCACCATTATTTTTAAGAATGTATCAAACAGTTGATTTTGCCACATGTTTTTGCTATCTCTCTGATGGGTTTGTTTAGATTATTTATTTTAGATAGTGACCGCTCTTTGGACCTCATATTGAGAGTTGGCAGCCACAGATTCCAAATGCAAATAATGAGGGAATAACGCACTTGGGGAAAAAAGGCACCAGAATCTAAATCAAGTTGTTAAGTGTAACAAATTGATTTCATGATGCATTATTGATCGCCTCGCTGCCCTGGTCCCTGGCAGGACGGTACGGTGTTCGACGGCCGGCCGATCGAGTCACTGTCCCTCATCGACGCGGTGATGCCGGACGCGGTGCAGACGCGGCAGCAGGCTTTCAGAGACAAGCTGACCCAGCAGCAGACCTCCAGCAACCAGCCCGGCGCACCAAAGAACGGAGAGGCCACCGTCAACGGGGAGGAGAATGGAACTCATATTATGAGTGAGTTTAATAATAACCCTTCACCAATGTCCACTCACAAATTATACTTATTATGTTTGTATTCATATTTTAACATTCAGGGAAATTACGCTTTGGCCCAGAGGCTGTCGTCGGTGACGAATGGTGTCCGTGAACGTACTCTACTTAAAGGGATGGTTCTACTTTCTGGGTATTTGGCGATTCCCTGTGAATTGAATGCAGCCCTGGTTAGGTATGGGAGGCAGATCTCTGTGGGTGGGAGGACAGTGGTTAGGAGGCTGGGGCTGTTCCTTGTGGGATTGCGCATGTGATTGTACGTGCACCTCGCTCTGCCGTAATGTAGGTAGTTAATTAATGCAGCTAGACCTATCCGATCAGCAACAGCTTTCCAGATACAGATTATATCTAAAAAATGATCAAAATACAGGTAATACGATTCAATGGTTTCTCTTACCACTCGCCCCGACCCCATAAGAAATACATGTACAGTTAGCTTCGAGCCTTAAGATAAATTTCATTAGCCCTTAAAGGGTCATGGACAACTCTTTCAGTTATCCATCACCTACAGGAACGTGCCAACAATATGGGAAATGCGCTTATCGTCTTCTCCAGAGTCAGACAAGAAGATGGATACCAATTTCCTCTCTGTTCAGTAAAAAGCTATCCGGCTGCAAGCTAGCCTAGCTTAGCACAAATTAATGGAAGTGGATACGGACCGCTAACCTAGCTGTTGGGCCAAAAACACCTCTCCCAGAGTTTTAAGCTAGGCTAGCTAGCTGAGACAACCTTTGCAAGTATCGTATAACATTACATAAAAAAAGGTACACCATAAAGGTGCTCCCATAGTCGAGCAGACTGTACACAGAGCAGACTCCGCGGAGGTCCGCGCGGACTCTTTGAGCCTTCATAGTCGAGCGGACCTCCGTGGACCAATTTCCTAGATGTCACGCGCCAGTTTACACAATTGTCCCCACGCTGTTCAACTTCTGTCATGTCGGTGTCATCCGATGTCAAAATAAAGAGTGTTATCTCCGTTTCCAATATTTCGATAATAAAACGGGCAGTTTTACGCACTTGAATAACAGGTATATAGGCAGCGAGATGCAATGTACCGTATAGGCTTGAGGTGGACAGCGCGCGTGGTGCTGAAAAGACACGCATTGCATGAAATAAAAGGACCAGTTTTATTTCAAAATATTGGAAACGGAGATAACATTCTATGTTATCTCCGTTTCCAATATTTCGAAATAAAACTGGCAATTTTACACACTTCATTTAGAAAAGCCATTCAAACATCTCTCTTGGCACGGAGCGAGTGTTCAGAGTAAAATGCAGATCGGCGTCACATTAAATGCAGTTCGATGTCAACCAAAACGTCGAGCAGCGTTTTGTGTGACACCAAGTCAGCGGCGCGGATGTCCGCGCGTCAGAAAATAGGCGCTTCGCACCTGTGGGTCTGCTGTCTGCTGAGATCAAAGCTCAAAGAGCCGCGCGGACCTCCGCGGAGTCTGCTCTGTGTACAGTCTGCTGGACTATGGGAGCGCCTTAAGAGAGTCCTTATCATCCACATTTACCTGTTAGCTAGCATGGCATGTTTTTTTTTTTTTTTTTATATATCTTTCTTCCCCTCCTTTTTCCCGATTTTTCTCCCATCCCACCCTTCCTGGTTGTTGCGTACTTTCCCCTACTGTTGGTCCGGGAGACCGGAGACTGTCACATGCTTTCCTCCGACGCATGTGCAGCCTGGGGCAGGCCAACCTGGCCGCGCAGGTTCTCACCGGGGAGAGTGTAGCGTGTGGGAGGCCACACTATCTCTCCTCAGTTCCAACCCTCGCTGAGCAGGCGCCCCGACCGAACTGTAGGGGTCGCTGTCCACAACGCCCAGGACCCACCCTTCAGCTTTCCCACCCCCTGATACAGCCAATTGTATCAGTGTGAGAGGCCAGCCAAGCTGATAGCAACGCCGGGAGCTGGATTCGAACAGGCGAATCCTAGTAGCATGGCATGTTTGATATTATCACGTAGGCCAGGCTACACTACAGCAATTGTGTCATTGAGTCCAAGGTTTGGGGCAGTTGAAAGGGGTAAGACGTTGTAAGAGTTGTAAATGTGTGATCCTCTGTGCCGGTGTGGTTACACAGCGTCACACTGAGAGCGGGTGAAAGACAAACCCCTGACCCATTCACCCCCATTGTCTCTTAACTGTTCAGCTGGTTCTACAGTTCAGGGAGAGAAAGCGGAGAGGTGCGGATCAGGTGTATACCTAGGGGTATTGGAACCCAATTCTGCTGACGAGGCAACTGCTCTGCTGGAACTCATTGAAACAGTTTATGCAAAGAAAAAGATTAAACTTTTTTTTTTGTTTGTTTCTTGTTTTCATCGGAACAAAAGAAAAACATCTTTTATAACTTTGTTTTGGAAATGCACCACATTTTACATTTACATTTTGTATGAATGTCTAGTTTTCTTGTATATTTGAGTATTATGTGGGGGAAATAAGTTAATTTAGCATGAAAAGTGTATAAAATTAAGGACAACTAATAGAGGCCAATCCTATTATGTCCATGATGACTGCCATGCGCTCATCTAGTAAGTTATGTATCCTCAATGTTGATATCCAGGCCTGAGTCTGTTTGTTGGTGGCTGTGGACACGATGAATAATGAGTGTGTTTGTGTTGTCAGATAACCACAGCGAGGCCATGGAGATGGACATGGACGTGGAGATCCCGGCCAACAAGGCCACGGTTCTCAGAGGCCACGAGTCTGAGGTCTTCATCTGCGCCTGGAATCCCGTCAGCGACCTGCTGGCCTCAGGGTGAGACAAACACATAACGCTGCTGTCGGGACAAAACCTCATAACTCCATTTTTTTTTTTTTTTTTATTATTATATAAATCAACTCCGTAGATCATCCTCCATATGTGTGTGTGGGTTTTACAAAGTTTAAACAATGGGAAAGCATTAAACCGATCATCTGTCTAAACCTCCTAACTCTATTCACCCTCAAATCTGTGTTCGTTTTTTTCATCTGCTGAAAAGTTGGGTTTTTGGAGTTATGAGGTTTTGTCCCGACAGCAGCGATAAGCAGCTTAGGATGACATACTGTATGTTGGCAGTGTTTACAACAAACTGATAAATGTGTGTTCAAATATACAGTTAATATTCAGACTTGCATGTCTTCAACAATCCCAAAGCTGGACATCCACACACACGTCACTTTAAGGCGTGATGTGGCTTATGTCTGTACTATTCACTGGCATTATACACATTGTTTTGGTTTTCACATTTGAAGAACACTTTCAGTTATTCATCACTTAAAGGAACACGGCCAACATTATGGGAAACTCCGGGAGAGGATTTTCTTTACCAACAGCTAGGCTAGCTGGTTCGCTTCCATTAATTTGTGCTAAGCGAGGCTAGCTTGCAGCGGGGTAGCTTTCTACTGAAGGCACAGAGAGGAAATTGGCATCTATCTTCTTGTCTGACTCATGAGAAAACGGTAAGAGCATTTCCCATAATGTTGGTGTGTTCCTTTTAATTCTCTCAAAGCGAGCACTCATACTGTACACAGTGCACCCATACTGTACACAGTAGACTCATACTGTACATAGTAAACATCTACAGATTTGTATAAATCAAGTATAAATCCTGCCTGGCTCTCAAAACTCGTATTCTTCCTCCTATTCTTCGTATTCTTCCTCCCCCACCTCACTTTAACTCTGCCTCTGAATGTTTACATTTTCCCACACTCATATTTGCACTATGGCCCTGACCATTATACACACTCTGCACTCTTGCCACACATGCGGCCACGTTTATTATGTATTATGTATGTGTAAATTGTGTAAACTTGCTCCTTTTACATTTATAGAGAAGAGTACTTTTATTGTCAGTTTACACAAGGCCCCTTTTCTTGATCCTCCAATCACAGCTGTCGCTTACCTCTGACTTCCTCGTACAAACAAAGTTTGTACGAGGAAGTCAGAGGTAAGCGACAGCTGTGATTGGAGGATCAAGAAAAGAGGGCAGGGTTTTGAGACAGGTCCATTGAAATTTGTCTTTTCCACATATCCTAGATACACATACTGGTACTTTTTCCACAAGGGTTAGTTTATTTTCAGTGACTCTGGTTCTGTTCTGGTCCTGGTTCTAGCTCGGGGGACTCCACCGCACGGATCTGGAACCTGAACGAGAACAGTAACTCCAGCTCCACCCAGCTGGTCCTGCGCCACTGTATCCGAGAAGGAGGCCAGGATGTCCCGAGCAACAAAGACGTCACCTCACTAGACTGGAATGTAGGTTACTCAATCACCCCTCAACATCAGTCTGCTTTCACTCTGATCATGTGGGGGGGGAGGGGGTGGCATGACATGACAATGTACTGTACACATTGATCACCATTCCTGTAGATGTGTCAATAGTCAACTATAGTTTCTGGGCTTATTAAAAAAAGAAATAAGATCAAATAAACGGGACGGCTGGATAGTGTAGAGCAGTGGTCACCAACCTTTTTAAGCCCAAGATCACTTTTTCTTTTTTTTTTTGGTGAAGGCAAGATCTACCTATTGAAGCGTTGAGAGAAAAAGACAGCCAAGATTGTACTTTAAACTAAATTACTTTTATTTGCCTGTATTCTAATTACATGCAATGCTTTGGTCCAACATTAAAACGTCAAAGTAGAACTATTATGTACTTTCTCAGTCAGTGCTAAGTGCAGTCATCTTATGCAGCATCACTTTTCACATCAAAACAAAAGTAGAACTGTAATGTGGACTTTCTCATATTATTAACATTGACAAACATATTTACAATTAGCATTTTATAAAGTAGAACTGTAATGTGTACTTTCTCAGTCAGTGCTAAGTGCAGCATCACTTTTCACATCCAAACAAAGGTAGAACTGTAATGTGGACTCTCAGGGTAAGATCTAAAAAAAAAAGAATTTTTTTTTTTTTTATTAATTTTTAATTTTCATGGAAAGATCTACAGGGACAGTCTCAAAGATCGACCAGTCGATCAAGATATAAGCACTCGCCTACCACCACAGAGACCCGGGTTCAATTCCCGGCAGCGGTACCTCAGGCTTGGTCAGTCGTCCCTAGGAACACAGGCAGTGTTAGCAGGTGGGAAGCCGGTGGGGATATGAGTCCTGGTCGTTGCAGTAGCACAAACCTCTGGGCCCTTACGTCTCCCAGGGACACTCCTAGCTGTCGGGTGAAAAGAAGCAGCTGGCGACTCTTAGGGATGGGTACCTTTCACATTTGAACCGATACCGGTACCGGTACCTGTGAATCGATACCGGTACCCAACGGTACCCTTTTTCTGTACTTTAGTCTCAAGAAATTTAATTTACCTACCTCAGTCGTAAAAAAGAAAATCCAAACTTCAAATAACTACAATTTCGACAGTTTTCGGCTTGTCATTGCTCCGACTGCTTTGTTGTTGAATCAAGTCAAATCCTAGGTAAGCATATATTGTGCGTGTGAACGTTGACACGAAAAAAAAAAGTAAAAAAAAAAAAAAAATTATTTTATTTATTTTTTATTTTTTTCGGTTTCTCACTTGATTCGATACTCGGTAGTACCGACGTGTTTCGGTTCGGTACCTCAAAAGTACCGAATTCGGTACCCATCCCTAGCGACTCTACACCCAGTCTAGAACGACGGTAGCGCCACGACCAGGGGAGAAGATGGTAGAAAAGTTGAATAAATACATGAATAAAAAGATGATCACATAAGATGGAACAAAAACAAATTCACCTTGTTGCAAAGCAATAAACCGATGTGACCAAAGTGCCGTGTCCTGGACAGGTTTCCTTGCTCAGTTAGATTTAAAGGTGTGTAGTTGTTGTAAAGTAGCCTGTATGAAGCCTTGGGGGGGGGGGGGGGGGGGGTCGGGTCTTCTACCTCTGGTCAACCAGTAGATTCATCGCTCCCCGTACCAGGGACCCGGGATCGAATCCAGCCTCTGTTACACAACACCACTACAAAAGGATGAAATTGTGCCATTGAGCAGTGTTAAGTAACGGCTCTATTATCTCTCCCATGTTACAGAGCGATGGAACACTCTTAGCAACGGGGTCGTATGATGGATTCGCCAGGATATGGACAAAGGATGGTATGTCGCTCTTTACAGTGGCAGGGCTATTCTTACTCGCATGAGTCATCGCTATTTTAATGTCACTGCCACTGTGAATAATGCCACCTCTTGTGATAATCCGATGAAGGATCCCGTCTTGAACTGAAATGGATCTGGTTCTTTTCAGGAAACCTCGCCAGCACCTTGGGGCAGCACAAAGGGCCCATATTTGCATTGAAGTGGAACAAGAAGGGGAGCTCTATTCTCAGTGCAGGTGTAGATAAGGTAATACATAAAGATGAATTCACACTCATCCTCACAATTCATCACCACTTTCATTCCTTGCTATCGCCTTCAGCTTCAGAGTCATGTGAATAATATACACTTTGTTTTAAGAATGCAAGTATACGTTCACTCTCGGAGAGATAACCATATTTTTACGTCTCTTCCCAGACGACAATCATTTGGGACGCGCACACAGGAGAGGCCAAACAGCAGTTTCCCTTTCATTCAGGTGAGGTTCACTGGGGCCATGAGAAGGATAAACAAGTACTATGTTATAGTTGGTGAAGGGCAAGCTGGTTTTCTGTTCACTGCAGGGTTCAAAGTTCAACTGAATTTCTTCCTAAGTTGGCCAACAAAGGTAAAACATTGAAACAAGATGAAGACTTGTCGTGGTCTGTTTCTATCTTCCACAGCTCCAGCGTTGGATGTTGACTGGCAGAACAATACTACCTTCGCCTCCTGCAGCACGGACATGTGCATCCACGTGTGTCGACTGGGAAGCGACCGGCCTCTGAAGACCTTCCAGGGACACACAGTGAGACAAAACCTCCCATGTTCCCCTTCACACACCACTAAATTACCCTATTTCACTATTCCGTTTCTGTGTAAAAAAAAGAAAACGACCAAGAAACGTCAGCTTGTCAAAAATTCAATACAGCTCTTGTTGTTTTCAGTGAGAACAAGTGCCCCCCCCCCCCCCCCCCCCGCTTTTCTTTTTACACAATTGAACTCTCATCTCAACCCCCCTTGGGTTTAGTATACTAACACCGATGTGATAAGTCTGACAATATTCTTAAAAGGGGACATATTATGGAAAATGGGTTTTGCCTAGTTTTTATGGATTTGGCAGTCTGAAGTGTTATTTAGCTGCTGAGGGGGAAATGACATAGGTACTCCTTGCTGTTTGGCCAGGGTTTGAAGTATTCAGGTTAACAAGCCTAAACAAGCTGTTCAGAATTATTGCAGTTTGTGATGTCATATGTCATATTAGCTTTTATTAAACAATTAGTTGTGCTTTTTGGAGCCAGGAACACTGCTTACCTAAGTTAATCTACTGCCCAGTTTGTAAAAGATTTTGACTCTTGGGTGTGGGCCAGGCATAGAAGAAGATTGTTAACCACTTAAGCATTGATACAAATTGGGTCTACTTCTTTTTTTTTTTACGATTGCATACCCAAAGTAATTTGCGATTTATTATACTTTATACTTATAGCACATGCATGAGTCTTTTGAAAGGTAACATTCTGGTACGTTTCTTACACAATTAAGAAAAATCACTTTTGCCCCTTTCACATCGGCAGGGCTCCGGTTCAAGCTCCAGCTCCGTTCTGGAGCCTCTGAACCTTGGTGCTCTCTGGCAAACCAGCCCGCGTTTACACCTATTTAAGCAGAACCAATGTTCCACCGCCTCCGTCATCAATGGGGGACGTTACTCAGGCAGAGGTAAACACAACCATATAGACACGACAGTGGCAGAATGTGCCGTATATATAAAACTGCTTCGGAGGTTTGGCATTGCACCCCATCCACTCAACAGGTAGCAATTTCAAAATGAGATTAGATTCAAATGTATTGTCATTATACAGCACAAGTACAATACACCATCCAACCAGAGTGGATAAATGAATTAACGTTATATAAAATAAAAAAAACTTGTGTAAACGAGAGATTTGAACCTGGGACCATAGGATCCACAGGCAGCCGCACTAATCAGTTGAGCTAAACGGTCCGACGTTAACTGTGACCGACTAATCCATAGTTTACATTTGTCAAGAGCCAATTGCGCTTGTCGTCCAGTATTGGGATTAATAAATCAGATGTCATGCTAATATGTCATGTTCTACAGTAGGACTTTCTCCATGCATATTTATTTCTGGAGCATTTCTTTATCCACTCTGGTTGGATGGTGTGTATTGTACTTGTGCTGTATCATAACAATACATTTGAATCTAATCTCGTTTTGAGATCAGTCACAAATAGCTTCCTGTTGGATGGATCGATTGAGTGCAGTGCCGACCCTCTACTTTCCCCCGTTTACGCTCGTCTTCACAGCCTAGAATATGACACGCCCACTGATGATGTCACGGTTTGCAAGGAAAAACCAACTATTTTTCGGTTCCAGTTGAGCACCGATTATTCACGTTCCGAACCAATTATTCCCGGTATACGCGCCGGCCGGTTCAAGATTACGTTTGCATGCATTAAAGCGTTCCGTCTCCAGACGGATTTCACCTTTTTTTTTTTTTTTGGAGTCTGACTGAATTGGCTACCTGGTATAATATGATTTGTAGATGCATACAGATTGAAACAACATTTAGCCAATCGGAGGCGTCAAATATCATGAAAAGGGGCATTTTGACCATTCTAACCAATCAAACGTGAGCTTGACGCACACACACGCTGCTCGCAGTGCCCTCCCCCTCACAGACCCGTCTTGTCACAGACCCGTATCATTTGCACCGAAGATAGCAAGCGTGCAGGTCCTCTTTTAACACCACTGAAGCATTAAACAATGGCCCAGTAAACTATTCACTTTAGTTTACTACACAAGGCGTTGTCTAACGTTATCTAGCTGGCTAGCTGATAGCTCATAACGTAATTGAAATTCGTTTTTGAAGCTGTGGCTAACGTTAGCTAGCTAAGATAAGATAAGATAAGATAAGATATTCCTTTATTGATCCCCTTGGGGAAATTCAGGCATCATAGCAGCATGGGGGGGAGGGGGGGAGGGGTACAGGTAGTAAAACAACACAGTATACAGGTAGTAAAAGACAACACAGGCAGTGTAAACAATTTGATCAATATGGTCAATATAATTTACTATCTGACTAGCTGAGGAATATTCACATTATTCACAGTGTCACATAAGGTGCAGTATGCATGAGGTAGTGTTATAATTTACTATCTACTGAGTATACATTAATCAAAGTACCAGGGTAGTCTACTTTGTCCCCCTTGGGTTCCTATAAGTCCCAGGTCAATGTCTGGTAGCAGTCGCTGTCGCTGCCCCCTGTTGTGGGGCCTGGAGGCTGCTAGTCGCTGCCCACTGTTGTGGAGCCTGATGGCCGCTGGTATGAAGGACTGTCCGAGGCGGTTAGTTGAGTGTCGGGGGGGGATGAGTCTGTGGCTGAACGAGCTTCTCATCTTGACTAGCTCGTCGTAGAGGGGGTGGTAGGGGTTCTCCATGATGGCATCCAGCTTCCTTATCATCCCCCTCTCTACCATCACCTCAAGTCTAGGTAGCTCGACTCCCACCACGGAGCTAGCCTTCCTCACCAGCTTGTTGAGCTTGTTGGTGTCCCTTGAGTTGATGTAGCCTCCCCAGCATGCCACAGCATAGAAGAGGATGCTGGCCACAACAGACTGGTAAAAAGACTGCAGCAGTTTGTTGCACACATTGAAGGACCTGAGTCTCCTCAGGAAGAACAGCCTGCTCTGTCCCTTCCTGTAGAGGGCCTCTGTGTTGTCCGACCACTCCAGTTTATTGTTCAGGTGTACCCCAAGGAACTTGTATGAGTCCACCATCTCCACATCCACCCCTCGGATGGAGATGGGAATCGGCGGGGGCCTCTTCTTGCCCCTCCGGAAGTCCACCACCAGCTCCTTGGTCTTACTGGTGTTGAGTTGGAGGTGGTTGCTGTCGCTCCACCCCACGAAGCTCTCCACCAGGGCTCTGTACTCCTCCTCATCATCGTCGGTGATGTAGCTTACAATGGAGGAGTCGTCTGAGAACTTCTGCAGGTGGCACCCGCTGGAGTTGCGGCAGAAGTCTGAGGTGTAGAGGGTGAAGAGGAAGGGTGACAGCACAGTTCCCTGGGGGGCGCCGGTGTTGCTCACCAGTACGTCAGACTGACTGTCCTTTAGTCTGACGTACTGTGGCCTCTCAGTGAGGTAGTCCTTGATCCAGGCCACCAAGCCGTGCTCCAGCTGCATCGCAGAGAGCTTCTCCGCTAGCAGTGACGGCTGGATGGTGTTGAAGGCGCTGGAGAAATCAAAGAACATAATCCTCACTGAGCTGCGCGGCTTCTCCAGGTGCGTGTACGCTCTGTGGAGCATGTAGATGATGGCATCCTCCACCCGATCTTCGGGTGGCTAACGTTAGCTACCTAGCAACTGTAGCTTGCTAATACGGGCTGTCCTGGCTGGCTAACTTTTAATTCGCAATGGAGTGGAGCTAACTAACTGTACAAATCGATGTGATTGGCTGAGACTGTATTTTGTACGGTTGGCTGCCTGGCTGTTGTGGATTCGGGTAGCCAGCTAGCAGCTAACATCAACTCAACATCAACACTCTGTTGACACTCTGAGCGAGTTTGCCGACAGCAATGTAACAAACAATATGGTCCGTGCGGAACCATTATCCCCAACACATAGTTCCGTGTGTGAGTAATGTTGAGCCACCACAAAAGATGAATCCAAAGTTGAATATAGTAAGAATAGTACTAGGCTATATTATAACACATCTTTGCAAGTAGATTACATTAGCAAAATGCCCTTTTGACATGTAGCCTACATATTCATAATCATGACAGTTTATTTGGAAGTATTTTATATTCTGTACTTAGTTTTAAAGTGGTCAGACAGTTCCCTCTGTGTGTAATACAGACACTCTTCACACATTCATAAATAACACTTACAGAAAAGCTTATTGTGCACTGTAATACGTTTTGTTCAATGAGGGATTTTTTTATGTACCGAATACCGTGAAACCGTGGTATTTTTGCCCAAGGTTATCGTACCCTCAAAATGTCATACCGGCACATGCCTAGTTACACTATAGGCTACACTACTAGGTCTACAGTCTACACTATACTATAGTTTAAGGCTACTTTCACTGTTTTACTGCATTACAGTACTGTTATATTGTCATTTTTTTATCAATACAAAAAATATATTACATATATATTGTTGGTGCTCCTTACATTTAGGTGGGAGCTCCTACATTTTTGCTGGTGCTCCCAACTTTTTGAAGTTGGGAGCACCAGTGCTACCAAGTAAAAATGTTAATTTCGAGCCCTGCATAATTTGAACTATACACAATACATCAAGTCAAGAGTTTTAATTGTCACGGCATACAAGTATACAATGAAATGCGGGTGGTCTTGCCCGCGACGATGTGCATAATTTGAACTATAGACAATACATAATTTGAACTATACACAATACTGAATTTGAACTATACACAATACTGAATTTGAACTATACATAATACTGAATTTGAACTATAGACGATACATAATTTGAACTATACACAATACTGAAAGGTTACAGTATGTAGATTTGTTTATTTGTATGACAAAGTCAGTCAACCCTTGCAATCAGTCTCATTTAATGAATTGAAAACAGCATTGATATTACGTAAAAGCAAACTGGCAATAGAAAAGATGTTCAAAATTATCTAGTTCCCTTAAAACGCTAACGCTATTAAATAAAAATATATAGTGGAGGTTAAAATAAGAATATGACTTGGCCTGAAAAAAGCTCAGTCAGGAGATTTTTTTTTGCTTTAATCCCTGCCTTCGGGAACCAACTCCAGCACGGAGCCCGGCCGGTGTGAAAGGCCTGTTTGAGTGTTAATGAAATAGAGTAACAAAGGTTTGAACACGCTGAAGTAAAGGTTTTGTGTACTCGCATTACTTTTTACTGGTTGCCAGATGCCTGCTTTTAAGTTCCAGCTGAGATGTTGTAAAAATTCCACGGACAATTTATGTTTTACAAAGGTTTTTGTAATGTGTGTACCAGTAAATATTCTGCATGATTATCCAAAATGGCCATCCGCTGCCATTCATTTCGAGGCTCTAGTCAAAACAATGGACTTCTTCGTCTTCTTGTGTCACCTTCCCCCACTCTCAGCGCCCGTCTGAGATCGCTTTCGGAGCAGACACTCCTTGGCTACAACGGTGGTCAATCATTTTCGCCATCAGCAGTGACTGGTCAGTTCAGGGACCGTTCACAACCGGACGTGGTTGACAAAAAAAAAGCAAGTAGACTATTGTTATGTATTGTGATCTGTGTTTTTCAGAATGAAGTTAATGCCATTAAGTGGGACCCGTCAGGGATGCTCCTTGCCTCCTGCTCAGATGATATGACCTTAAAGGTAAGACGATTATGGTACCTACTGTTTAGACCCATCTCCAATTAGAGGTAATGAACAATAAAGGCTATTGCTAATTGGTATTTTTCAACCCCATTTGAAGAGTTTCACAAATTATATATATATATATATATACTAGGGCTATCAATCGATTAAATGTTTTTAATGTGTTAATCGCATGATTTGCTTACGTTACGTGAGAAAATGGTTAGGGAAAGTAATCATAAGTACTTATCAGTCACAGGAGTCTTCAATAACATTGAATGGTGATCCATTTTGTGAATAACTTTGTTCTCTAATGTAACAATATCTTTGTTGGCAGACGGCTCCTTCATTACGACATTACTGCTACGAAGCATAATTAGAGAGCATAGCGTAGCTTGACCTGTGTAACATTACTTAGTACCTGTTGCTCCGCTGGGAAAGACCATTCATCACTGTATCATTTATAGTCCATTCGGAAACATTGTATTATGGAATAAGATGTCTGATCACGTATTATTGTCCTGGTTTTAGGGCTGAGCCCGAAGGTTCGGACCTTCGTTCGTTGCATTGGCACTCAAATCTTAATTAATGGGTTCAAACCTCCGCTTAATTTTTTTTTCTGAATTTCTAGTTTTTTTTATTTATTTTACTCAAAAAATATATATCAGAATGTGATATATATCAGAATATCACAGTACTATGTTGTGTTTACAATAATTCTAAAGTCACACACGAACACAGACACAATAATAATAATAATAATGGATTGGATTTATATAGCGCTCTTCTCTGACTGACTGTTGCTCTGACTCAGAGCGCTTCACAGAGTCCATTATTCGTTCATACACAGTCATACAGGTGGTGGTAAGCTACAATTGCAGCCAGAGCTGCCCTGAGGCAGACTCACGGAAGCGTGGCGAATAATCATCGCCTACGGCCCCTCCGACCACCACCAACATTCATTCACATGCATACACATTCATACGAGGCAAGTAGGTTAAGTGTCTTGCCCAAGGACACAACGGCAATGGGATGGACATGGGCTTGAGCGGGATTCGAACCACCAACCCTTCGATCATTGGACGCCCCGCTCTACCCCTGAGCCACGCCGCCCCACAACACAGTCAGTCAACGAGTCACGTGAGGAGGGGTCACTGTCATACAACTGGAAATGAATCAAAGTTAGTCGCGCTATGCAGGTTTAGCTTGCCAACAAAGATGCCATTTTAATTTTTTTAAGATATGTTTTTTTTTTATTGTGGATAGGACAGTTTTGGAAATGTGTGTCCTGGGCCGGATTCTAACCCAGGACGCTGCGGTTTACGCTGAGTGTATGTACGTCAGGCCACGTGAGCGGATCGGCGCGGGGGAGAAATCCGCTCTTCGCTCTTTAAAGCTTGGTCCGCTCCGCTAATCGCTCATGTTGACCCCGCCCCCAAGTCGCTCTCCGCTCGCGCACCGCTCACCTTGAATCGAGCGCTCCCCGCTCCCCGCGCCAGATCGCTCGGCATATATATATATTTTTTTGGAGCATGGTGTAAATTAGCTCAAACTACAACAGTCTACACCCCCTGGGCCCCTTAACAATTGTTTGTATTGAGCCGCATTGTAATTGTACCCATTCTGCAATGTTAAATAACGTTGTTTATCCATTCACTAGCTCTACTAAGCGATGATAGCTAGCCTAGCCACAATGCTATGGTCGCGGCCATTAACGTTAGCATGTAAGCTAACGACAACAACAATGGCGTCAGATTCAGATTTCTAACATCCTGTGAGTGACAAAGCCTGAACATTGAAAATGGCCTTCATGTTTGTACATCGCCATCTGTTGCTTTGGCATTGTACTACATGCATATTACATCAGTGTTAAACCACTGTGTGAGCGAGTAGGGTCGAGCATATTATTATCGAGGATTATATGTTGTTGGCTATCTTGAATTTTTCCTACAAAATAAAATGTTATGTCTATATTTTTTAGTATGCGATTGTTGTTTTTTCTTCTTGAAAATGTGCTTTGATATTTCAAACCCTTCATTCATCATGTATTCCTTCTCTTGTCTTCTTGTCCAGATCTGGAGCATGAAGCAGGACCTGTGTGTCCACGACCTCCAGGCTCACAGTAAAGAGATCTACACCATCAAGTGGAGTCCCACGGGTCCCGGCACCGGCAACCCCAACTCCAACATCATGCTCGCTAGGTGGGAGTTTGTTCACACACAGCTCTTATACATTCAATCTTTATTTAATCTCCATAGATCTTTGAGGGCAAGCCCTCATTTATAATGATCTTGTAAATACATGTACAATAAATATACAATAAATGCTAAAATAACACAAGAGTAAGAAAAAGGAAAATAAATCTACCGGGGAGAAATGGTTGGCGATTAAGGATTTAAACTGACCAATGGATACCATTGTTGTGTTTTATTAGAGTGTATTGTAGGGTGTTTCATGTGTCGGGCAAAAGCAGATTTTCCAAGTTCATTGCAAACTGGGGACTACACAGTACTACCTGATCTGGTCCTGTAACCAATGCATGTTTTTGAAGTTCTGAGACAATGTGCTGATTCACGTGGTTGGAATATGGAGGGTGGGGAATGTGTGTATGTGTGCATGTGGACAATCTTGTCTAAGATAAGAGAAACGCCGCCATCCCCAATAGTGTGTGAGAGCTTGTGTGTTTTTTGTGTTTTGCTGAACAAGACTCTCGTCAGACCCTGGCATTCAAAGGAAACCATGTCTCAGACCAAACTCCCAGGGCTTGTAATTGTCAGTGGCCCATAGCCTTAAACCTGTGACCCAGACAGCCATGCATGTGTAAATGTTCTACTTCAAATACCACAGGCATTTATTGCCTTTGCCGACATCCCAGGGCATGCGCATATATTTCAGATGTAAAACTGTCATTATCAGCACAGCTTGTAAGGAACCCAGTAATCTTAAGTAAATGCCACCATTGTGCACAGAGCCATACATATTAAATTTACTCTGTCTTGCCTTAAATCCCTTTTCTGAGCCAGCTTTCAATTAGTAGACGAGAGCAACCACCCAGAAGATTAAACCTTACTATTAATACCCTTTGTGATGAAGGCGTGTTAATGCAAGTGAGCTTATCTTCTTCATTATCACTTGCTTTCAACTGCGTCTCGGTTTCAGTGTGACATGTTCACAGCATCTCACTTATCAAAACTACATCACACATCTCTCTTTTTTTAATTTTTTTTGGGTGAGCTGGAATAGTTTAGTTTTACTTTATTGTCCACAGTGTGGAAATGTTGTCTTTGGTCTCACCATTGAATAAACGAATAAAACAACAACAATGACAATGACAGCAGATACGTAAGCAGTCATTTGAGGCTTTATAAAAGCAGCACAATGATCTGTCAGTGCCGAGTCCGACCTCATCTTAAATAACAAACGGCATTGCTTGTTGTAATTAACAAAGAGAGGCAGAGTTGATTTTGCACACAAAAAAAGGTTAAAAAAAATTAACTTTTTTGTTTATCCTTTTTTTTTTACATAATCGAATTTTATTTTCATATTCGAATCCCATGCCTATCGAACGAAGCTTCAAAGTATTTAAGACAGCCCTAAATGCCATACAGTATAATGCTGCAATGTCTGTGGGAAAGGGCTCTTGAGTGGGGGTTGAATTGGGGCAGTATGGGGTGGTAGGATGGGGGCATTGTTCCTCTTTGCCCCACAGTGTCTCTGTTGTCGTTGACAGCTGGTGTGCCTCTTTGCCCCACAGTGTCTCTGTTGTCGTTGACAGCTGGTGTTCCTCTTTGCCCCACAGTGTCTCTGTTGTCGTTGACAGCTGGTGTTCCTCTTTGCCCCACAGTGTCTCTGTTGTCGTTGACAGCTGGTGTTCCTCTTTGCCCCACAGTGTCTCTGTTGTCGTTGACAGCTGGTGTTCCTCTTTGCCCCACAGTGTCTCTGTTGTCGTTGACAGCTGGTGTTCCTCTTTGCCCCACAGTGTCTCTGTTGTCGTTGACAGCTGGTGTTCCTCTTTGCCCCACAGTGTCTCTGTTGTCGTTGACAGCTGGTGTTCCTCTTTGCCCCACAGTGTCTCTGTTGTCGTTGACAGCTGGTGTTCCTCTTTGCCCCACAGTGTCTCTGTTGTCGTTGACAGCTGGTGTTCCTCTTTGCCCCACACACAGTGCCTCTTTTGACTCGACGGTGCGCCTGTGGGACGTGGAGCGGGGTGTTTGTATTCACACCCTCACCAAGCACCAGGAGCCTGTCTACAGTGTGGCCTTCAGCCCTGATGGTCAGCACCTCGCCAGCGGCTCCTTCGACAAGTGTGTCCACATCTGGAACACCATGGTGAGTGTCGGAGAGGATTCAAGTAGTTGCACAGATCTGAAGAGTGCTCTAGGATACAGGATTACACTATTAGAGGCCTTTCACACCGGCCGGAGCCGGTTCCCAAACGTAATCTCGAACCGGCCGGCGCGTTCACACCGGGAATAATTGGTTCGGAACATGAAAAATCGGTGCTCAGTGTTTTCTTAGAGGGCCGAACTAAAGCCTCCGTCATGTTCCGAAACCAATTATTCCCGGTGTGAACGCGCCGGGACCTACGTTCGGGAACCGGCTCCGGCATGGAGCCCGGCCGGTGTGAAAGGCCCATCAGTGAGATGGATAAATGGGTAGAATATTTGGCTATATCTTTTGGATTTGAAACTAAATTTAGGTGATAAAAGTGTCAATGGAGTGTGTATGAAATATTGGGTTATGGAGTAGTCAGTTGTACACAGTGATGCAATGGTAAAATAAAAAGACCTTCAGTCAATGATCGTTGTAATGCCATAATCATCAATAAACGCATATATATATGTGCGTGTGTGTGTATATGTATATATATATATATATATATATATATCATTTTAATTTAAAGTTTATTGCAATAGTTGTGGAAATACCTCCAGAAAAGCTGAATTATCATGGTCTCTTATTTATTTATTTTTTTAGCCTTTATTTAACCAGGTTTGTCCCAAAGATTCCTAATAGTCCTCAGTTGAGTTGGTTGTGACATGATGGTTGTGTGTGTTGGTTTCAGACTGGAGCCTTGGTACACAGCTACAGGGGAACCGGTGGTATTTTCGAGGTGTGCTGGAACAGCACAGGGGACAAAGTCGGTGCTAGCGCCTCAGACGGATCGGTAAGCTTGAGTTTAAAGGCAAAACGTTTATTTTGACACAATTATCATTGTACATTCAATGTCCATAACTTGCAGGATTACTTGCGTGTTGCGATGAATGAGAATGAAACAATTGATGAGTCCATTGATATCCTCTATTTTGTATTGATATTGCGTGCAAAGGAAGCCTTTCCAAACAACTTGCTTCATCAACAAAAATAACACGTTCATGGTTGCGGGGCGGGGGGGTGACAGGGTTCATGGGAAATACAGTCTCATCATGAGGATTAGGCTACCAATTGTTTCGGCAAAGGTCTCATTTGTTTACTGTAATTATGCCAAGGTATCACAACCAATCTGGCAGTGGCAATATATTTTGTTGAAGATTCTCTTTGTAGTAGCTTTAAAGGACCACGTCGACATGGGAAATGCGTTATTGTATTCTCCAGAGTCATACAAGAAGATGGATACCAATTTCCTCGTGTGCGTTCAGTAGAAAGCTATCCGGCTGCAAGCTAGCCTAGTTTAAAAACAAATGAATGGAATCACATTTCTCATAATGTTGCCGTGTTCCTTTGAAGCCTCGGACTATTCAATGGTCATTATGGAGTTATTATTATTGATCATATGTACTGTATGTACATGTGCAATTTATTGTTCACTCTGTGCTTATTTCTGATAAAACTAAATGAATAATAAATAGGAAAGCAGCCGTTGCTGTAGTCCCATAACGAGTGCTGATCAACAGAGCCAAGTGTAGAAAAACATTCAAACACATAATGTTTTATTAATCCTGTTATCTCTGCCCTCCAGGTATGCGTTCTCGATCTTCGAAAATAGCATCCCGGCAGAGACTTTGAAGACAAAAATTCTGGAATGTGCAGCGAAAATGCCTTCTTCTGACATCAGCAAACACTCTCATTGGGCGAGACAGGGCTGTACGCGGGATAAGGCCCTCACAGGAACTGGAGGGACCACAGCCTCCTTGTAAAGAAACCAACTAAACTCAATGAGCATTCTTTCCCCGGATGTGTGTTTTTATGTAACGCGCACTCCCGTCGTAAGACCAAACCATGGAAAAATCTGCTGTGATAAAAATCTACAGGATTGGGACTCAGTCCAACAACCCCTTCAGTTTGGCATCGTTTCTCGGGAGGTTTCTGATGAGGAGGCGATGTGAGATCCTCTCCAGACCGCCGATCCTGCTGTTCTCCGTGCCAAGGGGCGGATTCACACACACACACGCACACACACACACACACACACACACACACACACACACACACACAGGTCTGGCATGTAGAGAAAGGTGTGAGTACGAAACACACCAGTGTTTTTTGGCTGTGTGTTAGGCTACACATTTACGATGGAAAAGTTGTGTTTTTAAGAACTTCTCTGAGCAGAAATGTTACTTTGTTGTCCCTAGAGACGAGAGTAACGTTATTAGTGATGCACTGGCCTCCTCACTTTTTTACAGGATGCTTAACAGTTTCTCCTCAGCGGAGACTAGTTTGTTTCAAGAGTTACTTCTGGCTGATTCCTGATTCCTTTTTTTTCCTTTTTTTTAAACGGGATTTTTGAAAGTCAAAATATAAAAGTTCCGCTATGAGGTAGCTCTTAGCTCATGCTTGTTTAACATTGATGTTGACAACAACAACAACAACAACAACAACAAACACCCAACAGCAACAACCTGCCAAGAACTAACTTCTCAAAGAAATGTTGAAATTCAAAAGAAACGTCGTTCTGTGACATCATCTCTACAGGAAGTGTGGTTTATAAAATAAAAACAAAAAAAAATTAAAAATGTTCTCCCTTCTGGATGTAAATTTTAATGAATGTAAAGATATGTAAATTAGCCGATACACAGATTTATATACTGTGTATATATGTTTATATACAGTAAACTTTAATGTCATTCTGTGGAGAGGTTCAGCACTGTCTAAACTCTCAACATTTTGTTATTTTTTTTTCTTTCTCTTTACTGATATTCCTTAATGAGTCTTTTTTATTTGTATTACATGCATGTCAGTTTGATTTTCTTTTTCATCATGATGTATGTTCTACTTGGCCAATCATGTATACAGTAGGTTTGTCCTGGGCGTTACATGCCGGTGAGACGAGAGATGAAGAAGTACATTATTATATATATTTTTTGGTTTTGTTTTAAGCAGTGAAAGTCTGTGCCTCCGTTGCCTGCATTCCGCCGACCACCAGGTGGACAAACTTGAGATGGGACGATAGTCATCGCGTAGCTATTTGCCTAAAGTGTCACAATTCTATGTGAACGTAGATGTCAAACCGTGTCCATGAGGACGTCATGGAGACCCAGCTGAACCTGTGTGGTCCTTGATTCAGGCAACAACCCGCTGAGTGATCAGCTAGTGACACCTTTTCATAAAGCAAGATTGTTCAGCTCTGTGTGCTTTCCTGTAATGTGTCGATGTGGGTCTCACAAGGTATTGGGGGGGTCACCTTAGGAGACGAGAGCAGGTGCAGGTTCCTCTCACACCGATGGTAGAAGTAAAGGTTTAGCACCATAGCAACCAAGGTATACTGGACCACTCTGACATGGTGTTCTGAACATTCTGACACTGGATTTTTTTTCAGATTTGTAGATCTAGTGAATTTTTTTTTTGTGAGCTTCTCTCAACGATATCAGATTGTCCATGATATCGCTCCATGTAAGAGACCAGACCCACTTAGCACAATCCCCTTGGAATAGCTTGTAATGCATTATTGTCCCGTTCATCTACCGTCTTCGGTGACTCAGCGTTTTAAGCAGGTCCCTCACAGGACCGACAGAAGCATAGCGCCTGAGTAGCAGATACCAGCTGGTTCATCAATGTGTGAGTTTGGCACCTTCCCCTGATCAGTCTACTGAAAGTCTTGTTTAAATTTCTACCCCAAAAACATGGTTAGTCGGGCAATGGTGGGTCCACTGTTTAGGTTTAGCTCCCGCTACCTGAGCGGATTGTTCAGATGTGACTTGTAATTTGAAATGCCTATATAACAAACTGGGAGTGAAAAGTTTTCCTGTTTGCAGCGGAGCAGACGCACTGTATTCATTTTGTTTTGACTTGACATGGAGTTAAGCCCTGTATGGCGAGCTCACCATTGCTTACAGCAGTGTGGTGCAAACAGCAGAAGAGACACAATCGATGGGAGTGATCCTGGCAGCTTGCCCCTGAAATTTCATGTCCACTTACCAAGTTCTAAAATAAGGACCGTATAATACTGACCCATTGATTTCCCATTACTCTCGAAGGAACAATTAGACCATTACCATGAGGTCATTGGACAAACTTTATTGACATATAATGACATTTTCCCTTTTCTGACATGTTAACACTTTCCATTAGATTTGAGTATTTGGGAAAGTCTCCGCTACCAATACCTTGTTAGTACAGTGGTTCTCAACCTGGGGGACGGGACCCTCAAGGAGGTCACAAGATGATTTGAGGGAGGGGGGTATACAAATACATTATCATGTTTATAATATCTGGTGTAGATGCAGTTTTTCTTGTGAAATAATGAATATTTGGATGTTCTAAAGCTCTACTCCAGTCTATTAAACAAGTAAAATAACCTGCATAGTAGAAACGTGTGTCAACGGTCACTATTCTGTCTACGATTGTCTATATAATGGGGTCATGAAGAGGTTTCAGGGGTTGTCAACTGCTGTGTTAGTCTAGCATTGGTATCCGTACTGGTGCATCCCTATCTGCTCACTGGTGTCTAATGTAAACACAGTATCTTCTACCTACAGTAACATGCCACCACTTTGAAATGCCTTTTTTTCTCTTCTGGTCCCTTATTATTCTTTTCAGTCCAACTCTCTTTAGAGCAACGTGAAGTGCACTTTTTCAGACGGTTGGGACACCTTGTGTTTGGATGTTGTGGAAAGTGAAAGATTATTTTTTCCTTTTCTTCTTTTTTTTTTTTAAAAGTTTTTAAACGTCATAATTGGACATTGGTGGATGGCTTGCAGTTGTCTGACGTGTTTGTTTGCCGAGAGCCATTATTGTCTGTGTCAGACTGAGAATTGGGCTGTGGTCGGTGGCCATCTTGGCAGGCTATGAGGAGCCCAGCGTGGAGTAAGTGCTGTGACAGCTAATCATCTCTCGCCTACACCCCAGTCTAGGGTGTAGTCACCCCTTGTTTCCAAGACAAAAAAAATACATGAAGTCACTCAGTCTCAAATAAATCACTCTATTTTGATATTAGAAAACAAAAGTGTCATGTGTTTTTTTTATATTCTTGCTTAGATGGCAGGGAGGACTAATGCTATATCACTGAGATAGCAGTTGTCCAAATGTGGAAAGTGGCTTCAAGAGTATATATATTTTTTCTATCTGTATCCATGTCAATTATGCACATTCTGTATCTGCTCATGTTAAAGGCTATAGATAAAATCTTTATCTAGGGGATACGTAAGGGATAATGTATAGCTACATTATCCCTTACGTATCCCCTCCCTACTTCCCATTTCCCCATGAGAAATTCACCTGATTGGATAAAGGTGCTGCTAGTTGAGACATGCTGGTGCTCTAGTGGGACATCTAGTGGCTCAATCTTATCTATAGCACCTTTAATGAGGCATCATTGTATTATCTCACACGTACCACTTACCCAATTACAATTGAGTGCTGAGTGATTACATCAACGTGATCGCAAAAAAATAAAGCCATGAAATAATACTGTCACCAACACAACTTTTTAAGAAAAATGCTCAGTATTTAATAATATATAAAATAGTTATTAGAAGTAAAAATACAAGATGGAAAGCTGGAACAGAGAATGATCTGCTTAAAAGAAAAAAAGACAATCCCATAATCTCTACATTCTCCAGTGCTTTTGGGGAGTGGGACTAATTACCACTAGTGCATAACCGGCGTGAATTGTGTTGAGTGCCTTTGGTCAAAGAGACAGGCTCGTGTAGTTAAAGGAACACGCCAACTTTTTGGGAAATTAGCTTACTTGCCATCTACCCTGGAGTTAGACAAGCAGATACATACCATTTTCTTCTCTGTGCATGCATTAGGCTTAGGGAACAGGAATTCACTGGAAGTAGGTGTGCCAGTGTAGCCTAGTTCTCAACAGTCACGAAATACACTCCAAATACAAGTCCAAAATGTTTCAGTAAACATGCAAGCCATTCTGAAGAAGGTGTGTTCACACCGAAACGTCATGATTACAGGCTGCCAATAAATTTGGAAAAACCTGGAGTGCGTGCCTGGACATTGTTTCCCTATTTTTTATGTATGATATCAGAGGTTACAGCACCCAGTGTCAAGTCTAGTGAGGTGAGCGCGTTCTACAACTTTTTTTTGACCTGTGTATTTACCACGTGAAAAAAAAAATTATAATTAGACATTTTCGTTTTTTTAAGTAGATATACATATACTCTGAATATTTTTTTGTCAAACCACTGCTGCCTGGGTGCAGTGATTTCATCACCTTAAAAGCCCAGTTAAAAAAAAAAAAAAAAAAGCAGCTTTTTTTTTGGTGTGTTCCTTTAAGACACCTCTCTCCCTATTCTCCTGTCAATGACAGAATGTCAGGGCGTTGTACTATTGACTATCTTGACTTCGACATGAGACAGGAGTCATGACAGTGAGGTAGCCTTGGGACTATTCAATTGCTGTACCGTTAATGAGTCAATAATGTAACACCTCACTGTCCTCTTCAGACTGATTAAATGGGGTAAGATGCTGGGACAAATAGAAAAGCAAGTCCTCCGAGGCCTGGAATTACAGTACAGTGGTAGCCATGGACGAAGGCATCTATCCTGCATTAGTACCGACCGCCACTGTAGACATTTGTTGCAATGATACATAGTCAATTTAATTGGAATACGGTAACACCAAAATGCAGTCTATAAAATGACTGGCTACTGGATTATTAATTTGTTTGTTAGTCTAAAATTAGTTGTAATTTTCTTCCTGAACAGTGCTCACGCTGTCAAATCTGTGATAGCTATGTCTGTACTCCTGTGTCATCTACTGGCAAAATGTGAGATTATTTGATTAGCAGAAAAAGTGAAAGTGAAAAGGTAAGGCCCATGGGTGTTTCTACATGGGCATACAGTAGCTCCTGTAGATCATGACAAAAGTCTGAAGCAGAGTATACCTGACAAGAGGAGCGCAATCTGAAGAGTAGGGGAGGGAGCAATGTGTGATAGAAACCATAATATATGTCATGTGGGGGGGGGGGGGGGGGTGCTATGACCTATCATGCTGTGCTGTTGTGTTATGCTTTCATTCATATATTTCATACATATGTGTTTTGTGACCTGTGAATTACCAGGTGAAAGATATTTTCTGTAATATAATAATGTGTGAGGGAGGGGGGGGGGGGGGGGAATAAAAATTCTAAATGACAAAAAGAAAGAGTAGGGGAGAGAGAGGACGGTGGGAGTCTGGTTGTGGATGTCAGGATTTGGGGCTCCACTCTCCCGCTACTGCCTCGCAGAGTTCTCCAAGGATTCTCCGTCTGCGTCTACATCCTCATAGTCTCGATGCTCGCTGGAAATGTGGATTTCAATTGTACTAGACTCTGAACCTGAGCAAGACAAAATAAGGGTGAGATTACCGACTGAATGCTGGTTGATTCCATCTCTTTTCTTTCTGCACACAGTGTGACACTGAAACCATGTTTTTTTCCATGTCAGAGGTGTTTGTGTGTGAACGATTAAAGATTCTGTCTCTTTCTCCCCCATGATGACCTCTTGGAGATATGCATGCTGTACATTGTGTATATTCATTGACTCATTTACTCACAAAATGTATTTTGGGAATTTGGGGTGACGTGTATCCTCACAATAGTTTATACACATTTTTACCACCAGACTGTCAGATCTTAATTTGTGTTTGAGTTTGTGAAAGACAGACAGGCTATGATATTCATAAACAGGAAACATGACAGCCTTGGAAATTGAACTTTATTTCTTAAATTTTCATGTCAGGGATTTTAAATATTGATTCAAAACAATGATTATTGTTTTGTACATTGCCTAGATGGTGTACAGGTACAAATAACTAGAAAATGGTAGAAAACCTTACAAACATATATATCCCAAAATACATTTCATATTTTGCCCTCACTCCATTTTACTAGAAAGAGAGAACAAATATTGACATTTTGATACAATAAATTCCATTGTAATCAATTATGGACAAAATCATTCATCTTTTTAAAATAATTTACCTTGGCCATCTACAGTACCTATTTAATAATTACATTGTAGTGCTTCAAAATACCAGGCAATAAAGTAACCCTTACAAAGAAGTATGGTATTTCCAAAATAGTATCATGGTATTTCCATATTATTTAGTGACCAAAAAAGAGATAGAATTACCATGATATTACCATTGGTGTCATGGTTTAATTTGGATTATATAAAAGAAGCCGTGAAGCCAGACCAGCACTCTCAGGTTAAAAATTTAATGGCAGCCTGAAACAAACATGTTTCGGAATTATGTATTCCTTCTTCAGTGTTATAGCTTGCAAGCTATAACACTGAAGAAGGAATACATAATTCCGAAACATGTTTGTTTCAGGCTGCCATTAAATTTTGAACCTGAGAGTGCTGGTCTGGCTTCACGGCTTCTTTTATATAATACTTAATGGGATTTCAGCACCCAGTGTCGTATCTTGAGAGCGCGGTCTAACTTGACATTTAATTTGGATTATACCATGGTATTATTTAAGTGCAAAAGTTGGTAAATTATATCATGGTAAAACTGAAACCATTAAACTACCATGATACATTGGGAACCTACATTACAGGGATGCAAACACATGTAGGATGAAAAAAGAGAGAGCTAGCCAAAGTCGGAAAATAAATGTGACCGTGTAATATAATATAACAATATGACAAAGGCCTGTGTTATATGTAAAGGATAATACACAACGAGGTGTGCGGTTATTAAAAAATGATGCACAGCGCAGGGGCTAATAACCCCACAATGGTTTGCAGAGATGAAAGTGGGTAAGGGGAAAAAAGGTATGGATTCTTTGGTAGGTTATGTAAACTTTCAATTCATGAAAATGGCCAACATTTCAGATTAGGCTAGGCTGATCAGTTAGGTTTTTTTTTTTATCCACTTTTTCTCCCATTTTCTATTTTTCTCCCATCCCAACTTTTCATATCGTCCAATTCAACCCTCCCCCGTCTTTGAACGTTGTTTCTTGCCTCCCACAAGCCGGCTGCAATGTGGACTAAGTCATACATAGCACAAGTCCCCTCCGATACTCGAGGTAACAGCCGTCGCATCTTTTCACCTGCGCGGCTCGATCTTTCAGCGTCGGGGGTGTGGCCCCGCCCCCGTCGCTTCTTGATTCTACTGCGCAGGCGCACCAACCGACCTGTAGGAGTCGCTGTCCACAACGCCCGATCCCCACCCTTCAGTTTCCCTCCCCGTAATACGGCCAATGTGTATTACTGTGGACGACCAGCTAAACTGAAAGCAATGTGGAGAGCGGGGCTCGAACAGGAAGCTCGAGCCTAGTCTCCAGCATTCATTGCGAGCGCCTTGCCCACTGCGCCACGTAGCCGCCCCGCTGATCAGTTAGGTTTAAAGTTGTGTTATAGCAATTCTACACCATAAATGTAATATATGTCATTACTTTTCCACATGCGTGTTTTGCTTCTAATTTGACTAATCTGCTCTCCTGACATGTTGCTTCATTCAGGTAATTTCAGTTTGCTGCATCTCCTCATCCAGCTCTATGTTCCCTTTCTAGGAATTCCTCAAATAAACAAGCTAGTGTTTTCTAGTGCTGCTTATCTTTCCCCCAGGCATCCTTTGTTTTCTGTAACTTGTTCCAAGGTTCCTAGTGTTTTCCCCTGCTTAATGCTTCTCCTCTTTATTGGAGTGAGAACATTTTGTCCAGGTTCAGTGTTTTTACACATATTGATGACTGAAACGCAAAACCTCATATCTGAAAATGTCACTTTTCTTTATTTTAAGGATACCCAATACAACACACAGCTTTTGGCTTTTGGCAAATATCTTACAGACAGACTGGATAGGTGCAGATAGGAGGTTTCTCATCATCCAAAGTGAGTCAGTTTTGGGTTTACGACTGGTGCGTTTTATGCACTGAGATCAACTATGGCCTTTACTTATCCCTTCCAGGTTTAACAGGGGCTGTTCTTTCGTCTGGTTTGGTTCTCTGGGCCAACGTGGAGTATACTGATCAGGGCTACGTTCTAGCTTCGCCCTATTGTCCAATCCCTATTTTTCTTTGCCTGAAAGGAACTTCGGAAGGGAGATTTCTTGCAATGGCAGCTGCTTATATACAGGCAGGGAGGTGTTGCCCTATACTACTAGTCAGTGGTAGATGCATTCATGAAAATTCTTTCAGTGAGCAGCCATTGGCGCACGGAGCAGTCCAACAGGCGAAGCAATATGCTTTGCCAGCATTCATTTAACTAGTTATAATTCATAACTTTCATTATGTTTAAAGTCTTAGTCTATTCGTATGCCCCCCCCCCCCCCCCCCCCCCACCCGAGAAAATGGAATAAAATAGAAAAGTCACCCAAATTGTCATGGAAATCAAGGAAAAGCTAGTTGTTTGCATCCCTGACAATTGATTACAGTTACTGTGAAAACACAACAGCATGTACTGGATCAATCTCTCCTTGCTTAAACCATCAAAATAGGGCTGGGCGGTATGGTCAGAATATGATAAAATATTTTATTATTTTTCATGTTTAAAGTTACTTGGTTTTTATAGTGCACATTACAGTGATTCGACATGTGTTTTTTGTGTATTTTTGTAATACAATTGTCACTGGGCTTTATCATTCAAAACAGTGCTTTTTAATCAGACAACCATCTTTAAAACATCACTGCAACAAAAGATTTTTAGATTCATCTATAAAATACATACTTTACGATTTCTATATATCATTGACAGAGGTATACAAAAAAAGCCATACCTTTGTATGGATCTGTGATGGTAGGCATATACCTTAATATTCAGTATACCTCCCAGCCCTACATCAAACCATACAATCAAATCATCCAATCAGAGGCTTAGGTGATTAAAAGGTGTTCTAGTATAGATAGATCTGTCTGAAGGACGGATCCCCTGGTGGATGACATCACGTCACAACCGTCTCATCTAAAAGAAAACACATACTTGGCATTAAAGGGATATCCTTGTCACTAAATGCTCAACTACTGCAGTTATTTTACAAGTAAGAGAACCACTTAATGTAAAATGGGTTTCATAGGGGAGCTCCAGTAGCTCACCGCGTACCTCGAACGCTATTTCGGCGTCGGGGACAACCGTGCTCGTCACGGATCTGGGGTAGCGAGTTCGACTCCCGGACAAGCCGTAATTTTCTCAGAGTGTCTTTCCCCCATCTGTACCCCCATTCAACCTGTTTCTGTCGGTCATACTTGACCAGAAAAAAAGCGATAAATGCAAAAAGAACCAGCGGAATGGTCAAAGTTAAAAAAAAAATAAAATAAAAATGGGTTTCATATCCCTTTAAGAGGAGACAGTCCGGCTCCAGGAGACAGTGGAAGGGTGTGGTTGGAGAGCAGTGTGTTATAGGCCGGGGACTTCACCAACCCATGTATACAGAGGACTTCACCAGCCCATGTATACAGAGGACTTCACCAGCCCATGTATACAGAGGATTCACCAGCCCATGTATACAGAGGACTTCACCAGCCCATGTATACAGGGGACTCGCTATTGTCATCTCCCTTCCAGGCCCCGTTACCTTCTGAGAGCACGCTGATGGCGTCGGAGGCCTGCTGCCCGTTGCCCATATTGTTCTTCTTGGCTTCCTGGACGTGGCTCTGGTAGAGCAGGGTGGAGCCGACCATGGGGTTGCAGCCCCCCACGTTGGCCACCGAGGTGGAGGCGGAGTCCCAGGCCTCCTTCCTCCGCTGCATGCTGAGGTCCACATCGAACCCCGTCCAGCCGTGGAACGCCAGGGTGTTGAGGAAGCCCTGCATGGGGTTCAGGATCCCCTGAGGACGAAGAGAATGGTCTTAAAGGGGCCATATTTTGCTTTATTTTTCACTATTTGTATAAGCCTCTCTCTCTCTCTCCCTCCCTCTCTCTCTCTCTCTCTCTCTCTCTCTCTCTCTGAGTGCTGACTGACAGGGAAACCGCTTCCGCATTATTTCCACTCGCTTGGTTTTGCTCATACTTACTCAACGTTACGCTAACTCCTCCAATCACAGTTAACCCCTGAGGTCTAGAGTTTCTAGCTCCACCTTCTCAGAATATTCTCTTTTTTTTTGTTACATAATGTAAAATTACAGATTCATACCTTCAAAATAAGCCATCAATTGTCAAATTTGAGACGATAGTTTTCAATCAATGTCCTATCAAACATTCTGGTACAGTCATTACCAATTTGCAGCAGGAGCCTCTGAAGAGAATTCAGTGAATTCAGCTAATGATAAGGGAACTACACTCCTTCCCAGAATGCAATGTGATGTCAATGTCAATGACTAATTCACACCATGAAACAAAGGCCCAGCAGGGAACAATTACGGCTGAATGGGGGTATAGTGTGACTGATCAATACAGGCAGGCCTACAGCAACACACACTTTGATTTGATGCCATGCATACACACACTAGATGGTTTAGATATTTAGATAGATATATAATAGTAATATAATAGAAAGAGAGAAAAAGAAAGAGAAAGAAAGAAAGAAAGAAAGAAAGAAAGAAAGAAAGAAAGAAAGAAAGAAAGAAAGAAAGAAAGAAAGAAAGAAAGAAAGAAAGAAAGAAAGAAAGAAAGAAAGAAAGAAAGAAGAGATAGAGGGAGAGAGGGGGAGAGAGAGGGATATAGAGGAAGAGAAAGAAAGAGGGAGATACAGAGGAGAGATGGAGGGAGAGAGAGGGAGATATAGATAGACATGAAACCTAGGTATGTAATTTCATCTTTCATTGTGACAATATTGTCACCCACTGTACAAGACTGTACAAGAAATTCCTTCTGTAATGTACTGATTTCTTTTGATTTCTCTGTTTGAGAGAGAGAGAGATAGTGTGTGTGTGTGTGTGTGTGTGCAGGGGAGTAGCTGGGGGGGGGGGGGGGGGGGGGGTTAGGATGATTCCAAGGGCCCAGCAAATGCCCCAATTTTTTTTATAGATTGGGGGCCCCACATTTTTTAATAGATTGGGGGCCCACAAATTGATTCTTTCATGGGGCCCAGAATCTCCAGCTACGCCCCTGTGAGCGCACCTTTCTACTCTGCTGTCATCACCGTGATGCGCGCTTGAATGAACTGCGAGATAACTCATAACTCGTACACACACGCACTCTGTCTCTGCCATACAGTAGTTATGTTGTTTTAGCGCAACGTGGGTATATACACGGGCGAGGATGAAAAGCATGTTAGACTACTTTTAATACATAAATTAACGTTCCGTCGGGTCCCGTGTATTCTCGAGAATGATAATAATAATAATGCAGGACCTCTTCAGATTATATTATCAACGACAGACAGTGAGAAACACAACCCCCCCTCCTCTCGCGCTGAAGAATATGCATATTAGATCACTCAGTGATTAACACCTATGCGCTGTTTGTGTGTGCGCGCGTCCATGTATGTGCGTTTCGTGACGCGATGTAGTTCTTATCGCAAATGGAGATTATTACAATCATACCATCTAGCAAGAATTAAACGTATTTACAAGTCGTATTAGGTTTAGCAAGTTGGGGGACGTATACCTTACATGTCAAAGCACTAGAAATGGCCATTTTCCTATTTTTATCGATTTCTGAAAAGATGTCCTTTTTGAGCATTTAAGAGGGATTCTAATTCTTTTGTTGTCCGCCGACGGGTTCAAAGCTCCAGCGTGACCCCTAAGGGTTAAGCATTCTTACACGTCACAGATTGACGTAAATTCAGAATGGCTTGGTTTAGTGGGGGAGGTTCTTGTCTCAGCTGAACTGGAGGAATGGGACTGGGTAGGTTCTTTCACATCTAGTCAGTGTTAGTACAACCCCACATTGCTAGAAAACAATGCAAACCACTGGAAAAGGCCATTTATAAGATAGGGGACCTTTAACCTTTTCGCGGCCAACCATGTATATATACTAGGGCTGACCCCTATTAGTCGAATAGTCGACTAATCGATCAAAAGGAGCCGTAGTCGACTGCCAACCTCTTAGTCGAATAAAAAAATTATAATAAGAATTTATAAAAATAAATCTTAAAAAAAAAAAAAAAAATTATCATTCTTTCCAAACGAAAAGAGGCCTAGAATACCAGATGCTAACTGCCTAAGAAAACAGGCACAGAGGCACTGAAAGAGGATTTCACCCATCTAATGAACACACTAGACTAGACAAATATCAAGATGTATCCATCAGTGGACCAATTGCATGCTTTTGCAGAGGACAAGAAGCCTTCCTTCGACTCCTTCAGACATTAAGCACCCCCACAGCCCAAATAGAATGAAAAAAAGTAAAAAAAAATTAAAAATTATTATATATATTTTGTTTAAAAAAAGAATTCTTCTCATAGTTGACTAATAGCACATTTCGGCCAATCATAGTCGACTATCCAAATCCTTAGTCGGGGACAGCCCTAATATATACGTTATTGGGCGCCATCCTTAACACTTTGATTACCACTGGTGAACATGGTAAAATGTGGTTAAATGCCAGCACCCACTTCAATGATAGCGTTGTGAACGCATAATCTCTGTCTTAAATTATGGCTATGTGTCTAATCTGCCCGTCGTTTATCAATGACTTGTTTGCAGTCAACATTGTCGAAAAGGATTGTTTTTTAATCGCTTCATTTCCGTTTTATAACATTTTGAAAAGCCCTCGTTTTTCAGGAAGATATAAAGATTCCGTGATAAACGGCATTTACTGGAATATTCTGGCATACACAAAAACGTTGTAATTTTTCTGCCTATTTATGAATGGTTTTCAAATAAACGCTAGATTATCGATAGTATAATTTATGTGTACTTATGCAAGCTATAGAAGCGGGCTGAAATATCGATTCTCTCATTTCCTGATCAACGGCACACACAGACACACACACATATGGGACACGTTGATATATCTGTGAAAAAAGCTCTGATTATCCCAAGACTGGTAAAATAGATTCCTTACCTCAGATCAGATGTTATCCAAAAAGATTATTCCAATTCCTGATCGCCATTCCAAATATCGATCGCGTTTATTGATTCAGCGTTGGGTGCTGGAAATACATAATCCACGCTGTTCTGGGGTCAGCGATCAACTTGGGTCTCTTCAGTTGGCTTGACGGAAAAGTTAAATGAAGAAACTGATGGGGTGCAGTTACACAGGGAGAGACGATAGGGGGCGGTATCTTCCCAATTGAGCTCAGAGAGACTCTGCAGCACTAACCTGAGGCTCGATTGATGAAATATGAATGCAAATCGCCAATAAAAAAAAATACGACAAAGGGCGGCTACGTGGCGTAGTGGGCAAGGCGCTCACCACGAATGTGGAGACGCTGGGCTCGCCTGTTCGAGCCCAGCGCTCCACATTGCTTTCAGTTTAGCTGGTCGTTCATGCTAATACACATTGGTCGTATTAGGGGGTGGGAAACTGATGGGTGGGGATCGGGCGTTGTGGACAGCGACTCCTACAGGTCGGTTGGTGCGCCTGCGCAGTAGAATCAGGAAGTGTCGGGGGCAGCGTGAGCCTCCCACGCGTTACTCCTCGCCACTGAGAGATCGAGCTGCGCAGGTGAAAAGATGCGACTGCTGTTACCTCAAGTACCGGAGGGGACTTGTGCTATGTATAACTTAGTCCACATTGCAGCCGGCTTGTGGGAGGCAAGAAACAGCGTTCGTGACAGGGGAGGGTTGAATTGGATGATACGAAATTGGGATGGGAGAAAATATATAGAAAATGGGAGAAAAAGTGGATAAATTTTTTTTTTAAATATGACAAACAAACGCTATATAGCGTTGGTGGCATTCAAAGGTCGGCATGAACTAACGACAAAACGCGTCGCTGGCATCCAAAGTGTTAACACATTGGGTGCCAACAACGAGATACTCGTTGTTGGCCGCCATGCGTTGGTTGCCAACAACGAGATTTCTCGTTATTTCTTTTATTAGCGATATCCATTCATTTTTCATCCGTCCAGCCTGACATTATCATTGGGACTGGCTCTGAGCTCGAAAAGGGCAAATACCGCCCCCCTATCGTCTCCCGGATGGTAATGCACATCATTGGATTGGAGTCGATGGGAAAATGCATCAGGAAAAAACTCCGCCCCAGGGTTTCCCCACCTCTGGAAAGCAGTGTCGTGTTACCAGATACACAGCGAGGCTGGAAGCAGTTTGGATCATGTGTTTCAGACTATAACGTTGGATCAATAAACGCGATCAATATTTGGAATGGCGATCAGGAATTGGATTAATCTTTTTGCAGAACATCTGATCTGAGGTAAGGAATCTATTTGACCAGTTTTGAGTAAATCAGATGTTTTTTCACAGCGGTCACAATGTGTGTGTGTATGTGTGTGCGTGTATGACGTTAGCGCTGACCACGTCATGGATAATCGATTTTTCAGCCCGCTTCTCTAGCATGCATAAGTACACATATACTATCGATAATCTATCGTTTATTTGAAAAATATTTATAAATATACCGAAAAATGACAATGTGTTTTGTGTATTTCAGTAAAGAGCTATTTTCGCGGATTTTTCTGGAATCACTAGACATCTTCAAAACTATACCCGTATTCAAAACGGTATAAAACGGATATGTACTGATGAAAAAACTATCCGTTTCGTACATGTTGACTGCAAGCAAGTCATTGATAAGCGACGGGCTTTTTAGACACATAGCCATAATTTAAGATATAGTTTATGCGTTCGCAAATGTGCTCGTCCTCCCATTGATTAACGTGGTGGCATCCAAGCGATAACTCGTCATATCCGGCTGGCAACCAATGTGTTAAAAGGCCAACTACGTATATATACGTGTTACCACTCGGTTTTGCTTTTATTCCATTTTAATATCCTACTCAATGTCACAGAGCTGTATGTTGGCTGGAAACGGCATATCGGGACTCCGAAAGTGCAGTACTGGCCAGATCCTGGTATTGGCGCTGTCTCGATAATGCAGTTTCCCCTGTTGCAGACCGGGTGTCACTTTTTTTTCACTCCGGGTTAGCTTTTCTGTTTCGGCTTTACCCGATCGCCTGGAATACTTTTTGCGACACCGAATTCAGTATGCAGTAAAGGAATATAGCATCAGCCAATGGACATATCGATCTACCAGATGGCAATCAAATAACTGGGAAATTATTTTTGGAATCCAACCGGCCACAGGTAAGAACGATTTGACGTAAATTTCAGTCTGATCGGACCTTGTTCTCATAGCCATCCACTCTGTCAGCGTATGATGTTGAAATAACGAATGCCGTTATTGGTATCATTCATGCATTCATGGTGGAACATGATACTGATCATATGCATTTGGATTTTTAACTCTAGCTCGTGTAGGGCCGAAACGCCAATCGATTTAACGTTATTAGCTTAGCGCCCTATAACTAGCTTTGCAGGAATTACCCCAGACCATTGCGCTATATAGTTCATATTCACAACGCTATAAAACGGGAACGTATTGATGAAAAAATTATTTCTTTATGGCATATTGAAGGGAAGGTTTATACTGTCAATTGACAATGACAATGGACACATAGCAATAATATAAAATATAGATTTAGCTCTACAAACAACCTCATGCACACTGTTTGCGGACGACTCAGCCCTGCTGGTCTCTGACAAGAACAAGTTACAGGTTGAAAAAGCCCTCAGCTCGGAACTAGGCAAAATCTGCATATGGCTCGCCGACAACAAACTATCATTACACATGGGCAAAACAGAGTCCATTCTCTTCGGTTCAAATAACAAATTCAGCAAGACCGACGGCTTCTCGGTTACAGTGGGTGACAATATTGTCACAAGGAAAGATGAAATTACCTACCTGGGTTCCATCCTAGAGGCTAATCTTTCCTGTGACAAAATGGCATCCAATGTAATAAAAAAAGTCAACCAACGAACTCGATTCTTGTACCGGATCTCCTCCCTGGTAAACAAGAATACCCTGAAGACTCTGGCAGGAGCACTCATTCAAGGGTACTACGACTATGCTTGCACCTCATGGTACCAAAGCACCTCAAAGGCACTAAAAAACAAATTACAAACATCTCAAAACAAACTAGTCAGACTACTGCTTGACCTGACTCCTAGAACCCACCTCACCCCTGCCCACTTTGACAACCTAGGATGGCTTAGAGTAGACGACAGAGTACAGCAACTTGCAATGGGCCTGGTCTACAAGATACACTACGCGACCAAGGTACCCATGTACATGTCAAAATACTTCCCAAAGGTCAGTGAATACCACGATCACAACACTAGAGGGAGCTCCACAAATCATGTTAAACCCAGATTCGGCTCAAACAAGGGACTAAACACGTTTAGCAATTATGCCACATCAATGTGGAACGCCCTACCCAAAGCTGTAAAAGAATGTGAATCACTACCCACTTTCAAAAACACTCTGAAAGAACACCTACGGGAGACTGCAATTCAAAACTGGCCCCTACAAATGTCCTAACCCAGTTGTACAGTAAATGACCAAGTATGGCTTTGTCAGTATTCCAATGTACAGTGTACAGTGTGTGTCCCCCTACCCAACCCCCCCCCCCACCTCCAATGTACAGCCCCCACCCACCCACCCAACCGCACCCCACCCACCCAACCTCCTCCAATGTACAGTTTCAATGTCAAATGTATATACACTCTTTTTCTGGTCACTTTTTGTATCACAAACAGTACTGTATTTGCAAATCCGATATGTCATAAATGTATAGATGTAGCAGTACTGTCTATCTGTATGTCATGTATGTCATATATGTTATGATGAATTGAAAATGGGGGACCCTGATGTAAACAAGACGAAAGTCTTTCTCTGGTCTGCATCCCCTTAACAATTGTATGTATTGAGCTGTACTGTACTGTACCCATTCTGCAATCTGTTAATAAACGTTTCAATCAATCAATAAATCAATCAATCAAACTTGTAATGAAAAGCTGGCCTCATAGAGTGGGATTAGACGGGCCCCAATGGCCCCGAATGTGTTAAGCTCCTTCCAGGTTCTGCCCTACATTCCCTGAGAAAACATTTTGGTTTGTTTACTTAGTTTGAGCTTTTTTCAATTTCAATGCCCTATGTGGGACCAGGGACAACGATGGAAATAAGTCCTGGACTTTTCGTTTCTATCCCTGACAAAGCAAATACTCATGTGATCTGTATATGTTTATGTCTAAATAAAATCAATCAATCAATCAATCAATGTTTCCTCACCCCAACAGGCCACTTGAGTGACTACATTATGACTGTACGTGAACGTGACCTTTTTGTGAGAGCTGGATTTAATCGCCTTGTCTGTCGCAAAGATCTGTAGTAGAGCTGGGAAGAAATATTGGGGAAATCAATATCAAATAATTTCATATGAATCGAATTGATCAATCTTTTAACATATGCCTTTTTCTTTCAGTGGATAATGTGAAGATTTTTGCTAAACGTTATTTCTAGCACGCATCCCGTCCCTTCCAATTAAAAAAAATAATTTTCCCTTGAAAGCATCATCATCAAGCCTAATTGAATCTAAATCTAATTGAATCGGCTAATCAGTACTGATACCCAGCGCTAGTCAATGGGAACGTTTTTCTCTAATTCTAGGACTGTTCTCTAAGCCCTTTGTTCCCTCAACTATTCCTTCATAGGGCTGAGGGAACATGGGGCCTAAAAGTGAACTTTGGGCAAAGGGAACAATGGTCTGAGGGAACACTGAGCTGAACCTCTCCTTCATAGACTCACTAGAAATATAATTATACAGTATGTGGCGAAGGTTTTATGAATATAGCTGGTAATATCTCTGGCCTGTGTTTTTCTTTGTTCACGTTTCCTCTAAATTATATCTTGTAAGGGAGATGTCAGCCCTCTGTCACGAGCCGACACACACACACACACACACACACACACACACACACACACACACACACACACACACACACACACACACACACACACACACACACACACACACACACACACACACACACACACACACACACACACACACACACACACACACACACACACACACACACACACACACACACACACACACACACACACACACACACACACACACCTGACACATGACAGTACTGAGTAGAGCTATGGGAGGAGGTATCAGTGGATCTGTGTTTTTCTTTGTTCACGTTTCCTCTAAATTATATCTTGTAATTCCACAGCTTTCAATGAACAGCGGCATTGTGATATCACCATTAGAATGTCCAGTTCTCAGAATTCTATCTCACAACTCCTCAAATGGGTTCTAAAAGCTCACAGTGATCCTGGTTTACCACAATAGTCTCTGACTTGTCTGCCCCTGGGCTGTGTGACCCACCATGATGAACCACGTGATGAGCGATGCGTTCCTGATGTTCCTCAGACTGGCGTCTTTGATGTCCGCCTGCATCTCCAGGAAGAACAGCAGGCTCTCGTTGATGATGTTCGGCACCCAACTGAAACACACATGCCAAGAGCACTTTAACATAACAGACACATAATAATAATAATAATTCATTACATTTATAGAGCGCTTTTCTTGACACTCAAAGCGCTCCCCACAATGTAGGGTGGAAATTGCCTCCTTCACCACCACTGGTAGCACCCAACCTTGGGCTACGCAGGCTCAATGGCTGCCATACACTGGTACCCTGCACACATCACAATGGCTGAACGGCTCAGGAGACAGGGATTGATATCAGCCAATTAAGGGGAAGGATGATTAGGTGGCCTTGATGTCACATACGTCTATAAAATAGTATGATTAGGTTACCCAGAATCCTTTATTTAAAAAAAATTTTATTGATCTTTTTCCCCCTCCATTTTCCTCCGATTTTCTCCCATCCCAATGTTAGTCGTATGCCAATTCCCAATCCCTTCCTGGTCGTTGCGCACTTACCCCCCACAGTCAGATCATCTGGGAGAGTGGAGGCTATCACGTGCTTCCTCCGACAAACGTCCAGCCAATCAACCGCTTCTTTTCACCTGGCAGCGCGGATCCTCCCTGAGAGGGCGTAGCGTGTGGAAGGATCACACTATCCCACTCAGGTCCTATCCGCGCTTAGCAGGCGCCCCGACCGAACTGTAGGAGTCGCTGTTTACAACGACCCGGACCCACCCCGCCAGCTTCTCCCACCCTCTAATACAGCCAATTGTATTAGTGTGAACGGCCAGCCAAGCTGGTGACAACCCCGGAGATGTGAGCTGGATTCGAACAGGCGAATCCAGCTCACAGCTTCGGGGTTGGTGACAAACGCAATCTCCGCTACGCCACCTAACCGCCCACCCAGAATCCTTTATAATCATTTATAATATAGACCATTTCAACATAAACATTATACATTTGCCCCAAGTTTGTTTCCTGGCGCGATATTTGCTACTACAATAGCTGACAGGAAATGCACTTGGGCACAAGCTGTTCCCCTAGCGACAGAAAGGTCTATGCGGTAGATAGATAGATAGATAGAATAGTTTATTGATTTAGAATGGAATAACACATATACATTTGAACACAAGATGAAGAGGCCACTTTTTTTTCACTCCGGGTTAGCTTTTCTGTTAGCCTGAAGCGAGGGCTTTACCCAATCGCCTGGAATACTTTTTGCGATGCCGAATTCAGTATGCAGTAAAGGAATATAGCATCAGCCAATGGACATATAGATCTACCAGATGGCGATCAAATAACTGGGAAATTCTTTTTGGAATCCAACCGGCCACAGGTAAGAGCGATTTGATGTCAATTTCAGTCTGATCGGGCCTTGTTCTCATAGCCATCCACCCGATCAGCGTATGATGTTGCAATAACGAATGCCGTTATTGGTAATCAATAATCAGAAACGACTTCCCCCGCCCCCCCCCCCCTTTCATGCATTCATGGTGGAACATGATACCGATCATATGCATTTGGATTTTTAACTCTAGCTTGTGTAGGGCCGAAACGCCTATCGATTCACCATTTACCAATAGGATTAAAATAAACACAATAAAGCCATAGGCTTGTTTCCATTGTGGTCCTTCATCATTGGTGTCAGTGGATTTATGTACTGGTGTGAGGACGTGGGTGTTTGTAGTGTCTGTATGTCAGGATGTGTGGTGTAAAAAGGGGGGGCGATATATTGCATACAACTTACAATAAAAAATGTCAACTGTGCAATACCAATAATACATGCATACATACAACAATATTCCATTTTATAGACAATAAAAGAATACAAAGGAATAACCCTTTGTTCACTACTCCCAGCTTCTGCTACTTATGATCCACCTCTTTATAACTGATTTAAAAGTGGAGAAGGGGCTTATGGGCTTCAACTCCATTGGTACTGTAGGCTATTCCATAGTACTGCTGCTGAATACAGGAATGAGTTTTGGCCTATTTTTCTATTACATCTCACTGGGACGATGTCTGTTGGACTACCCCTGGTGGCATGTCCGTGTGCATCCCTTACTCTGTTAAAATATCCACTAAGATATTGAGGGACAATATTCTAGAGTATCCTGTGTATCATGTTGAGTTTTAATTGAGAGACCCTCTCCTCAACCCTGAGCCACTTGAGGCTGTTAAAATGTGTCTGTGTAAGGTGAGTCCTGGGATGGAGTTTTAAAATCATTCTAACTCATTTGTTCTGAGCTGTCTGTAGCCTACCTTTCAGTGCTACTGTGATGCCAGTGTACCAGGAGGAGCACGCGTAGTCATAATGACATTGGATCAGGGCCCCTGCCAGGACTTCTAAGGCTGACCTGTTAATATAGGTGGACACTCTACAGAGAAACTTTATTCTCTGATTGATCTTTGTGACCACCTTTTGTGCCATGCTCACCCCTGATAAGGTGTTGTCCAAAACACATCCTAGGTATGTGTGATTATTGATCAATATGATGCTAGCTCGTACAGCTTTATATGAACCACAAGACTAAAGTGCTGCCATGATGGAGCAGTTTCTAAATCCCTTAATGAAGAGAATAATAATAATGTTGGTAGAATAATAGCTGTAAAGCATACACCATGTTTAACACAATATAATGTGTTACAGCTGTAAGTAAAGGGCTACCTAAACATCGTCTTAGTATCTCAATAGGATGCCCCTTTCAATGAGGCTACATGTGGGGAGGAGAAGCTGATTCAGTATGCATGTTTGTTTATCTATTGTCCAGCTGATAACTATCTCTGTGAAATTCATTATTTTCAGCCTACAAGGGCAGCTGATATCAATCTCTGATATCCAAAACTGCTTTATAACTTTGAATTCTCAATTGACAGGCTAAAGACTTTTGATAAGGCTGGCTCGAGTTACGTTTACCAGTAACATTGTTTCATACTAATTAAACTAATTGGTTCATGTAGACAAATACAATGAGTTAGTAACAAACCCATTATATTTTGATGATATGAACTGCAAATAGCTTAAGATGTCAAGTGATCTTCTCATAAACTACGCAATTCAGTTTGTTTAATTAGTTGCTACCTTGTTATATTTTGATGATAGGAACTACAAATTGCTTAATATGTCATGTAATCTTTTCATATAGTAGCCTACATAACATGATCCAGCTAATATTTTTTGTGCAATTTGGTTATAAACAAGATGCAACACACAACATTCAGGAGAGATTCCACAAGGAAAATGTAATTTCCAGGTAATCCTCGTCAACAGAGATACTGTAAAGTAACCTACCATATAAAGAACACCAACATGATTTTGAAGAAGCGTATTTTTATCTCAGTGGCCAGGCGCCTCTCATTTTCCGTGTAGATTCCTTGTCGCCCTTTTAGTAAAGAAGTCACTATATGGAGAAGAAAAGGTGGGTTTGGGGATTATTTGTGTCCACATCAGATCCGAGGTTGAATCATTTTAGAATTCAGTCAAATAGAAAACTTATAAATATAAAATATAAAATATATATAAAAAAATATAAATAAACATAAAAATTATTCTGTCTTTACTATAAACTGGGACTCCTTTCTGTCCATCCAACGTTTTAGAGTTGTAAAGAAATTATTGACTAACCCAAATAATAATAATAATAATAGAAATTATACTTTGGTATACTTTCTATGTATTCTGAAATAATACATACATTGTTGTATATTAAAACCACTTAATTTGTACTCAGTGTGTTAAAGGTTGTACTTAAGATGTGCTAAAATATGTTGAAATTATATTATGAAAGACCTCTTTAAATCGCATGTTTACGGGATATATTTTCTTATTATCTTTGCCTTCCAAACAGCCTCCTGTTTCACAGCAGAGATAACTATATAGAAGGATAAAATTAGGGCTGGGTGGTATGGGGAAAACATGATATCAGTTTAGCACATGATGCGACAATAACTTTCTCTACCTTAACATCTTAAAGATGTCAAAGAACTGCCCATAAGCCCCAAAACACCAGTCCATCGCCCCAGTCTCACTATCAAAGGAGAAATGGTAGAGGTGGTGGAGGCTTTCACATCCGTTGACATTACACTGGAGTCGACAATAACCTCAGCTTTTGATAAAGGGAAATCCAAGATGGTGTCGCGCAGTGGAGCAGCGGCTCAGGGCTCTCCGACTCGGTGCTTTGTGTTTTTATATTTTTTGTCCGTGTTTGTTGAGTTGTGTTATTCCTAATTTCATTGTATTACTGTATGTACAATGACACTAAAGCTTTCTATTCTATTCAGCATACCATAGATGTTTACAAACATTGGTCCTAATTCGAACGTGTTCGTAAGTAGTACCTTTGTAAATATCTTGGTAAAAAATTCGTACCAACAAATTTACAAAAATCCTCCTCCAGATTCTTGAATGTGTGAAACGGTCTCCGTAAGTGGCCAAAATCTCCGCAGCTGAGTTCCCATGAATGAAATATGTCACTCATTCTTAAATTGCAATGCGCGTTCTCGTTCACCTGAATTTGCATACAGACACGCCCCGCCAGCTCCTTATAATGCGAATGAGGTGTGTGCAAAACGTGGAGAAATGGTTTAGTGAGGCAGCCTCAGCGCGCGAGCACACACACACACACGTTCCAGCTTGTCAAGAGCCAATTGCGCAGTCGTTCAGTATTGACATTAGCAGCCACTTTAACATGAGCACACACACACTCATGCTGCACACGCTCACACTATGGACACTTTACAGAAGGAAAGATCACTTTAAGAATAGTATAGCTTGATATCGTATAATATAGCATTGTATAGCAGTGTACATAAAGACCCAATGCCTCATCCGTAGCTAACAGTGTACTGCACTGCCACAGGACCTAGCATGTCCTACCATGCTCTGTAAATAGCTCATGTACAGATACCGATATGCCTACTTTGTTTACTTGTTTATTGCACTATGTCGCTCTATTGGTTGGACTCTTATTATTATTACTTGTATTATGCACATCGTTGCGGGCGAGACCCCCCGCATTTCACTGTATACCTGTTAGGGATGGGTACCGAATTCGGTACTTTTGAGGTACCGAACCGAAACACGTCGGTACTACCGAGTATCGAATCAAGTGAGAAACCGAAAAAAAAATAAAAAAATAATAATAATAAAAAAAAAATATTAATTTTTTTTTTAACTTTTTTTTTAAACTTTTTTCTTTTCATGTCAACGTCACACGCACAATATATGCTTACCTAGGATTTGACTTGATTCAACAACAAAGCAGTCGGAGCAATGGCAAGCCGAAAACTGTCGAAATTGTAGTTAGTTTGGATATTTTTTTTACGACTGAGGTAGGTAAATTAAATTTCTTGAGACTAAAGTACCGAAAAAAGGTACCGTTGGGTACCGGTATCGATTCACAGGTACCGGTACCGGTATCGGTTCAAATGTGAAAGGTGCCCATCCCTAATACCTGTATGCCGTGACAAATAAAACTCTTGTATCTTGTATCTCTTGTATCTTGTATCTTGTATCTTACTAAAATGATGTCATGCTAATATGTCATGTTCTACAGTAGGATATAATACTATAATACCTAATAAAATAAGTAATTAGAATAATAGACTTTGCTGGAACAATTCATTTAGTACATATACAGTATGCATGTGTGTGTGTGTGTGTGTGTGTGTGTGTGTGTGTGTGTTTATCAAACCAATAATAAATAATATCAGAGAAGACAGTATATGGCATATTAATACAGTATATGCCACTATACAGTAGCTATATTCACCGTGATCAGTTTAGTTCTTATTTATTTAGTTTGCAGTGTGTGTAATGCTCATGATGCCTCATTGAGTCAGGACTATAAATGCAAAACGTAATAGTTAATGATACAAATATTGTCGTATTTATTATCATTATAATTATTTAATTCCACGGATGTCTGTTGTATCGGCAATCCCCAATGACTTGTCCCAGAGAAAGCTGTTGAAAAAACGGTCTGTCCGACTTACGACTGCCTTTTCGAGTTCGTAAATCCTACATACAGTAAATCCTACAAACAGTAAATCCTACAACGAATTTACAATACGAAGCCGTTCGAGAATGCCGAATAAGTACGCAAATCGAGTTGCGAAGGAATTCCTTGGTAACTTTTACGTATGTCCGTTCGAGAATAAGGACCATTGTCAACCGAGACTTATAGCCATCTGTAAACTAAACCCCATCTTCTTCTCCTCCTGTACCGTACCGTTTTCCCATATGCTTACAGCCACCAATAAGAAAAAAACTCTTAAAGATAACTAATTTAGCAGCAAACTCTTTGGCATTGTCTCTGCTGTGTGACCCCTGATATTAACACATTGGACGCCAGAGGTCGCTGTGGGCGTACGGCCGTTTGTGCCAGCGCTGTAATGAAATGGGGGTAGATGCCGGCGTTTGTAGTGCTAAAACTATATTAAATATTATAGCTATGGATCTAATAACAACGTCGATTGTCAGTGAGTTTCTTCCGGTCAACATGCAAGAAACAGATAATCTTTTCATCCATACATTTCCGTTTTATGGGGGCTCGTAGGTGCATCCGTTAGAACCGCTTGCCCTGCCCAAGTGTTTAGACCCCACCCCCACGCCGCAGCTCGGCCCTGCAGACACCAAGCCATATAGTTTCAAATGGAGTGCAATAGCAGCCGCAAGGCGTTAGGCGGCGGTATCGGACCGCTGCGGTCTCAGACAGAGTGCCACAGATGTCCACGGCACAGCAGGATGAATTATGAATGGAAATAGCGAATAAAAGAAATAACGATCATAATAACGAGTATACTCGTTGTTGGCAGAATTCAATTGGCGGGCTATAACGAGTATACTCGTCATTGGCAATTAATGTGTTAAGTGTTCCTCTAAATCCTGTATTTTGTATAATTCTGTAAAATTACCTGTTTGTGTTATCAGGGCTGTACGCTAAGCTTTTTCACTAGGGGCACACTTGCCCCTAAATGACAAATTTAGGGGCAAAACATTTTTTTAGGGGCACATTTTTTAATAACAATTTTACCATTATTTATATTGATTGTTTTTGATTTAAAAAAAAAAAAGAAAAAATTTATTTTATATAATTTTTTTTTTAAATAAAATATATATATTATATAATCATACTTGTAGTTGTATTATCTGCGAGACATCGCCACCACGCAACAAGGCAAAATGCTCGCTATATGCAACCAGCTCCACTGTCTGTGTGTACTCGAGTAGCCTCCAGCTATGGCCAGGATTCTCCGGAGCTGCAGCTGGACCCTATACTGTAGCCTCCAGCTACGGCCAGGATTCTCCGGCGCTGCAGCTGGGCCTATTGACTATATTCAGCGTGCCCTCAGCTCGAATACGCATCGACTCAGTGTTATAAGACATTGATATCAGGAGCTATCTGTAGCTATTTAGTTTAATGGGATGTTTCGTTTTGAACAGTGAGCTAACGCGAGCTATCATGCACTACTAGACTTGCTGGAGCATTTGTTGATATCAGTAGCTAGCCGGCTGGCAGGCTCACCGAGGTCCCAGTGTCCCACTAGAGACTAGTGTTTACAACAGCCACGGGTGCGGGAGGGAGGAGGAGGAGGAGCAGCAGACGCCGCAGCTCTCTCTGTGTGTTCAGTTCAGTTCAGTTCGGCTCACTATAGGAGGTCGAACGCGTCGAAAATATGAAGCAATACTTTATAATGAGAGAGTCAACAGCTTTAAGTACCTCGGAGCCTACATATCCGAGGACTTGACATGGACCACACACATTGACAGTGTTGTGAAGAAGGCACGACAACGCCTCTACTTCCTCAGGCGCCTAAGGAAGTTCCAAGTCAGTCAGAAGATCCTTAAGAACTTCTACTCATGTACAATAGAGAGCATCTTGACCGGCAACATCACCTCCTGGTTTGGGAATAGCACTGCACAAGACCGAAGCAGACTACAAAGAGTGACACATTCAGCCGAACGCACAATTGGAGGGGGGCTCCCCACCCTCCAGAACATTTACAACAAGCGTTGCAAGGGCAAGGCTAAGAGAATCATTAAAGACTCCAGTCACCCGAACAACTGCCTCTTTGAACTGCTGCGGTCAGGCAAGCGATACCGGAGTCTCAAGGCGAGCACAGAAAGACTCAGAAGAAGCTTCTATCCCCAGGCCATCAGGCTGCTAAACGAACAATGAATGAACACTACACAACAACAACCACCAAACGCACATAGCACACACATCCACACGCACACACTCACTTTAAACAAACACACTGTAGCACCCACTCCACACACTTTATAGCACACACCCACTTTAAACAAACACACTGTAGCACCCACTCCCCACACTTTATATTTATTGATGAAGGATTGCACTACAACTCGTACACCTTACTTTAAATTGTACCTAAATTGTACCTCATCCCATTTCTGCTTTGCACTAGATAGTACTGTACATTAGTACACTGCATAGTATTGTATATTATATGGTAACTCAGAACATTGTACATATGTCTATACCGAACACTGTGACCTCATTTTCTTCTTCTAAATTACATGCTATACTATGTTATTTGATACTATCTTGTCTAGCACAGTCTCTGGAGCGTAACAGTAAGAAGCATTTTGTATGAAAGTATTCTGTACTTCTGTATGACAACTATTAAAGAAACTTGAACTTGAACTTGAAACTAATATTTTATTTTCAGCTTTTATAGTTTCACAAACACACATCAAGACAAATCACAAACACAAAGAAAATAAAAAATAAATAAAAAGAACACAAACAGTATGTTGCCACTTGCCAGACACTGTCACATCAATGAACAAACATACACCATGTCATATGCTATACACTAAGGACGCAAGGGGCTGATTCTCTGACATATATACACATACATATATACATATATATATACACACATACATAGTAGTGTTGTCGAAAATATCGAAAAATCGACATATCGATTCTGAATACCCAAAACTGTTTCAATACTCATTTCCCAAAATATCGACACCTAATCATTTATAAAAAAAGATTAAAAAAGGGCGGCTAGGTGGTGTAGTGGTCTAAGGCACTCGCCACCAGTGTGGAGACGCTAGGATTCGCGTGTTCGAATCCAGCTCTCCACATTGTTTTTCAGTTTGGCTGGTCGTCCGCAGTAATACACATTGGCCGTATTACGGGGAGGGAAAAACTGAAGGGTGGGGATCGAACGTTGTGAACAAGCGACTCCTACAAGTCGGTTGGTGCGCCTGCGCAGTAGAATCAGGAAGTGTCGGGGGCAGCGTGAGCCTCCCACGCGTTACTCCTCGACACTGATAGATCGAGCTGCGCAGGTGAAAAGATGCGACTGCTGTTACCTCAAGTACCGGAGGGGACTTGTGCTATGTATGACTTAGTCCACATTGCAGCCGGCTTGTGGGAGGCAAGAAACAGCGTTCGTGACAGGGGAGGGTTGAATTGGATGATACGAAATTGGGATGGGAGAAAATATAGAAAAATGGGAGAAAAAGTGGATCAAAAAAAAAAAAAAAGATTAAAAAAAAAAAGGAAGTTGCATTGTTCACTTCAATACCCGCAATAGTACAGCAGTCCACACACACACATGTGCATTCAGTTAAGTCGGAACATGACTGCAATACAAACAGTTCAGCCCGTCAGGCACATGCAACACAGACCAGTGTTTACATCTGTCTGCCTGAGAAAACACCATGCTCTGCAACAAAAAACGATTGAAGTGAGATAAACAGTTATTTCCAAATGTATGATCTAAAGATAAACAAAGGGTTTCAAAAGTGCCATATCTATCCTCTCCTACAATACCAGAGAGAAGCTGAGGAGAACCAACCAGCAACAGAAGCAAAACCTATCAAAAAAAAATTTAATTTAAAGGATAACTCCACTATTTTGGGAAATTTGCTTATTTAACATCTTCCCTGGAGTTAGACAAGAAGATACATACCTTTTTTGTCTCTGTGCGTGCATTTTAGCTTTGGGAATAGACGCTCCGTTAGCATAGCTTAGCTTCATCACTGGAAGTGAGGCAGGACAGTAGCCTTACAGTGCCTTACAGTGTATTGCAAGGTCTGACATTGACCAAACTTGATATGCATGACCTTGGTGGGCTCTAGGTCAACTCCTGCAAAGGGGGTCAATGTCAGACTTTGCAATCAAAAGTTAGGGGGCTAATAACCCTTGCCATAATTTCAGTGCGCCCCCTAACTTTTGATTGCAAGGTCTGACATTGACCCCCTTTTCAGGAGTTGACCTAGAGCCCACCAAGGTCATGCATATCAAATTTGGTCAATGTCAGACCTTGCAATACACTGTAAGGCACTGTAAGGCTACTGTCCTGCCTCACTTCCAGTGATGAAGCTAAGCTATGCTAACGGAGCGTCTATTCCCAAAGCTAAAATGCACACACAGAGACAAAAAAGGTATGTATCTTCTTGTCTAACTCCAGGGAAGATGTTAAATAAGCTAATTTCCCAAAATAGTGGAGTTCCCCTTTAAGATTGAACCTTTTTCCCTGTGGTATCGAAAAAGGTATCGCATCGAAGCTCGAAATTCCACTATCCTGACAACACCAATACATAGTACAGAAAATACACAGGAGGACATTGAGAAGCACTTATGTTCTAGCTAAGCATTCCAAAAAGGGACCCCATATCATTTCAAATTTGTTCAAGGTCTCAGACCTACTGTGACGAATGCTTTCCAGCTGCAGAGAGGAGACCATCTCAGTGAGCCATCTTTTAAAATTTGGAGACGACGTGTCTTTCCATTCCTTCAGGATAATTCTTTTGGCCACAGCCATACCAAACATCAGGGCCTCCTGCTCATTGTAAGGTAATTCTGCAGTGTTAGCTGAACAGCCGAGTAAAGCTAGAAGGCAGTCTGGGGCAATCTCTCTTTTGTACGCCTTGGTATACCAGTCAAAAATGTCTACCCAGTACTTAAATAGCTTGGGACAAAACCAAAACATATGTGAAAGATTACCCTCTGCGGACATGCAACGATCACAGATAGGCGATACAGAGGGATAGATTCTATGCAGTTTGGTTTTAGAGTAATGTAGTCTGTGAATGACCTTAAACTGTATAAGTTGGACTCTGGCATTAATAGAACATTTATGTATCCTGCTAAGTCCCTCCTCCCACATCTCATCAGAGATTTCCATACTAAGCTCTGTGGACCATACATCTTTAATGTGGTCGGAGGAAGCCATAGATTGGACAGAGAAATATGAAACAAAATCAGAGATCAGGTGTTTTGAAACTGGTGATCGGCTCATGAGATTATAAAACTGGTAATCAGCAGGACATGTCTCAAAATCTGGGATATTACTGCGGACATAATTTCTAACCTGCAGGTAACGAAAGAAGTGTGAGCTTGTAAGATTAAACTTAGACTTAAGTTCGTTAAATGAGGCAAAGTGACGATCAACATATAGATCTTTAATAGTGGCCAGTCCCTTTCCCTTCCATAATGAAAAAACAATATCAGATTGACCAGGGGGAACATCACATATTGGAGCATATGCCGAGGTTGAAGGTACTTTGAAAACCTTTTTGATTTGACTCAATATTCTCAGTGAGTTCCGAAGGATAAAATTGTTGAGAGCCATCTTATTAATCGTATCACACTTAGAAAATAACATTGCAGGAAGAGAGCTTTTTAGGTTCACATGCGCCTCCATGTCTAGCCACCTGGGGGCGTCCATGGCTACTGTAGCATCACCTATGAAGTAATCTTGCCAGAAGGTCATGGCCCTTGCATTAGCAGCCCAGTAGTAGTGCTGGAATACCGGCAGGGCCAGCCCCCCCATATGCTTTGGCTTCTGCAAGTGTGCTTTTGAAATACGATGTGCTTTATAGCCCCAGACAAATGGCAGAAGTATAGTGTCTATCTGTTTAAAGAAAGAGGCAGTCAAAAAAATAGGCACGCTCTGAAAAAGGTAAAGGAACCTGGGGAGAACCACCATTTTTATGACATTCACACGCCCCACCAAAGACACTGGCAAAATTCTCCACCTCTCCATATTTTTCTTCAATTTTGAGACCATTTCACCAAAGTTCAGTTTAAATAGGAGTTTGGGATCCTTTGGTATAACTACTCCCAGATAGGTGAAGTGGTCATATTCTATTTTAAAGGGTAAGCTGTCAGTAAAGGAAGAGTCTAGGCTCCCTGAGATGGGCATGAACACACTTTTCTCCCAGTTAATGGAGTAACCAGAGAAAGTACCAAACTGCCTGATTAAATCTAGGAGGCATGGGGCGGAGGAGGCAGGATCAGCAAGATACAGGACCACATCATCCGCATATAGCAAAATACGGCTCTCATACTTTCCCAACTTTATTCCTGTGATGTTGGGATGACTCCTGATACTGATAGCCAGGGGTTCGAGGGCTAAATTGAACAGTAAGGGACTAATACAACATCCTTGTCGGGTGCCACGATGGCGTGCGAAGGAGTCAGATCTATCAGAATTGGTAAGAATGGAAGCTCTGGGATGAGCATACAACATTCCAATAAGAGAACGAAACCTGTCACCAAAACCAAAGCGCTGGAGGACACTGAACATATATTTCCATTCGATCTGGTCGAATGCCATTTCAGCGTCAAGTGATATGATCGCCGGCTTAGTGTCCTTTCTTTGGTTAGAGTACAATATGTTTAGTAATTTCCGAATATTAGAAAAAGCAAGCCTGCCAGGAATGAATCCCGTTTGGTCGGAGTGGACGAGAGATCCGACATGCTGAGCCAACCTAGTGGCCAACACCTTGGCAACTGTCTTTTGGTCAAAATTTAACAAACTTATAGGCCGGAACCCTGCTGGATCAGTCCCATCCCTACCTTTCTTGAGTAAAAGGCACACATTTGCTTCGTAAAGGGAGTCAGGGAAGACATTATTAGTGATAGAATGTTGAATCATTCTAAGAAGTAGAGGGGCCAAAATGTCACTGTAAGCTTTATAAAACTCCACCCCATACCCATCCGGGCCAGCGGCCTTCCCGCTAGGGAAAGATTTTATTGCACTTGTTATTTCCTGCAGGCTGAAATCAGCATCTAGCTCATCCCTTGCCTTATCACTAAGCACTGGCATATCAATATTGTCCAGGAAGCTCTCAACCTCAGAGTCTGGGGCATGGCATCTAGAGGTATAAAGGCCAGTATAAAATTCTTTAAAACGGTCATTTATGTCTTTAGGGTTAGTCAGCAAGCTGCCCGATATAGATTTGATATTATGAATTGCCTGGCTGGCCTGTACACCCCTCAGCTGCCTAGCCAACAGTCTGTCTGGTTTATCACTTAGTTCAAAGTGCTTCTGTCTGAGTTTAAGGAGGAGGGTACTAACCTGCTTGCCCAGAATAGAATTGTATTCATACTTCAATTTGAAAATGTTATTTAAGTCCATTTGGGATTGTGATAGTCTGTAAACCTGCTCCAGCGAGGGGAGCCGTGCCTCAATCTCAGCCAGGCGCTTACGTCTTTCTCTCTTTCCAAAGGCTTCATAAGATATAATGTGCCCTCTCAATACCACCTTAAGAGACTCCCATAGTGTAGCGTCGGAGACATCACCGGTATCATTAGTCTCCATAAACTCAATGAGTCGAGATCTCATTTGATCCCGAAATGCTTTCTCCGAGAGCAAAGAGGGGTTGAAGCGCCAACTGTATCGCGTCTGTGGCAGTGCCAGCTTTACCAACATAGTGATTGGCGCATGATCTGAAATAAGGATGCTATGATATTTAGTTTGCAGCACACTAGATATAAATTTAGCATCGACAAGAAAATAATCTATTCTTGTATACGATTTGTGGACGTGGGAAAAGAAAGAATAATCCCTGTCTGTAGGGTGCTGCAATCTCCATATGTCAACTATGTTCATAGAACGCATTAAATTGTTTAGTACTCCAACGGAATTAATGGTCGGAGGCGGACGAGTGGACGTACGATCAAGATAGGGATCTAGATAGCAATTAAAATCTCCACCTAAAATCAAGTTGGTGGTATTCAGATCAGGGAGTATGTCAAATATTTTACGAAAAAAGCTTGGGTCGTCAATGTTAGGACCATAAATATTCAGGCATGTTATTGGTAGTGAATTAATGCTACCAGACACCATGACATATCTGCCTCCGGGGTCGGAGACTACCGTGGTCATTTGAAATGGGACAGATTTACTAAATAAAATAGCAACCCCTCTTGCTTTGGAAGAAAAAGTAGATTGGTACACTTGTGACACCCAGTGCTTCCTCAGGCGCCTCTGTTCCGTTGGAGCTATATGAGTCTCTTGTAAAAATATAATATCTGCAGACAATGTTTTCAAATGAGCAAATACTTTTCCCCTTTTAACTGCACTACCCAATCCTTTAGTGTTCCATGACACCATCGTAATAGGCTTCTCACCCCCCGATATATTAACCCCTTGCGTCATCACGACCAAGTGATAACAATCTTAATACAAACAGCATGGTATATGAAGTACATTTTAATCCATTGATTATCCACCTTCTTGAAAGAGACTTCAGATACAAAAATATAACAATAAGGACTGGCAACACAATAAACCCCCCCACCCCCCCACCGCCGCTTACCAAAACTGAACGGCAAAATCCCCATATACTCACGAAGACAGCTGGGCAAAAGAATAGGCATCGCATTGCACCGGTTAACGTTATAGTTACCAATACCTAGACAGCTGTCCCTCCACAACTCAGTGGATGAAAAATAATAAAGTGTTCACACGTGTCTTATGTTGAATAGTCAACAAATCAGTTTATATACAGTCAGCTTGAGACCGCCAGCATGGGACCAGGTCCATCAGTTGAGAGAGTCTTGGAAAAGCGCACAGCCTCCTCCGGGGTGCCAAACATTGTGACAGTAGAGTTGTGCTCGACGCGCAACTTGGCTGGGAAGCGTAGGCTGTATTTCACATTTGCCTCTCGGAGGGTCTTCATCACATCACTGAAGGCTCTGCGCTGGGTCATCACGTCCGCTGTATAATCAGGAAAAATATACACTCTGGACCCTTTGTAGTAAAGATGGCCGTGCTCGCGGCTGAGACGCAGGACCCGGTCCTTGTCTTTGTCGTGGTGCATCTTGGCGATAATGGTGCGTGGTTTCTCCCCCTCAGCGGGCTTGGCTAGCAGGATACGATGGGCTCTGTCCACTTTAATTGGCTTGGTGAAGTTTTCACTGCCAAGTAGTTGCGAGACCAACTCGGTCACAAAGTCAGTAGGCCTTCCCTTCTCCTCGCCCTCTTTGATTCCCACGAATTTGAGGTTCAGCCGGCGGGACCGGCCCTCTAAGTCGTTGAGCTTAGCCCGGAGTTCTGTGTTTTCCTTCCGTAAGGATTTTTGGGATTCTTCCAGGAGTTTCAGACGCGCGTCGTGGTCGTTCACCGTCACTTCTATCCCCGTCACTAGCTGCTTCGCGCTGTTCTGCTCGGACTGCTGGGATGCCAAAGTGGCTTCAAACTTGTCCAAACGGGATGTGATAGAGACTCGGGTCTCGTCCATCGCTTTCTTCAGACTCTTACCCTGGCTTTCAATTGCAGCCAGAATAGCAGCGCTGGCAGTGTCGTCAGATGTTTGGGCTGCTGCTGCCCGTCTCGTAGTGGCCATTGTTTGTCGTTTGCCAGCTGCGGTTGCCTTTTTTTTGTTTGTTTGGCCCCTTCCCATCGGTAAATTCCATATAATCTCAACTTTCCACGGCGGTAGTGTTATATTTAGTCTGTTGATACTTTTTCAAGCAAACTGTTAGATAAACGTGTGTTTTTTATACAAAATTAGAAGTTGAGGAGGGAGCTCAGAAAAATGCGACTACTCCATTCACCGCTCACTAGCGCCCCCCAATATGAAGCAATACTAACTTTACTTTTCTTCATAGCTAAATGAATCAGACAGTCAGCCAGTCTATCAGAGTGAGTGCTCAGTCGATTGTTCCCGCTGATCATACCTGCCGAGTGCTCACTGCTCAGCTCGCGTGAGTGACGTCATCGCGTCATCACACGCCCCCTGGATAATTTAGGAGTGAAATGCGAATGCAAGGCTTGAAAGCACTACTCGCAAGCCCGCCCCCCAGATAATATTTACCAATCGCAACGGCCAATTAAAGGGGCAATTCGCGATCATCTCGTCGCAGTGTACAGCCCTGGTTATGTACGCACCTACTGTGGAAAATGATTTCCTCCTCGAGGACAAATAAATGTGTACAGAGGGAACTGACCTGCAGATGTGGTATTAATGAACAGCACAGGGTTGACCAGGAGGACCAGCAGCATTGGGGCGTACGTGGTGACGTAGTGGGGTACAGCGTGCTGCAGGCCATTCTCACAACTGTAACAGAAAGAGAGAGAGAGAGAGAGAGAGAGAGAGAGAAGAGAGAGAGAGAGAGAGAGAGAGCGAGAGAGAGAGAGAGAGAGAGAGAGAGAGAGAGAGAGAGAGAGAGAGAGAGCGAGAGAGAGAAAATAATTGTCAAACAGCCATACCTCTACACTGATCTCATGATACTTGATGGTATTCCATATGGAAAAGGATCATATAAGAAACATATAGTTCTGCCTTCAGAAAGTTATTTAAGAAAGATTTCGTTTTCCGCCTGCAGTTTTTAATACTGTTATTATTATGTTAGATTACTGGTTGCCGAGCCATATTATATGGCAGATTATCTACATTCCTTGTAAGAATTGTACATGTGGATTTAGATCATATAAGAATCTGGTATAAGATTTACATCGTTTCCATTATTCAAACACCGTTGCCCCACTACTGGCTTGGCTTGTGACTTTTTATGATTTATAGGACTGAATATGTTTTTTCACTATCAAATTGCTTGACTACGCTTTTGATGCCAGGATTGTCAGTAGATGTGACAGTTAAACATTAGTCCTACAGTACATGTATTTCTAGACTATACGTTTGTTTATATTCCCTTAGGGAAAAACTATCATGGTATTTCCAAAAAAAGTCTACCAAAAGAGGATGTAAATACCAAAAAGGTCTACCAAGAGAATTATGGAAATACCATAGGTACCATGGTTTAAATTGTGTTATACCATAGTATTATTTATACACATTACTTTTACCAGGGCAGTACCATGGTAAATTATTTATTTGAAAATACCATCACACTACCATGAAACATTGTCTGTAAAGGTTGGTACATGTAACGCATCATTACTTGGAGATGGACGGGTAGTAGAGCATAGCCACCCCCTCCACACACAGCAGCACGGCCAGGCCCCATGTGATCATGTGGTAGAGGACGATGGTGCTGATGGGGGAAAGAAGCAAGTCATGAGACCCACGCTGTCAACACAGAATGCTGCACAGGAGAATGTTCATCTAGTTAATTTGTACAATGTCAATCACAGAGACAAAAACAGATACACACTGGACTGGACGCATGTCTGCTTTCTCCCACATTATTATAGTTTATACTGGAACTGTGTACACTGCTGCCCTTCTCGTCTCTCTTGGAAAAGAGATTTTAAAGGTGGCTAGTAGTTAGGCTAAACCTGGCCTTTTGATAATGACAGCTTCTTTGGAATTGTAGAAATGTAAGAGGAGAAGATCACGTGGCTGCTTGTTACACAGAAAGACCATTGTTCACGACTGAAATATAATTATTAATATTATTTTTGGTGTGGTAGGTAACGACTGACTGTATTCACAGTAGAATATATTATATATATATATATATATATATATATATATATATATATATATATATATATATATATATATATATGAGAAACACTGCAGCACATTACAACAACAGCTTTGTTTTCACCTTAGAAGACTCATCGTTCAGATTCATCCTGCAGTCACATTTCCTCTGTACCTACGTATTTATCAGCGTTTCAATCCGACAACCTTTCTCACAAGAAAGAGTACACTATCTTCTATGGATCCTGTGCTTGGCAGTTCATATTATTCCCAGCACCACATCCAGGAGAAGAAAATGATTCATCTTATGAATGTTATGAATCAACATTCATCCTTGTATTCGTATCGATATACTGCAGTCACTGGCTACCGCAAAAACAACTGCAAAACTATATACTGCAGTCACTGGCAACACTTTGAATATCTTGTCAACAGAGTAGAAACAATATGAATGATAGAAAGACCAACATACTGCAGTGTTTGATTCATTATTTGTATTTTAGTAACACCAGACACAGTCCTCCTGAAGGAGAGCACTGAGACTAGTGGGTACAACTTGAGTAAATGAGGCAGAGCACTCAAATCGATGGTAGTTATTTAAAACACAGTGCCCTGATTTATGTATTTACATTGATAGATATGGATAGATAGATAGATAGATAGATAGATAGATAGATATGGATAGATAGATAGATAGATAGATAGATAGATAGATAGATAGATAGATAGATAGATAGATAGATAGATAGATAGATAGATAGATAGATAGATAGATAGATAGATAGATAGATAGATAGATAGATAGATAGATAGATATCGGCAGACAGACAGACAGACAGACAGACAGACAGACAGACAGACAGACAGACAGACAGACAGACAGACAGACAGACAGACAGACAAGCAGGGCAGAAGAGGAGGTGAAGAAGAAGGGTACCTGATTCCTGCAGATCTTTTCACCACCAGGAAGACATCTATGGCGTAACAGAAGGTCCACCAGAAGGAGGCGCTGAAGAACAGCTGAATCCACATCTGACAAACAGAAATGAGGTGTTTGACCTGTAATAAACTAGGCTATATGTAATTGTTCCATCTATCACCTTTATTTCTATGTTCTCTTCCTTCTTTCTCTGTTTGGCATTAGGTTTTTATTCTAGGTTTAGCGTACTACACCTTGTTTGTAGTTTTTATCTGTGTGTAGGTTTCTTATTTCAGGTCCTAGTTGCTTTTGATTCAGATGTGTATTGCCTACGTGTTTGATTGAAATTGAGTGAAAATGGATCAAATATACATTTGTGTACTTGTCGTTAAAAGAAAATCCACTTGATCTGCACAAACCAAATGAATCCATGGAGATGTCAGTGATTAAGAACCTCTCTTCAATGATATTTAGTTGAGTAAGCGGTACCTCACCTCTAGTTTTTTCTCTTGAGGCATGATGTCAAGCATTTAATTCTACAAGACCAAAAAACCTCCATGTGGAGTTTTGCTATTCGAGACGGGACTTTAATGACATTTCACATCGTCTAGAGCAGATAAAGGTGGTCAGCAGGATCTCTTTAAACACGGGTCCCTGGGGTCGGACGAGTTACAGTTCACCACGTCAACCCTTATTCCATCATCATATCATTGCATGTGACTGCATCTAATACATCAAATTACTTGTCTTCCCCAGGTACTTTTCACAATGCAGGAAGGGCCCATTGGTTTGACTGTGGAATGTTAACGATGGTAACAGACAGGCGATCTTTCAGTTAAAGCTCCATCAGTGATTTATTTATGTAGGCATACAAAGTAGTTTCATTAGATGTAGCCACTAGATGTTACTACAATTACATGAGCACCACCAAAACAATGTGCTGTTTACAAATGCTGTACCACCAGTGTGACACTGTTGGCCACTGAGAAGCTCCACTGGAGCAGTTTGGGGTAAAAAGAAGAACACACCAACATTATGGGAAACGCGCTAACCGTCTTCTCCAGAATCAGACACGAAGATAGATACTAATTTCATCTCAGTAGAAAGCTATCCGGCTGCAAGATAGCCAAGCTTAGCACTATTAATTTGTGCTAAGCTATAGCAAGCTTGCAGCCGGATAGCCCATAATGTTGGCGTGTGCCTTTAAGTGCCTTGCTTATACATACTGCGGTCCCGACACAGTGGACCTCTGGCCACACATCACTGCTGTTGGTCACTGAGATCTGGTCAACAAGGTTTGGCAGACCGAGCCAGAGGGATGACCTCACAACGATACCTGGACAGGAACACAAGGTCAGGGTCAGAACAAGGCCCCGGCTAGTGTCTTCATACATGGAGGGGGACAGAGGAACAAATGACAGAGCAAATCAACACAGATTATAGAGACCACAGAAACCTTCACCAAAGGCATACATGATAAATGTTGAGCACACCTTCTCTTCTGCCAAGAGACAGCTGTCAAAAGTGTCAAGTGCCCTAGCATAACTAAACCTTCTCCAGAGTCAGACGGGAAGATAGATACCAATTTGTGTTCCTTTAATGCCTTGTTTATATCCATATTGGCTGCAGGACTGTATGTAGAATGTGTATCGTGTTTGACCAATCACTTTATCTCCTTTGGAGAGACAACTTCTAGCAGACCTATTTTTACATCGGTCCGTCCGGGGCGCAGCCCGGGGGGGGAAAAGAATGCGAATAAATGGACAGGACAAAGAAACAGGGAACCAGGCAGACGGACAGACAGAGAACATAAGAACACCTCAGATACACAACACAACAGCAAAGTAACTAGTGATCATCCAGAGCGAAAAGGTGCAAGGCCTTGAATGTCTGTACGGTGTTGGCAGACTTGATCTTGAGGGGGAGCTTATTCCACAGTGTCTGCGCCATCACTATTTACCGTACTTTTCGGACTATAAGCCGCGGCTTTTCCCCCCATTTTTCGACCCTGCGGCTTATATAACGGTGCGGCTTATATGTGACTCGACGTGACCAAACCCGAAAATGTAAAAATCTAAATATTGCTTTTTTGACTGCATTGAAATGTTATTTATCTGTTCCCTTATTTGCTAAACTTAATACAACTTGTAAATGAGTTAATTCTTGTTATTTGTCCGACAGTATTGTGTCCCAATGCTAATTACATATGGTAATTAAACATTAAAACACCTGCGGCTTATAGTCCAGTGCGGCTTATATATGTACACATCATTCAATTTAGCTGCTGCGGCTTATAGTCGGGTGCGGCTTATAGTGCGAAAAGTACGGTAGTTGTGCGAAACACAGCATTATAAATCAATCATAACTGTCCGGCACATTACAACCCATACTTCAAAGATACCAACTGTCAGTGGCTCGTCACTAAAGCCCAATGATGTGTCACGAACCAGTCCTGTCAGATTTATTGGGCTATTGGTTAGGAGAATTGGGGGCAGGCCTAATCTCTTATACTGTAAGCCTTCCTTCCTTTTCGTTGGTATAGGATACGGCAGGTCGGTTGGTTGCACGAGTGACAATAATACCACGATGGCTGCCTACAGTAGCCATGCCAAAGAAACAGCATATATTTCCTCTTAGCATCTGTGTCTTTTCAGTGTTTGTTTTTATCACAGAGTGATATCGGAGTGTTGGACATCCCGTGATGAAGACCGGGAGGACGCAACCCTCTTTGTGCCGCCCCTTTGCCTCAAATAGATCCGCTATTAGCTCTATCTTTAATCTTTCAAAATGTTCAGTTGCTATCGCTATCAGCTCTATCTTTAATCTTTCAAAATGTTCAGTTGCTATCACATGCACTTATCTGTGTTTCACTACACACATGAGTGCATGCTTACCAACTGTTCGCCTGTTTTTACTGCAACACTATCACCGACATCTAAGAAGGGAGATCCCCCCTTGAATGGCCCTTCTAAGGTTTCTCTCCATTTTTTCCCCTATTGCTAGGTTTTAGTGAGTTTTTCCTTACCTTCGCGTGGGGTATGTCTGGGAGTGTTGCATTTATTTAAAAAAATATTTGACTTTATGGTGTTCTTGTTTCGTTCTTGACTTATTGTGATGTTTCTTCTTGACTTGTTTAAAGAAGACGTGTCCGGCCCATGGGGACAGTAACGTGTGTTGTCGGGCCTTAAAAATAAATTTGATTTGATTTGATTTATTTACAGCTAAATGTCAAGGGGGGAAATGAACTGAAGCCTCTTTAGGTCAGGGTGTGAGCCGCCAGCCTGCTTGAGTTAGTCCAGGAGAAACTAGAAGAAGATACTGGTTGTAAAGGCAGCTCCGATCCATATTGTTTATGGCCCATTTTTTCAAATAGTAAAATGAATAGGACACGGTAATCTGGTCCTGTAGGTACCCTTTGAATGTAATGATACATTTACACATTTTGTGAAAAAGGCTAGTGGTCTATGAGAGCAGCCAAAGGAGGAAAGCAGTAGTGTAAGGGTAACACTATACATAGTATTGCATTGACAGTATCTTGGTAAGCAGACAGGTGATAGTAATCAAATAACAGGTCATCGTAACAGCTGCCAATGAGCTGTGGCATTGTGCCATAAATGGTTAGCATGACACATGTCATGAGGATACTAGGAATACTTACTGTAGCAGGAATGGCCACCTTGTTCTCGTCCGCCCACCGGCCTAATTAACATTGAAATATACAGTAGGATGGTGGTGGCGTCAAAGTACACCCCACCTACCCACTGTATACAGTATGCACCTCGTCAACTACCTCTCCCACATAACACTGCAGGCAGTACTAGAGTTGTGACAAAAAAAACAGGGGGGATGGTCAAGGCTGCAGATGTCATGACAAGTTTGGGGGGGGGCACAGAGTAGGCGGGTCCGGGGGCATCGATACACTACTCTTATATATATATATATATATATATATATATTTTTTTTAAACAAACATATAAACAAACATGACAACACACGATAAGATATACAAGCATTAATTACAGTGCATATCCAATGAAATTACCATTTAGTCAAATGTCTTATACAGGATATACCCCTAATACCTGTTATCTAAAAACCTACACACATATGCTCCAGCTCGTACCCCCCCCCTCCCGGACCCCCCATTGGATAATCCAACCATTATCATTCGCTCCTAACCAGACATTACCATTATATGCTAGCTTTTATTCTCTCCACCACTTCTAACCACATAGTCATTTTGGATTCATTGAGACCCAAAATTCTTGCTGTAGATATTTCTTGATAAATCACATCGAGATATGTAAGAGTCCAGACCTTCCGGCACATTTCTTCCGGTTGAAACCATCGTGATGCTATCAGCTTTGTAGCCACTGTGATACCGGATAAAACCAATCTCTTTAGCTGTGGAGGTACTGCATGTTCAAAGACATCATTCAGCAGTAATACAGAGGGGTGTACAGGTATATCCAGATCCAATGAATGAATGAATGAAATGAATGAAAACTTTATTTAACAGATTGCAGAATGGGTACAATACAGTACGGCTCAATACATACAATTGTTAAGGGGATGCAGACCTGAGAAAGAAGTTTGTCTTTTGAGATTTGATAATTGCTGGGTCACTTCTTTCCAAAATATCTTAACTCGTGGGCAGTCCCAGTACATGTGCATAAATGTCCCTTCGTCCCCATTTGTACATAGGGAGCATTTGGAGTCTTGTTTAAGACCCATTTTGTTCAGTCTTATAGGAGTTAAGTATGTCCTGTGAATGTAGTTAAGATTGATTTGTTGATGGTCCGGGTTCCTTGATGCAAGGCGTACATTTGCCCAGGCTTCTTGCCACTCAAAATCTATTTCCAGGTCTGGTATATCCCTCCTCCAGACTGAGTCTAGATGGAGGGTTTCATACGAGGCCGTTAGTAATTGATGATAAAAATCTGAAACAAAACCTCTCGATGTCTCTCTTTCATAGAAACATTTGTGGTATCTGTGGTGTACAATTGGTATCTTTAATGGAACACCGTGAGCTTTCAAACATGCCAATAACTGTGCGTAATAATAGTATGTGGACTTGGTGAGATTACATTTTTTGCGTATTTCATTGAAACTACAAAAACCCTGTTTGTTGAAAACGTCTCCTAATGAGTGTATGCCTTGCTTTTCCCATCTAGGGAATCTTATAGGTTGTTTTCCAATCAAGAGTGCATTGTTATTGAATAAGGGAGTATGATTATGCCATTTATGTGGGATAGAATATATTTTTTGTGTTTCACGCCATGTCCTGATCGCATGAGTGATTATGGGGCCAAATTCCGTTCGCATTGCTTAATTGATAATTTGGTGTATACTATGCCCTTCAGCCTATGTGGAGCTACTATATTTTCTTCAAAATTTCTCCAGGATACTGATGCTTGGGGATCAAACCATGTTGTTAGTGGTCTTAAAGTGTACGCCTTAAAGTAGTGGTAGAAATCTGGGAATGCCATACCTCCGTCTGCTTTGTTTCTCTGTGCGGTGGATTTTTTTTATACGTGGTGGTTTGTTATTCCAAATACATTTGTATGTGGAGGAGTGTAATTCTTTCCAGTAACCCTTTGGAGGGGGTAACGGTAGCATTGAGCTGAAGAAGTTGATTCTAGGTAGGACGTCCATCTTAACTATTGATATCCGTGCCTGTACTGAGTTTTTAAGTTTTGACCACCTGACAAGGTCGTCTTTGATTTTGTTTTGGATTTTTATGTAATTGTGTTTCACCGTTTGGCTTATGGTAGGGAATATTTCAACTCCCAAACATCTAAAGTGTTTTACCATCTGTATCTCTTTTGGGAGGGTTATATTTCTTTTTGCAGGGGCGTTAAGTGGGAGGAAGGCCGACTTCGGACAATTTATCCTAAATCCCGATAGATCTCCAAAGTCCTCAATCAGCTTGAAAAGATGAGGCAATGCGGTGTTGGGGTTTTGCATGAACAGTATTACGTCCAGTGATGCCAGTAACGCGTTACTAAGTAACGCGTTATTGTAATCTGATTACTTTTCCCCGAAAATAGTAATCTAACGCGTTAATCTTTAAAAGCCAGTAATCTGATTGCAGTTACTTGTCCAAGTGGCTGTGCATTACTATTTCGTTACTATCTCATCATAAATTCATAATGCAGGCGGAATGCAGTATTTTATTTCGTTTTCGACAGTCAAAAATACATTTTGAGCTGTTTTTCTTTTGGGAGTGACGTGGTGTGGCAGTGAAAGGGTTAAATACAAGAATGTGTCCCGCGGCGTGACTGGTCCCTCTGTCTGTGAGTGACTCTGCTTTGGTCCAATCACATTCCCCATCCACAGTCTGGGAATCAGAGGCAGAGTAGGGCGGGTCTTCACAACACGTCATGTGACATATGCGCCAATCGTGTGACAGCAGGGCTCCGTCGTCGGAGAATTCCACCCCAAAACGCTTGGCAAAATTAAAAGTGAAACCGGAAGTTGTATACTGCAGAGGAAGAGGAGGTAGAGAACCTGGGCAGGCAGAGGGAGGGAGTTGGGAGGAAGATAGAGGAAGAGCCCCGTCAGAGTGTGGCACAGCAGACATCAGAGAAACACGGAGCGTGTGGCCACACTAAACTGTTGAATGAGGAGGAAGATGAGAATGACACGAAACCAGGACAGGAGAAAGGAAACATTACAGGAACCCTGACTTTCGCCCCTACATTCGTGGGAAGTGTGACAAGCACAGGCCAGTTTCCCCTGCTAATAAAGGGGAACGATATCTTTCACATGCCATGGTCACCTCTAGACATCGATGGTTTAATAGTAAGACTACCGGACCTTTCAGAAGGAGCCTCCAGGTGGATCACGCAGTTTGAGGAAAATACGTCATCTTTTCTGCTAGCAGTGGGTGACGTCAAATCCCTGTTGACGCGTTTGCTAGGAGTTGGTGCCTGCCGGGACATCATGGGTGATACATCGATGCGAGTGGCATGCGACACGCAGGCCCATGATGGAGACATATTCAACGCGCATAGAGCGGCGTTGTGGTACAAACTCAGGAATCAATATCCATCACGTATTAATCCGGCAAAACTGGCAGGCAACCCCATAATGGAGACGGAAGGGCCTGGCGCCTATGTGAACAAAGTACTGAAGGAGTGGAGAGGTGAGCTAGGACACAACCCAGAAATTGACCCGTTGCAGAGAGCGATGTTTAGAGAAAGTGTGATGAGAGGGCTTCCAGAGGTGGTTAAGAATAGACTGGAAGACGTGGTGGGGTTAATGGACATGACTTATCCTTTGTTCTGTGCACATGTAACACATAGTGTGGAGAAGCAAAGGGCTCAGGAGCAGAAAGTCAGGGATCAGGATAGAAATGACGCAAGGAAGTTAACTCAGCAACAACTGCAGCCCCAAAGGAGGCTGCAGGCAGTAATGGTGTCATCTGCTACCTCTCCACCCATGCAGGACCAGGGACCCCCGCCTGCACCTCAGGTAGTGAGAAGCTATGGCTATAGTTCACAGAACCAGGCGTCCAGGCGGCAGGCAGGGAATGGGCAATCAGGCCCACGGTTTACACTGGGACCGGGGAACGAACAACAGTTTCCCCGTTTCCACTGTTGGAACTGCGGCATGCAGGGACACAGGGAAATGAGATGTAGGCAACCATACCGTCCCGGCTCGGAGTATGGAAGACCCGTGCGCCAGGGGGAGTCACAAGGGCCCCACGACCAGGGGGAGACAGGAGGGCCCCGAAACCAGGGGGGTAATCACTAGGGGTGCCCAGAGAATGCGACGGGGGGAAATCAAATGATTGTGGTTTCCAAGGGAGCTGAGCAAGAACCTATTCTGCAGGTCCTAGTGGAGGGCAAATTAACAGAGATGATGGCAGACACTGGAGCAGGTTTTTCCTGCATAAAGCAAAAATACGCCGCTCACTTACCCCAGTCTGGACAGTATGTTCGGACGGTCGGATTCTCGGGAAAAACACAATTAATACCCACATCAGATCCAATCTCTATGACGTATAACAACAAGACCATAACAATACCTGTATTAATTTCGGACAGCACCCCGCGCAATCTCTTGGGACGAGATGCAATGTGTAAACTAGGCTGTAAAATCCTATGTACGCCTGAGGGGATTCAAATTGAACAAGACGTGTACCAAATGATGCTACAAGGGACGGGGGAGAAAGAGGCCACTGTGTTCTGGCTGGGCAACATAGATGCAGAGCTGCAAAGGGTCTGTGACCCCTGGGAGCCATTTCTGAAAACCCAACTGCCTCAGTCTAGACCAGACCTGGGCATTGTACGGCCCGCGGGCCGGATACGGCCCGCGGGATGATTCTGACCGGCCCGCGAAAGATTACATGATAATAAAAAAAAATAAAAAAAAAATAAAAAAAATATTTTTTTAAACATTTTTTTTTTTTTTTTTTTTACTTTTTTCTTTTCATGTCAACGTTCACACGCACAATATACACTTAGGAGACATGCTCAGAAGATGTTGGTTCTCTTTGGATCCACCTACATATGTGAACAGACATTCTCAGTCATGACGTTTACCAAGTCCAGGTACAGATCCTCTCTCACTGATGAACATCTGGCAGCTGTGCTTCGCATCTCCACCTCAGACATGCAACCTGACTTTGATGGACTTGTTAAAGCTCAACAGAGACTGGATTTATCACACTGAAAAATAACTGAAGAACACTAAAATGTGGAAATATAACAAGTGAAATGGGACACTTTTTTTTCTTTTTTTTGCACAGTTCTGAAAACAGTAAATGTTTAATATATGCATGTAAAGTAAAAAAGGCTACAAAATTGGGACACTTTTCTTTACACAGTTCAGTGACATGTCTTGTTTATTTTGGCTATAAGATGATGTGATGTCTTTAGAAAGCTAAGAAAATCCTTGTTTCAATAGTATATGAAACTCAAAATAATAACATTATTTGTATAGCACTTTTTCATACATGCCCTTTGTTATTAATGTTTCACATTTTGTTTATCATTTTGGAAATAAATTCTATTTGAATAAATGATATTTTTGAAAGCTAACCTCACCTTTTAATTGCCAAATTATAACATACACTCTTACCAGGGGTCAAAACAATGCCATTTACTGCTTTTTATATAGAAATAAAATGTATATTATGCATAATTGAGTTTGGAATTTTGGCCCGGCCCTCCAACATATTTTCAGTTGCTCATTCGGCCCCCCGGGAAAAATAATTGCCCACCCCTGGTCTAGACAAACAAACATGGAGGCACATTGCACACTACAGTATTTGACGAATAGTGACCTAGTTAGGAACAAGGCATGGTTGCAGGGACAGCCCGAGCAGGTGCAGATTAACTCATCTACAATAATTGTAGGGAGACAGGGCGCGGCGTTGAGGGTTAACACGAGTAAGTATCTACGGGAACAACATAGACTAAGAGACGCCGCCCCACACATCACTCTGAGAATAAATCCTGGTTACGAATCCGAACATCTAGGTTCAATGATACAGGAATCCGAGACTCGAAGGTGGGTCTCCACGGAATCTCCGCTAATTTGGAACAGCGCAGATGGGAGTTTCATAAAAATAATGATTTCCTTTTCAGTTTTGGCAAAACCGCAAGTAATCAGATTACCAGGAGACCCTTGCGTTATTCCAGAGGCGGATGCTTTGCTGGAACAGGACATGTTGGCGCGCACCCCGGAACGGTTGTGGTCAAAACACGACACAGATGTGGGTCTAATATTGTCGGCACAGCCAGTGAAGGTCAGGTTAAAGAAGGGTTGTAGACCACCCTTTATCAGACAGTATACAATGAAGCCAGAGTCGGAGGAAGCTATATCACATCAGATTGAGGGACTGTTAAAGGGGGGAGTGCTCGTCCCTTTCAAATCCAGATGTAATACACCTATCCACCCAGTGCTAAAGGCGGACAGGGCTAGGTACAGACTGGTACACGATTTGAGGGCGGTGAACGACGTGGTGTCTGGACCAGAGGCGGAAGTCGCTAATCCACACACCCTCCTGACAAACATCCCGAGTAGCTCGCAGTACTATACGGTCATTGATCTCACGCAGGCATTCTTCAGTGTTCCATTGGAAAAAGAGTCTCAGTATCTGTTTGCTTTTACCCACAGGGGGAAACAATACTCTTACACCCGGTTGCCACAAGGGTTCGCGCACTCGCCGCATTACTTCTCGAAGGCGCTCAAGGAAGACTTGCAAGGAGTGTGCGACACACTACTCAGCACGGTTTTACTGTATGCAGATGACATTCTAATCTGCTCGGATACACGTCAGCAGTGCCATGAGGACTCCATCAAAGTTTTGAGTGGATTGGCCGTGGGAGGCCACAAGGCATCCCGTTCAAAACTGCAGTACTGCCAGCCAAAAGTTGAGTACTTGTCTCGCGTCATTCAAAAGGGCATAAAAAACATCTCACCGACGCAACTCGAAGCTGTATCCAAGGCACCTAGGCCATTGACGGTCCGACAGATGATGACGTTTTTAGGGATGACTGGGTACAGCTCTGAGTGGGTGGAGGACTATACGATAGCGACAGCGCCGTTGAGGATGATGATAAAAGAGGCGGGTACAGACAAGCTTCGCGCTCCCTTGACATGGACCGAGGAGGGGGAGGACGCGTTCATAAACATTAAGCGTCTGTTGTTACAGGCCCCTGCCCTGGCGCTGCCGGATTATGAGAAGTGTTTCCACCTATTCGTCTCACATAGAGCGCAGCATGCGACAGCTGTCCTGACTCAAACACAGGGGGTGAGTGGGAAAAAACAACCGATAGCATATTACTCTAGAGCTCTTTCGCCGGTAGAGCAGGGTCTGCCACCTTGTTATCAGGCCCTGGCCGCAGCACATTTGATGTATGAGAAGGCAACGGCCGTGACAATGGGATATGACATTTGCATTTGGACACATCACAAATTGGCAAACTTGATTGAAAGAGGCAAATTTGTTCTGACCAGCCAACGGCAACAGGCTTACATGAGGCTCCTGCAGTACTCGGACGTTACGATAAAAACATGCCACGGCAGTAACCCGGCGGATCTGGTACCACTCCCGAGCGAGGGTCAACCGCATGAGTGCGAGGTGGAGGTACAGGCTTTCGTGAAACTCCGTCCTGATTTGGGAGTCGACCCGCTCGCAATAGTAGAACTCTAACTTTTTGTGGATGGGTCCTGCTATCGGGAGGGGGAAAATTTAAGGTCAGGATACGCCGTCGTACAGTGCAAACCTAACGGAGAAACACTAACAAGAAAGGCCGGACAATGCATGCAACCATGTTCGGCCCAGCTTGCAGAACTAATAGCACTAACAGAAGCATGCATAATAGCTAAAGATCGCACGGTTAACATCTTTACAGACTCTGCTTATGCGCATGGCGTATGCCACCTATTCGCGGCCATTTGGAAGGCAAGAGGCTTTAAGAAATCGGACGGCTCACCGATCCTTCACCACAAGCAGGTTGTGGCGCTTATTCAGGCTGTAAAGTTGCCCAAAAGCATTGCTATCGTAAAGTGCCAGGCACACAGAAAAGACCTGTCTTTTGTGACGACGGGAAACAACGCGGCGGACGAGGCCGCGAAGGCGGCGGCTGCGGTGCCGTCCACGGCTGTTCTGATGTTTGCGGCCGAACTGACGACTGAGGTAACTGAGGATAATTTGAGTGATCTTCAGGACTCAGCCACGCAGGCCGAGAAACAGTCGTGGACGGAGAGGGGGGCTGTAAGGGGGGCAGATGGTCTGTGGAGGAGTCATAACGGTTTGATAGTCGCCTCCATCGATCTTCTGTCCTTGGTGATACCTGAGGCTCATGGTGTTGATCACTGTGGAAGAGCAGAGACCCTGAAACGAATCACGAAAATGGGATTTTGGTCCCCAAAGCTTCAGGCACAAATTGACGTTACACTAGCCAGGTGTTTAACATGCTTACAGGGCAATGTGCGCAAAGGAGTACCGACAGTGGCGGCTTACACACCCCTCCCTGAGGGACCATTCAGACATCTGATTATGGACTACACGGATATGATAACGCCAGTGCAGGGCAAACGATACCTCCTGGTAGTAGAGGACTGCTTTAGTCGCTGGATTGAGGCCATTCCATCTAAACACAAGAACGCGGACACAGTGATCAAGTTCCTGTGTCGCAAGGTCATTCCGAGATTTGGAATTCCCACGATATTACAAAGCGATAATGGCCGCGAGTTCATCGACAAGGTGGTTAAAGGGCTGATGCAGAAATTAAGTATAAAACAGCGCCTTTCCTGTGTCTATAGTCCCGGGTCGCAGGGAAAGGTGGAAAGGGCCAATCTGGTCATTAAAAACAAACTGTTGAAAATCTGTATGCAAACTAAGCTTAACTGGATTGATGCTTTGCCACTTGCTCTGATGGCTATTAGAAGCAGCGTAAACCGCCAAACACAGCTAACACCGCATGAAATGCTTACAGGCCGCAGCATGCCAGCACCGCCATTTAGACACCTGGCTAGGGGCCCGGCATTAGATATTTTTGAGCAAGATCTGAAAAAATATCTTCAGCAAGTGACTAAAATACATGAAGCTGTGTTTCGACAGGAGCAGAGAAAGGAGAAAAAGGGGGTGAAGGAGGCGGAGAAGGAAGCCACCAAACCGAGGCTGATCCCTGGGGATCTGGTCTTCGTAAAGGTCCACAAGAGAAAGTGGTCATCACCCCGGAGGGAGGGCCCGTACGAGGTGATCCGATCGACTGGAACGGCAGTCCAAGTCAAAGGATCAACGACCTGGTTCCACTTCAATCACTGCATAAAGGCCAGCGGCGATCTCTTGGGGGATACAATCGATCGCAGTTATGCAGAACCCGACATGGAGGGCCCGAGACGGCAACTGGAAGGTGCAGTGCCTGCTGATGCTCCCGCAGATGTTGGCAGCAGTGTGCGGACGGTCGGCCGGGCGCAACGACGTCATTGAGAACCGTCACGGTCGACCCGTCCTTGAGGATGACGGGTTTGAGTGGGTAGGAGTCCCACGGGGTCCCGCTCAGGCTCAAGTACCGGCAGGCTTTCATGACCAGGCTCAGAATCAGGCGCCCCCTCTGCCCCCCATCGAGGAAGGGGGGGAGAAGATAAGACTACAACCAAAAGGGGTGTTTCCCGGAGGACCGCAAGGGCATGTTTTTGATTTTGACCATTCCCCCGTTACAGGCGGGGATACTTACCATTATACTAACGAGGATCGGGTTGTGGGGGTAGATAGGAGGGTTGAGCCTGTCCCGAACCAGGCACAGGGGACAGGGGTGAGGGGAAAAAGGGAGGTCAAGGACGCTGAGTCGGAAGAGGTGGGGGGACAGGATATGTTCCAGAGGACAGCCGGAACGTTGAGGGACTCAGTGGGCTCACTCTGGGCCAGGTTGAGGGGTTTGCTTCCTTCCGGGGAACAAGATGGGGGCGACTATGACTATGACGAGGAAGACCCGGAGGCTGACCCGATGTATAGGGCGGCTTTAGGGAATGAGTGGTTTAAGTGGGTCCAGTACACGAGCGCGCAGAATCAGATAGAGGATTGTTATGTCTGCTCCAAGGCACGTCCGGATAGGCTGCTGGTGAAGGGCACGAAGTTCAGTTGGGCTCAGTGTGACAGGGACGCAGAGGCATGGGAGGGGCCCCATAATAGTCGCCCTTGGTGCGAGGCAGAGTGTTTGGGGTTTCTCGGCTCTAGTCGTTTTAAGGCGGCAGGAAACGTTACGGATTTCAAGGATGTCACTATGCGGGAACGTTGTAGGAAATTGGATGTACGTGTGCAGGGGGTAGCGACGGGATTGCCAATACCCAGAGGTGTCAAACTATGGCTGACCAAGGATTTCGAGTGCTTGCAAAAGGAGGGGACCCGGGATGTAGGGGAGGTGGCAGAGGGGCGGTGCACTACTATTTGGAGCATCACGACTAACTGCACGAAAGAAGGAAAGTGTGGACACGGGGTCGTGTTAAAGGGAGTGGATACCAACCCACGGCCTGTAGCTTGCCCTTTTCATGTCCAGGATATGGCACTGGCGGACCAATACTGGCTCTGCGGCGGTAGGAGGTTGAGGAATACACTTCCTTTAGATTGGTCAGGTAGATGTGCCCGGGTTCAGGCGATCATGCCAATGGTGGTCCTACCATTATCAGTGACGGAAGGACCTTCTGAGTCTCCTATCTCTCGAACGAAGCGTAGCTACAAGGCAGACCCAAGGGTGTATCTGGACAGCATAGGACAGCCAAGGGGCATTCCAGCCGAGTTCATGGCTAAGAATGAGATTGCGGCAGGGTTTGAGTCTATTCTGCCATGGATATCGGTCAATAAGAACACCGGGTGGATCAACTATTTGTTTTACAATCAGCAGCGGTATCTCAACTACACCGAGGAGGCGTTGGATGCAATGGGGGACCAGATGCACGCGACCAGTACGGTGGCGTGGCAGAATAGACAGGCTCTGAACTGGTTAATGGCGGAGAAGGGTGGAGTCTGTTCCATGTTTGGACAGTACTGCTGCACATTCATTCCGACGAATGTGGGGCCAGGGGGAAAGTTCTCCGAGGCCATGGCTAAGCTGAAGGATTTGAGGGAGGAGTTGAGGGGGAATTCTGGCCGGAATGAAGAATGGTGGGGGAGTGGGGTGTTGGAAAGATTGGGACAGTGGGGAAGCATAGTGATGCAGACGGGGATATCCATTGGGGTGGCAGGGTTGATATTGGTTCTCCTTTTCTGTTGTGGTATGCCTCTCTTGGGTAGGCTGGTAACTTCACACGTAACGAGCCGAATGCTGATGGTGGGACAGGAAGAGATTGAGCCACAAATCGGGCCATGCCCTCAGCTTTATGCTGCCTTAGAGGGAGACGAGGGGATAGAGGATTAGGGGTATGGTGAGGTAGGGACATTTTCTTTTTGTTGGTTCAGTTTTGTTTGTTCTATTCCTTTAACTAGGCGTATGGTGAGGAAGGGACATTTTCTTTTTGTTGGTTCAGTTTGTTTGTTTTATTCCTTTAACTAGGCGTATGGTGAGGAAAGGACATTTTCTTTCTGTTTGGTTCAGTTTTGTTTGTTTTATCCCTTTTACTTAAAAAAAAAAAAAAAAAAAAAAACATGTAAAGGTTTTTTGAAGACGTTTTGTATTGGTTCTTTCCTTTAAGAGTGACGGGGGATGGTCTGAGTGATGGTTTATTTTTTATTATTTTTGTTTATTTTACTCATGGTCCTGGTCAAACCGGAATGGGAAGGGGCATCGGTATGGAATGGTACGGAGTGTCGGTTCTGAGCCTGAGGAAGCATTGAGAAGAAGTGGTCTGGGGATCGGTTCTGGGGACTGGAGGGACAAAGGGGGGGGCTAACGCAGTGGGCAAGATGGGCACCTCCCGTCGAAGATGGGGGGACACATGGTGAGGTCGGGACCAGCGCCTCCCGTCCAGGCATGGGGACATGCTTCTACGGGGACTGGAGGTGTGGCGTGGTGGTTGCTGTATTGGCAAAATGTGACTTTTGGCAATACGGTGAGGAGACTATGGCGTGGGCATGGAAGGGGGGCTGAGCGATGGACACTAGGACTCAATGTTATGGAAGAGACAATGTCATTTTTTTTTTTGGGAGGGATGTTCTATGTTTAGTTCTGACGGTCAACTTCTCCTTTCCCTGATGAGAGTCGCGGTTTCCGGCCGGAACTGTGGCTCATTTGGTAAGCGGTGGAGGTTGGGGGGATTTGTCTGTCAGGTTAGGATTATAAATTGGGGTATTTTGTTGATGTTTTATTATTACTCTTGTTCGGAACGGTTTTGTGTTTTGGTAAGAACGGTAGTCGGCCTTTGTTGGTCCGTTAGGGGTCCAGTGAATGAAGTAAGGTTTCTTGTTTAGTTAGACATTTATAAAATTTATTATATGGCTAGGTTTCTGGTTTAGATTAGGCATTTAAACTTTTATTATATAATTGTGGTTTCTCGTTTAGTTAGACGTTCACATTTTCTTGGTTATATGATTTGGGTGGGACTAGGGATAGCCCCAAATGGGGGAATGTTGTGGAAAATGTGTATACGGGGGTGGAGGTAGGAAAGGGGTTAGTCTTGACTAGTTTAATATAGGTCAACTAGCAGGGCTCAAAGACACTAGGGCGACAGTCTGGCTGATGTTCTTAAAACAACCTCAAGTATAGGACAGATAGACATTTCAAGTAAATCACATCTTGTTCTTTTCTTTTTTAATCTTGACTCCAGCTTTGTCTCAGGATGATAAACCTTTAGACTTATCTTCTGTTTTTATTCTCTCTTCTATGTTAAATCTATGTGTCATCTTAATGTACGTCATGTCATATCTGATATAATATGTTACGTCATCATATCTGTCATGTCGGGGCAGGGCTGGGAAGGTATTATCTGGGGGAACGGGGGGTTGGGGAGTCAGAGTGTTTTTCTTCAAACTGTGGTGACCGTCTACTGATCCATAGCTTTTGCTGTTAAAACTTCTTTTCTTAAATAAATTACCTACTTGTTAAAATTGGAAATATCGTCTCCTGCTGTGTTAAACAACCATCAGCCACAACAGAACCTTGGGAGTACTGCTGTTGTCTTGTGCTGCGTATTTGCATTTCAGATTGTTGTCTATATATGGCGTTAATCTCTTTTTTTAGTATGTTGACTTGATTTTCCAGTCGAACCGAGTTGTTGTATTGTAAAGAATTAAATAACGTTGAGTAAAGCGTTTCCAGTTCAGCTAGTTTTGAGCATTGATTCTTGCGTAATTGGGAAGAAAAGCTATCAGTGAAATCCTTGATCATTCCCTTTGTCGTCATCCATAATATTCTGGGGTCCTGCACCGTATTCGCATTCATCCGAAGGAATACCGTAAGAGCTTCTTTGATTTGTGTTATGAATTCCTTGTTATTGAGCAGCATCGTGTTAAATCGCCATCTTGGGGCTCGGGTTGATAGTATACCAAATGTTCCTTTTAGGAGTAAATAACAGTGATCTGATAATGCATTGGGTATCATTTCCACATCGTAGTTGTCAAATAGTCTCGGGGATCTAAAAATGTAATCTATTCTGGATAATGTGTTATGTCTCGCAGATCGACAGGAGTACTTCCGGGTCGTGGGGTTAAGTGATCGCAAGTCATAAGTCATTTACACCTGTAATCTTCGACCAATCCTTTAATGCATTGGATGCATTTTTTTGTTCGCTGGAAAAGGAGGGGTTTGATTTGTCCATCCTTGGATTCCAAATGGCATTAAAATCTGCACCAATTATAAATGAGTATTCGGGAAGGTCTAACATTACTCTGGTAAGTATATTGAAGAAATTAACTTCGTATAAATTTGGGGCGTATACCGCTACCAGCGCTATTTTCCTGTTCTTGTGTAAAATCTTAGCTATAGTTATCCGACCATCTGCATCAGACCATACTCCCTTCAATTCAATGTTCAACTTCCGTCTAACGACTATGGCTACTCCCCGAGTTCTCGTTCCAAAGGATGAGTGACTAATGTTATGATATGTGTTGTCCGCTAACGAATCTATGTCTTTCTCTAAAATGTGCGTTTCGCTTAGCAGAGCCACATCGACCTGTTCTTTTCTCATCAGTGTGAGCACGCTTTTGCATTTGTGTTGTTTATTTATTCCACCAGTGTTCCAGATCATTATATTCAAACTAGCCATAATCTATACATGTTGTTGTGTAGTTGTTGGTAATGCTTCTGGAGTGCGAAGCTACAATAGATGTACATCCAATTATTGAGGTCCCGTTGAGAGCAGAGCTTAAAAACATATATATATACAAATAAAAATCCCCTATTCCCCCCTCCCACCGAGAGTCGTACATGACTGTGTTCCATGAACACAACCTTTGCATATAACTCCCTCCCTTAAACCACCGGATATCCCAGAATGATCCAATTATCCTTAACATTCCTATTGTAGCTGAGGGGTACAATTCCCTGACTGTATTGTTAGATATGATATTTAATACCACTACCTCATGTACTTTAACTTCTGGCCACCCAGTACAAGATATAAGTATGATGAACACTTTCCCACCTGATGAAACGAACCAACACAAATGTACCAAATCGAATATTTAATACAGCAAAAGGTGTATACAACATTCACTTAATTACAGTTATGATTTGAAATATTGAATATGCACTTTTATGGCAAATGAGTATTCGTAGGTAAATCAACATTGAATGTCCAATCTCTGGTTGCGCAGGGAGTAAGTATACAACCTGGAATATTTAGGAAACGATAGCGATGGTACTTAAATGATTATAGCTGGATACACTAAGGGGGGGGGGGGGGTCCCGCTGGTTGTAAGACAGTAGGAGGGGGGGGTTAGAGAAGCCGCTGGCGGTATCCCATCTGGCCGACGGTGTCTTGAGAGAATCCAAAGTCTTGGACACAGTGCCCACAGAACCTCGGGCCGCAGACGAATACAGCTGGACCCTCTGTGGAACGGTATCTGCCGGTCCACAACGGAGAGACGTGGTGCGACCTCACGTGTAGAGCGCCGCCTCACCTGGAGTCCTCTCCGGGGGGTAATTCCAACACTCGACAGTGTTGGCCTTTATCCATGGAATAATCAAAGCACACAAAGCATAATCCAAGAGCCGTGGAAGGCTCGCCGTCGTCGGGTAGAGTAATCCAATATACAGGTCCAGTCGCTCTTGACCCGGAGCTCCTCGGATGCAATCACCACTAGGGGTCTGACCAGCCTGGATAAGCGTCCAGATAACGTCAGGAACGATGGGGGTACTGATAACTGTAGAACTCGAACCGAACGATGCACCATACATAAATAGACTATTATTAGCTTAATAGAATACGTCCAACTCGACGGTATGGTGCCAAACTATGACCATTCAACTATTAATCTACACGATATCTCAATGCCTATTCTGGGCCAAGTAGGCCCTACTACACCGCACGTGCGTTGTGGGGAGGCTTTTGCGTCTGTCACTCTGTTGGAGGGTAAAGAACTGGACTAAAAGAAAGTTCTACTTTACGAGCGCCATATATATATGCGCTATGAACAAATAGTACCATTCGTATTTCGCCCGGCATATTACTGCGCGGAACCGGGGGTTGCCTCGACATGTTAGGCGGCACGATTGAACTTGGACCTAGGGGTATGGCAACCTGGCGCCAGGTTCTCGTCCAATGGTAGAATGAAACTATTATGGGCTGTTTAGTAGAAACGGGGATATTCAATGCATATTGTACAAGGAATATACAGGGGATATCAAACGATATACAAATACAATTAAATATATATATATAAATAAATATACATATTCGGTTTAATCTGATCCTTCACAACACCTATGTATACCATAGGATCTAACATTCTAAATTCTACCATAAGTAGAATGTCAACTGTGGCTTGGCCACTTTCCCGTTAAATAAAAATTAAAATAAGATAAAACTAAAAATAAAGACCAAAAATAAGCTTCAATTATCATGCCATAATCACTTACATTTTATATGAACTTGTGTAATTTATAATAACCCAGGAATAATATGGAGGTATTGAACTGAAAAGAGAACCTCAATAAATCAGAGAAAAGAGAAGAAAAAAAACAAGAAAAAAGGAAGAGAACATTAACTTAGATCTTAAAAGAGCTTTGCTATGCTTAAACATCTAAAGTATAAATTGGAGAAGTAGTGGAAATATTTCCAATTAATAAAAAGCTGTTTTTAAATACGTATATGCAGCATTTCCCCTGACCGGGGGGGGGGGGGCGATGATCCGCTGTGAAGAATGTTATTCCAGCCGGCCTGCTGTGATGGTTCTGTGGTTCTGCAGCTAG